>NW_027596418.1:0-315000 GCF_964194155.1 Cetorhinus maximus
TGCATGAGAGAGAGAGAGCGAGACTGCTAATAAGAGAGAACGATGGTGACTGTGAATGTGTGTGTGTGTGAGAGAGAGAGATTGAGTGTGAGAGAGAGATGGGGACAGTGAGAGAGAGAAAGATGGAGACAGTGAATGTGAGACAGAGAGAGGGGGAGATTGGACGTGCTTAAGAATGATTTATGGAGACTGTGGATGTGAGAGAGAGTGGAGAATTAGAGAAGGGGAATTTTGTATCGGATAGAGTGAGCGGGAGACTGATTGCGAGAGAGGGAGCATGTGAATGTGAGAGAGAGGGAGAGATTGTGAATGTAAGATAGAGGGAGAGGGAGAAAGAGAGAGTGTTAGAAAACGAGTGAGAGAGGGAGACGGTGAATGTCAGGGAAGGAGAATGTTAGTGAAAGAGAAATGGAGACAGTGTGAGGGTGAGATTGTATGAGAGCGAAAGAGATGGGGACAGTTAGACATAGGTAGGCTGTGAATGTGAGTGAGAAGGAGAGAGAATGTGAATGTGAGAGAGAGAAAGAGACTGAATGTGTGAGAGAGAGAGTGGGAAACTGCGAATGTGAGAGGGAGATGAAGACTTAGTGAGATAGAGAGGGAGATGGAGACTTTGAGTCCGAGAGACAGTTGGGAGACTGAATGAGAGAGAAGCCAGTGACGGAGATAAAGTGGGAGATTGAGTGAATGAAGGAGACTGAATGCCAGAGATAGAGACTGTAAGTGAGGGAGAGAGAGGGGGTGACTGTGAGTAAGTGACAGCGCAAAAGAGACGGTGAGTGAGAGCGAGGGAGAGACTGTGTAAGTTTTGGAGAGAGAGGGAGAAACTTAATGTCAGAGAGAGGGAATCTGTGAATGTGTGAGAGAGAGAGGGAAATTAAATGTGACAGAGAGAGATGGAGACTGAATGTGTGAGAGAGGGTGACTTTGAATAAGAAAGAGGGAAATTGTGAATGGGATAGAGAGAGGTAGACTGAAAGTGCGAGAGAGATGGAGACAGAATTCGAGAGGGTGGGGGATGTGAGTGAAAGAGAGAGAGAGTCCGAGTGAGAGAGTGAGAAAGAGACTGGGTGTGAGTGAGAGGGAGACTGTGAGTGAACTAGAGAGGGGGAGGGTGTGAGTAAGAGAGAGAGAGTGAAATTGTGAATGAGAGAGGTCGACTGTGGATTTGAGTGAAAGTGGTGAGAGTGTGAAGGAGAAAGAGGGGAGAGTTTGATTGCGATAGAGAGGGGTGAGGGTGTGTGCAGGAGAGAGAGGAAAGAGTTTGAGCGTGACAGGGATGAGGGTTTGTGAGCGTTTTAGAGACAGTAAAGTTTGAGGCTGTGTGTGAGAGTCAGAGAGACAGAGAGAAAGAGAGAGAGGGAAAAGAGAGAGTGAAAGAAAGCGGGGAAGAGCCTGAATTTCAGGGGAGAGAGGGGAGGTGTGAATTTGAGGGGCGAGGGGGCTGCAGATTGTTAGGGAAAAATGGAGAGAGAGTGTGCTTAGGTGTCAGAAAGGAATGCGAGTGAATGTGTCAGTGTGAGAGAAAGCAGGAGATTCTGTGAGGGTGCGGTCAGAGTTTGAGTGTGAGAAAGATGCGTGATTGTAAGTGGGGGCGGTTAGTGTGAGTATTTGAGAAAAATGTGGGGAGAGTGAGTGTGGGTGTCCGAGAGGTGAGAGTGAGAGGGAGTGTGCATGTGTGAGAAAGTGGTAGAGCGAGTGAGGTGGGAGTCTGTGAATGTGAGTGTGGTGCAGAGTGTGTTTGTGAGAGAGAGAAAGAGAGAGCGAGGGAGCGAGAGTGTATCTAAAAGAGCGAGGGGATAGGGTGAAAGTGAGAGAGCGAGAGGAGAGTGTGAGTGTGAAACAGAGGGGAATGAAAATGAGTGAGCAAGGGTGGGGGAGAATGTGCACAAGAAAGATAAAAGAGAGTGTGAGTGAAGGAGAGAGAAGTGGGAGAGTCAGAGTGTGTGTGGCAGAGAGAGGGGGAGAGAGTGTGAGAGGGAGGGCGAGACTGTGAGTGAGGTAGAGAGGGGGAGACTGTCAATATGTGTGACAGCGAGAGAGGGGAGAGTCTGAGTATATGACATAGAGAGGGGGCAGTGTGACTGTGTGAGAGTGAGTGAGGGAGAGAGTGTGGGTATGTGAGAGAGAGGGGGGATAGTGTGAATATGTGAGAGAGAGAGGGAGAGAGTGTGAATATATGACGTAGACACTGTGACTGTGCGAAAGGGAGGGGGAAGAGTGTGAGCATGTGACATAGAGAGGGGGCAAGTGTGACGGTGTGAGAGTGAGAGAGAGTGAGAGAATGTATGTGTGAGAGAGAGGAGGTGAGTGTGACTGTGTTGAGGGAGAGAGGGGAGAGTGTGGGAATGTGAGAGGGGGAGAGTTTAAATGTGTGAGAGAGAGGGGGAGAGTGTGACTGTGTGTGAGAGTGAGAGGGGGAGATGACGAGTATGTGAGAGAGAGGGGGAGAGTGTGAATATGTGAGAGAGGGAGAGTGTGAAAATGTGGAATAGAGAGTGTGACTGTACGAGAGGGAGATAGGGGGCGGGAAGTGTGAGCATGTGACATAGATAGGGGGAGAGTGTGACTGTGTGAGAGAATGAGAGCGGGAGAGAGTGTGTGTGAGAGAGAGAGAGAGAGAGAGGGGGTGAGTGTGACTGTAGGAGAGAGAGACGGGGAGAGTGTGAGTATGTGAGAGGGGGAGAGTGTAACTGGCTGAGATAGAGGGGGAGGGTGTGAGTTTGTGAGAGGGGGAGAGTGTGACCGTGTGAGAGAGAGGGGTAAAGAGTGACTGTGTCTGTGAAAGGGAGAGGGGGAGAGTCTGAATTTGTGATATAGAGAGGCGGAGAGTGTGAGTTTGTGAGAGAGAGGGGGGGAGGGGAGTGTGTGACTGTGTGAGTGAGAGAGCGAGGGGGAGATGATGAGCATGTGACAGAGGGGGAGAGTGTGAATTTGTGACATAGAGAGTGTGACTGTGCGAAAGGGATGGGGGTGGGGGAGTGTGAGCATGTGACATAGAGAGGGGGAGAGTGTGACGGTGTGTGAGAGAGAGAGGGAGAAAATGTGACTGTCTGAGGGAGAGAGGGGGAGAGTGTGACTGCCTGAGAGAGGGGGGAGTGTGTGACTGTGTGTGTGACAGAGGGGGAGAGTGTGAGTGAGGGGGAGAGGGGGGGATTGTCATCAGGTGTGGCAGCGAGAGAGGGGGAGAGTGTGACTGTGTCTGTGAGAGAGAAAGGGGGAGAGTCTCAGTTTGTGACATAGAGAGGGGGACAGTGTGAGTATGTGAGAGAGAGAGGGGGAGAGTGTGAGTACGTGAGAGAGAGAGGGGGTGATGATGAGTATGTGAGAGAGAGGGGGAGAGTGTGACTATGTGAGAGAGAGAGGGGGAGATTGTGACTGTGTGAGAGAGAGGGGGGAGAGTGTGGTTATGTGAGAGGGGGAGATTAATACTGTGTGAGAGAGAGAGGGGGAGAGTGTGAGTATTGCAGAGGGAGACGGGGACATGATGAGTATGTGAGAGAGGCCGGGAGAGTGTGACTGTTTGCGAGAGAGAGAGGGGGAGAGTGTCACTGTGTGAGAGAGATGGACAGGGGGAGAGTGAGTATGTGTGAGAGAGAGAGGGGGAGAGTGTGTGTATGTGAGGGGGGAGAGTGTGACTGTGTGAGAGAGAGGGGGGAGAGTGTGACTGTGTGTGACAGAGAGAGGGGGAAGAGTGTGATTATGTGTGAGATAGAGGGGGATAGTGTGACTGTGTGTGACAGAGAGAGAGGGAGAGAGTGTGGGAATGTGAGAAAGAGAGGAGAGAATGTGAATGTGACGGATTTTAAACATTTGAGAGATCGTGGAAAAAATATACCAATTCCAGATTTCGAAGTTAACCATCCGCTGTATTTTACAGAAGAAAATGTCAAACTTCTACTAACTTCATTTGTAAAAGTGTTTGCTAATTTGACTAAAGTAACTCTGACTCTAATCTTTAGATGACGTCCCCTCATTCTCCACATTCAAACTCTCCGAACTAGATTTTGTCCACCTGATGCTTCCCGCAGGATAGCTTGAAAAGTTTGTTCAAATCAGCTCACACCGGTCCCACCCCCCTCTTAAAAAAAAGGGACAACAATCTTAGGTTGCCTAAATCTCCTTTTATTTTAATCCTTGGAATCTTGGGTTCGTCCTCGTAAATCTACACGACACTCCCTCCGAAGTCAATCAATCCTTCCTCTGGTGTGATGCACATAACTGCTCACATACTCTCTGTGTGTGGCCTGACCAGGGCTTTATGAATCTGACACATGATGTCTCCAAACTTGTCGTCCGTTACGACAGATATACAGATCAGCATTCAATTAGGCTTTTGGATTATTTTGTGAACCTGTTGAAGACATGCCATAATCTGTAGAAAGGATCCTCAAGTCTCTTTGGACATCTACCCATTGTGAATTGCCACCGATTAGAACGATCACTGTTTTATCCTTTTTAATTACACACTGTGTGTGCTCATATGAGGCAACATTCAAGGCTATTTGGACACTGTTTTGCATTCTGTGAACAATCAGTCATTTTTAATTTTATATTCCATGTACACTGCTCACAATGGCATCTGCTCTTGTGTCCCAGGCACAGCAATGAAACCACCCTCAACAACATTACAAATGAGGATTCTCTCCATAATTGTTTTAAATGAACATGTGGCGTTTGATTACATTGTAATTAACTTACTCAGGCAACCGAGAATCAGCAGCAGAATCGCCATCTCACCGGGGGATACTCTGGGAAGGAAAACACAGAATTAGCATTGTGGAGAGTTAATAGAAAACGGAAAGGGAGGGAATTGTAATTAGAGAATTGGACAGTGGAATAATGAGAATATCGAGTTATAATGGGTGAACTGTACACGCACTGCGACCCGAACACACAGAGTGAGCTGAATCTGCCTCCCTCACTGTGACCCCCACCGACAGAGGTGAATTCCACTTCCTTAAATTTTCCTAACAAACACCCATAGCTTTAGTTCAATCCTTCCCTCTTTCCTTGTTCAACTCCTCAATAATTTAAACTCGATGTATTCCTGACGTTCCTGCTCTATTCTCTGGCTCTTCCTCCAGCCCCGATGTGTAGGCACCGTGCTAATATTCGAACACCGTTCCATTACTGAGCCCGGTAGGCGGACAGGACAAGCAGCACACGCCCCATCGAAACATTTCCTAGAAAATGACAAATTCCTGACCTTATTATACTGGCCACATCATAGCCGAATGCTTACCAGAGTCTCCAGATAAGATGTCACAGTGCGCGATGCAGTGGGGGTCACGTTGATTTGCTGCCTCTTCAGTCTCCGGTCCAATCTGCTGTGAGTGGCATCAGTCTCCGTGACAATATATCCAACGCCGCCCATCACATGGGTTTCACATCTGACCATTGGCAGTGCTGGTTGGAGGAAACATTATCATTTGTCAATGAGTTACATTGTGGTAACATTTGTGCAAATTAAAGATTATTAATGAAATAAGCTGCGATAACAAAACAAGGAAACATCTCACCTGATATTTGGAACATTTTTTTTCCCCTTACATCATAACCTGCCACCAAGGTGTCAGCTGTGGCTCAGTTCATAGCACCCTCGCCTTTGAATCAGAGGGTTGTGGGTTCATGTCCCACTCCCAGAAAACCAAGAACTGTGATTGTACTCGAAAGAGTTGCAATCTGTGACTGTTGATAACTCAAAATAATAACCTGCCTCCAGTTGCCCATCAGGAAGTGTGTAGGGGGATTGAAATTAGCACCAGGCCTCAAGCATTTAATGGTCAACATTGTGCAATGGTCCGGGTAAATATTTTCATTCCTTTTTGGGATGTGGGCATTGCTGGCCAAGACAGCATTTATTGCCCATCCCTAATTGCCCCTTGAGAAGGTGGTGGTGAGGTGCCTTCTTGAATCGCTGCTGTGCATGTGGTGTAGGTACACCCACAGTGCTGTTAGGGAGGGAGTTCCACTATTTTGATCCAGCGACAGTGAAGGAACGGCCGATATATTTCCAATTCAGGACGGTGTGAGGCTTGGAGGTGTCCTTCCAGGCGGTAGTGTTCCCATCTATCTGCTGCCTTTGTTCTAGATGGTAGAGGTTGTTGACATGGAAGGTGCTGTCTAAGAGCATTGGCGAGTTGCGGGTTGGAATTTTAATAGAGACAGTTTTAGAGAGACAACATTCACTGTATAAATCCCTTCGACATTCACAAAGTGTCAGCGGCATTTACTTATCCAGGCTTTTTGTATACAGACTTAATTTAAACTCAAAGTCTCAAACCCCAGTGGTGAAATTTGAAGTCACACTCTCTGGATTAGTAAACCTGTGACGTACGGATTTTCGATCACACTCCTAAACCCTGCCATTGGCCATCACCTGTTCCCCAATAATCTTATCAATCCCTATTCTCACCAAGTTTACAATAAACATCAATGTCTGAATGAGGGGACGGAGTGTCCTGTGTCTACGCTTGGTCACAACACCAAGATGGATAGTAAATTATCCTCATCTTCTGCTGTACCTCGATTTAAGGATGATGACGCGAGGATGATGGCCACTTCCAGACATGGGTCTTCATGTGTATGAACAGGCCGAATCTCCATCGGAGACATTGGGCAGGAAGTCCCACTAGATAGTGGGATCCGGAGAGCAGGATTTCCTTCCCTTGCTTCCCTTCTCTGCGGCCGACCTGCCACATCATTAAGACATGGAGACTCAAAGCATGTTGCTGAATGATGGATACGATGTCGCCATTTTGACCATTTGGCAGCGAGCTCCTCCCACTCATTAACGTCGATGCTGCCACACGTCAGGGAGAGTTTCACAGTGTCCCCTGGACTGTTGGCCATTGGAGAGTTGAGAAACCAGGACCTGGCGGTGAGATGCACGTTTCCGCCATCCGGACACTGTGTCCAGTCCATTGAAGTCGCCTATGCGAGAGTTTTGTCTGAGTTCACGTGCAGCCAGCTTCAAGAAGTAGAGCAACCTTTGTTCGATAGTCCACCCAGTGAACCCGGCGGTGTCACTGCTGGTGGAAATATCTCTACCCAGCTTATCGGCATCAGAGGAAAGCTGTGAGGAAGACACAAAGAGCTGGAAAGAGATATCGTCCGTTTGAGTCAGCAGGCAATATGGTGGCATGGCCGAGTATAAGGTGGAGGAACGTGAGATTATCCACTTTGGCAGGAAGAATAGAAGAGCACTAACTCCCTCGCTCTCGCACTCACTCTCTCTCACACTTACAGGCCCGGCCCTGCATTACTCTTCCACTGAAACCAGTCTCCTCACGGGCCCCACTCTCCCACATTCAACACCGCTCTCGCCCCGGCCCTGTGCACTCCCAGCTCGCAATCTCTCCTCCTATCCCCGCTCTCCCCGCAACCCTACTTTGGCATACCTCCCCTGAGCCGCACCCTCACCCCCTCTTCCTCTTGGCAGCTCCGCTCCCCACTCTCACATCACAGAAACGAATATATGTGAATTCCAGGTTGATGAATTAAATGGAAATTCCATGATGTGAATTGAACCCCTGTCCCAAGAACATTCTCCTAAGACTCGGGATCGCTCGACCAATGACAGCGCCGCTCTGTCACCATCTCTCTTATCTGACAGCAGAGTAGGTTCACGGGGAAGGGAGTTTAGTTGAATTTTAGTGGGATTTATTGGGCTTGCTACACTCGGACATGTTGTTACTAACATGAGAAGAGAGAAGCCATGCTAAGTAGCAAACCTTTCAAACAAGCTCACTCCATGCTAACTCCTCACTGACGAGCAAAACTATTAGAAGATAGTACCTGAATTACCCTGGACCTGAGGGATAAGTCATCACACATCAAATAGCCGATAAAAGTCAGAATCCTGTATTTTACCATTAATGTTCCTCTGCTAGGATTACATACGAACTTGCGAATTTGGAGCAGGAGTGGGCAACTCGCCCCCTCCAGCCTGATCCCCCGTTCAATAAGATCACGCTTCATCTCATTGTGACCTCAACACTACATTCCCGCCCCCAACACCACACCCACCCCCCCCCCGCACACACTCACCGGCCGATATCCTCTTACCCCCTTGTTCACAGAGAATCTCTCTCGCTAGTTTATAAAAATATTCAAAAACTCTTCTTCCACCGCCTTTTCAGGAAGAATGTTCCAAACACTCACGGCCACCTGAGAAAGAAACATATATCCTCATCTCTGTCTGAAATGGGCGACACCTCATTTTTACACCGTGACCCCCCATCGTTAGAGATTCTCCCACAAAGGGGAACATCCCCCCACACACCCTCCCTGTCAAGGCCCGCTCAGAATCTTAAAGTTCTCAGAATCTCAAGTCCCATCAAGTCGCCTTTTACTCTTCTAAACTCCATCGGATACAAACCTCGCCAGTCCGACCCTTCACCATAAGACAACCCGCCCATTCCTGGTTTTAGGTTAGTGAACATTCTCTGAACAGCTTCCGACGCATCTAGCTTCACCCTATGGAAGACGGGAGTCTGGAACATTAAAGAAACTGTGGCCACAGAATATGTGAGAAAGGAACCTACACTCCCGGAAAACACTGCCCTGGGCTTATATTTCTGGGCCAAACGAATTGGATAGTCGTAAGGTAAGAAAAATAGGAAATGAATCTTGAAGCAAGCTATTGCCTTGGGTTGAAGGCAAAATTTGCAATAAGCTGGAACCAATAATGATGAGCCCTGGCAACATGAGTGTCCACTGAGCCATTTGGAACGACATGGCCGAAGGTGGTGTTACAACCCTCTGGGGTGTGAAACACAGAAACGCATCCATGTGGTCACGAAACAAAGGGTAACCGCTTCAGACCCTCGGGGTCAGAAAGGACTAATTCTGTCAGGGTGGAGATGGTGGGTGTGGTGCTTAGCCGAAGGTCAGAGAGAGGATAACTCCCATCAGCGTGGACCCCAGGGTGGAGATGACATCATCGCCAGAGTTCCTCATGTTAGTGTCCTCGGCCCAACCACCTTCAGCTGCTCCCTCAATGATTTACCTTCCATCATAATGTCAGAAGTGCGGATGTTTGATGATGCTTGCACAATTTTCAGCACCATCCGTGACTCCTCAGTCACTGAAGCAGCTCATGTCGTAATGCAACGAGGCTTAGACAATAACCCGGCTTGGGCTGAAAAGTGGCAAGTTACATTCACGCCACACAAGTGTTCAATGGCATTACCATCAATGAATTCCCCCACTATCTATAATCTGTGGACAAGAAACTGAACTGGACTAGCCAGATAAATACTTTGGCGACAGGGCAGTTCAGGGGTTGGGCATCCTGCTGTGAGTAACACTCCACCTGACTCCCCAAAACCTGCCCAGGAAGTTTAAGGCAGAGAGAAAGAATGCGGTGGGAAGATCCTCACTTGGCTGGATGCATTTCAGCTCCCACAACACTCAGGAAGCTCGATTCCGTCCAGGAGAAAACAGCCCCACTTGATCGGCTCCCCATCCAAAAATATTCACTCCCTGCAACACCGAAGCAGTATTTACCATCTAAAATATGCACTGCAGAAAATCACAAAAGCTCATTTGACAGCACCTTCCAAACCCATGGCCTCCACGATCTAGAAGGACAAGGGCAGGAGACACATTGGGAATAACACCAACTGGAATTTCCCTTCCAAGCCACTGTGGCTGCACCTACACCACCTGGACAACAGCGGTTAAAGAAGGACGCTCACCGCCATCTTCTCATGGGACAAATAGGCATGGGCAATAAATACTGTTCCAACCAGCGAATCCTACATCCCCTGAATGAATACAAATAAAAGATGGTGAGTGTGGCACTAGGCCCAGGGGGCAGGCAGAGAGAATTTCTGTCAGTGCGGACACTGGGAAGGTTCTGAGTCCTTCGCTGAACAGCTGTCAGAGTGGGGGGAGTGGCCGTGTGGGGTTGGATGGGATGGTTTTGTGGTGGTTGAGTTTGCCATCCTCTTCTTAAAGATTGGGAGTCAATTTGAAAGTGCGAGTCCTGTAGGGTTTTGTTGACACGTATATTTTCCACTTTGTCTCCCCTAATTCTGGATTGTCGAAGTCTCATTTCACTGAACAAATTGCTTGATGAGTCTTTGGCTGTACGATAAGTGCTTGATTTTGCTTCTATTCAATAAACGTCAGTATTATTCGCTAATTCAGTGTCTGAGATTCTGCCTGATTGTTCTGTCTCTGTCGAACTAAGTCAGTTTGAAGGGTTAATTGAGGATCTGTTGATTCCCCAGTTCACTGCTGAATTAATTCAAGCCTAAGGTTATAAAAACATTCAGGACATTTTAAATGTACAGGGTGACTTTAAAGTCCTTTTGCTCCTATTTCTAATGTTCTTCAATGGCCGGTCCAATGAGCTAACTCCAGGGTGCAGGGTAGATTTTCAGCACCTGCCACCCACACTATGGGTCTTTGTCAATGGTGAGGTTGTGTGATGGAGACTGGCTCTGTGCTGAGCAGATTTGAATGCTGCACACCGTGTATCAGGTACAAGACAAGGTCATCCTATAAATATTTGTGAGTTTACTGTGTTTGACAGCGACCGTTTACAACAGAGGTGGAGATAAGATCTCTCAGAAACCACAAATTGAGGAACACGTACTAACAGGAGCAAGGGGAACAGAGAGCTGATTTAAATATGAGAACAGGTGAAGGTAATACACTCCCTTAGCCTTGTTCCAGTGTTCATGGGGTCTATAGCACATCTGTATTATTACAGCAGTGACCCAGCTTGCACACAGAAACTTAAATATCCTCACGTAAATAAGGCACATCAATGTATTTATTGAGATTCCCAATTGACACACCAAATGGCTTTCTACTGGCATCTGTGTGATAGTGTGCTTCCTGACATCACTCCTTATTGGCCCAAATCCAATTTTCAGACTATGTCACACGGAAGCAGAGCACACAGTCATATCAATACATGGGGAACAGATCATTCCTCAATATTGCAATCGTTGCCTCAGTACTGACCTTCTGACATTGCATCACTCCCTAAGAACTGACCTCCGATCATGTTCGTTGGTCCCTTCCTACCGACCCTCCGACAATTCGGTGCACCCACAGAACTCATGCTCCAACAAAGCGTCCCTCCATCAGAACTGACCCTCCGAAAATGCGCTGCTCCCTCAGAATGGAGCGTCCGGCAGTGTGGCGCTCCTTCTGTCCTGAACTTCCAACAGTGCGGCATTCCCTCATTAATGAACCTCCGACAGTGCGGCACACCAAAAGTACTGACCCTCAAATAGCTCGGCACTCCCTCAATAATGACCCGCCAAAAGTACGGCACTCCTTCAGTAATGACCCTCCAACAGTGAGGCTCAACCTTAATACTGAACGTCTAAGTGCGGCACTCCCTCATTAGTGACCCTCCAGCAGTGCGGCACTCTCTCAGTACTCACCCTCCAACTGTGCAGCGTTACCTCCATACTGACACTCCGACAGTGCGACGTTCCCTCAGCAGTGAACCCCGACAGAGCGAAACTCCCTCAGTACTCATCCTCCGACAGTACGGCACACCCTCATTAATGACCCTCCATCTGTGCGGCATTCCCTCAGTACTGACCGTCCAACAGTATGGCACTCCCTCAGTATTGATCCTCCAACATTGCGGAACACCCTCAGTTCTGACAACCCAACAGTGCGGCACAACTCCAGTACTGACCCTCCAACAGTGCAGCTCTCCCTCAGTAATGACCATCCAACATTTCGGCACTCCATCAGTAATGACCATCCGACAGTGTGGTACACCCCCAGTACTGATTCTCCAAGAGTATGACTCTCCCTCAGTAACGACCCTCCAAACGTGCGTTGTTCCATCAGTAATGACCCTCCAACAGTGCGGTACTCCCTCAGTAATGACCATCCGACAGTATGGCACACCCCCAGTACTGACTCTCCAAGATTACGGCGCTCCCTCAGGAATGACCCTCCAAAAGTGCGGCGTTCCCTCAGTAATGACACTCCAACAGTGCGGCACTCCCTCAGTAATTATAATCCGACATTGTGGCACAGCCCCCAGTACTGACTGTCCAGCAGTACGTTGCTCCCTCAGTAATGATCCTCCAACAGTGCGGCACTTCCTCATTAATTACCCTCCAACATTGCGACACTCCCTCTGTAAAGACCTTCCAACAGTGCGGCATTCCCTTAGTAATGACCCTCCGACAGTGTGGCACACCCCCAGTACTGACACTCAGACAGTGCGGTGCTCCCTTCGTAAAGACCCTCCAACATCCAACAGTGCGGCACTCCCTCAGTACTGACCCTCCAACAATGCAGCACACCCCCAGTACCTACCCTCCAACAGTGCGACGCTCCATCCGTATGGAGCCTCCGGCAATGCGGTGCTGATATTAAGTCAATCTTAGATATACTAGAGATGGAAGAAGATTGATTCATTATTGGATTTTAATGCATAATCTATTGTTGCAATTGATTTTTAATTCGACCAATAATTTATAAAATATTTTTAGAAATTAAGTGATAATTAAATGTTTAATTTATTATAAATATTTAGACTTTTCAATTCATAATTGAAAGTAATAATTAGGCCGACAATTCATAATATTCTGTTGATATTAATTAGAAATCAACTGTACTGTTTCACACTACATGTAGCAATTCATTAATACTTGGACCAATCATACATAATATGCAGATGAATTTCGTTAATAATAAGATGTATTAACGCACAATATATTGTAATCAATTAATAATTTAAGGTAATTATTGAGAACATATTGTTGAAATTGATTAATAGCTATACCTATGAACTTACCATTTCGGATCAGGAGTAGGCCACTCGGCCCCTCGATCCTCCTCCACCATTTAATAAGATGATGGCTGATCTCATTGTAACCTCAACCCTACATTACCGCCTCCCCCCGATAACGTTTCATCCCCTTTTTAATCGAGACACCATCTCACTTGGCCATAAAAATAATCAAAGATTCTGCTTCCACCACCTCTTGAGGAAGAGAGGTCCAAAGACCGACGACGCTCTGGGAGAAAATGCTATCCCTCATCTTTGTATGAATTCTGAATTTTGAGTTGTTTAAACTGCTTATTATGTTCACATATTAAACACAACCTAATCCGCCGCTACGAAATTTTGCTGCTGGCATGAATGGGCTCTCACAGAATAGTGACTGCATAGATATTGACGACAAAATTATACCCTCCAATTATCAGAGGGTGTGTCGCATCCGCAGAAGGTCAGTACTGAGGGACTGCAGCAATCTAGGATGCTCAGTACTGAGGGAGAACCAAATTGTTGGAGGGTCAGTACAGAGGAAGCACTGCACTGTCTGAGGGTCAGCACTGATGGAGCACCGCTCTGTCAGAGGGTCAACATTGCTGGAGTACAGCACTGTTAGAGGGACAGGAATAAGGGAGAGCCACATGGTCAGCGGGTCAGTGCTGAGGGAGCGCCGAGCTGTCTGAGGGTCAGTACTGAGGATTGATCTCAGAAAGGCATTACTTATGGATTGCAGCACTGTTGAAGCGTCAGTAGTGAAGGCGTACAGCAGTGTTGAAGATTCAGTGCTGATGGTGTACTGCACTGTTGGAAGGTCAGTACTGAGGTAATGCCGCAATTTTGGAGTGTCAGTCCTGAGGGTGTACCTTAATCTTATGGAAGACCGGAGTCTGGAACATTAAATAGAATTTTGTCACAGAAGATGTGAGAAAGGACCCTACACTCCCGGAAAGCATTGCCCTGGAGTTAAATTTCTGGGCCTAACGAACGGGATAGTCGTATGGTAAGAATAATAGGGAATGAATCTTGAAGCAATCAATTGCCTTGGGTTGAAGGCAACGTGAGAAATAAGCTGGAACCAGTGACGATAGCCCTGGCAGCATGAATGACCAGTGAGCCATTTGGAACGACATGGGCGAAGGTGGTGTTACAACCCTCTGGTGTGTGAAACACAGAAACGTCTCGATGTGGACATCAAGCAAAGGGAAAACGCTTCGGAACATCGGGGTCAGAGGGTGGTTCCTGTCAGAGTGGAGTTGGTGGGTTTGACTCTGAGCCGAATGTCAGACAGAGGAGATTTCCCGTCAGTGTGGACCCCAGGGTCGAGATGACATCACCGCTCTACTTCCTCACGGTAGTGTCCTCGGCTCAACCATTTCAGCTGCTGCATCAATGACCTTCCTTCCATCATAAGGTCAGAAGTGCGGATGTTCGCTGATGGCGCACAATGTTCAGCAACATTCGTGACTCCTCAGATACTGAAGCAGCTCATGTCGTAATGCAGCGAGACCTGGACAATATCCAGGCTTGGGCTGAAAAGTGGCAAGTTACATTCATGCCACATAAGTGGTCAATGGCATTACCATCAATGAATCCCCCACTCTCTACATCCCCTGAATGAATACAAATAAAAGCTGGTGAGTGTGTCACTAGGCCCAGGGGGCAGACAGAGGAGAATTTCTGTCAGTTGGGACCCCAGAAAGGTTCTGAGTCCTTCGGTGAACACCTGTCAGTGCGGGAGGAGTGGGGAGGTGGGGAGGTGGGTGTGTGGTATGGTGTTGAGCTGGTTGGGTTTGTCATCCTCTTAAAGTTGGGGAGTCAATTTGAAAATGTGACTCCTGTGGGCTTTTGTTGACACATCTATTTTCCAGTTTGTCTCCCCTAATTTTCTATTGGAGAAGTTTTATTTCATTGAACAAGTTGCTTGATGAGTCTTTGGCTGAATGATAAGTGCTTGATTTTGCTTCTATTCAATGAATGTCAGTATTATTCGCTAATTCAGTGTCTGAGACTCTGCCTGATGCTTCTGTCTCTGTGGAACTGAAAGGTTAATTGAGGATCTATTCATTACCCCGTACACTGCTGAATTAATTCAAGCCGAAGCTTATCAAAAGAAACAGCACTTTTTAAATGTACAGGGTGAGATTAAAGTCCTTTTGCTCCTTTTTCTAATATTATTCAATGGCCGGTTCAGTGAGTTAACTCCAGGGTGCAGGGTAGATTTTCAGCTCCTCCCACCCACACTATGTGTCCTTTTTTTATTTGCCGATGTTGTGTGATGGAGACAGGCTCTGTGCTGAGCAGATGTGAATGCTGCACACCGTGTATCAGGAGCAAGGAAAGGTCAGCCTGTTAATAATTATGAGTTTACTGTGTTTGACAGCGACTGCTCACAACAGAGGTGGAGATAAGATCTCTCAGAAACCACAAATTGAGGAACATGTACAAACAGGAGCAAGGGAACGTAGAACTGATTTAAATATGAGAACAGGTGAAGGTCATAGACTTCCTTAGCCTTGTTCTAGTATTCAGGGGGTCTATAACACATCTGTGTTATTACAACAGTGACCCAGCTTGCACCCAGAACCTTAAATATCCTCACGTAAATAAGGCACATCAATATATGTCTTGACATTCCCAATTGACACCACAAATAGTTTTCCACTGTCCTGTGTGTGATTATGTCATTCCTGAAATTATTCCTTAATGGCCCACATCTAATGTTAAGACTATATTACTTGGAAGCAGACCACACAGTAATCTCAGTACATGGGAAACAGATCATTCCTCTATATTGCAATCGCTGCCTCAGTACTGACCCACTGACAGTGCGTCACTCCCTCAGAACTGACCCTCCGACAATACGGCACTCCGTCAGTAGTGACCCTCCGAGAGTGCAGCACTCCCTCCATACTGACCCTCCGACAATTCGGTGCTCCATCAGCACTCACCTTCCAAAAGAGCATCCTTCCCTCAGAACTGACCCTCTGTCAATGCGCTGCTCCCTCAGAACTGAGCCTCCAGCAGTGTGGCACTCCTTCCATCCTGACCTTCCGACAGTGCGGCACTCCCTTATTAATGAATCTCCGACAGTGCTGCACACCACAAGTACTGACCCTCCTGCAGCGCGTCGCTCACTCAGTAATGACCCGCCAACAGTACGGCACGCCCTCTGTAATGACCCTCCAACAATGCGGCACAGTCTCAATACTGACCCTCTAAGTGCGGCACTCCCTAAATAATGACCGTCCAGCAGTGCGGCACTCCCTCAGTGCACACCCTCCAACAGTGCGGCGTTCACTCAGCATGGACCACCGACATTGCGACAGTCCCTCGGTACTGACCGTCCGACAGTATTGCACTCCCTCATTAAAGACCCTATATCAGTGTGGTATTCCCTCAGTAACGACCATCCAACAGTGCGGCACTCCCTCAGTAATGAACCTCCAACCGTGCAGCCTCTCTGAGTAATGAACGTCCAACGGTGCGGCTCTGCCTCAGTACTGAGGCTCTGACAGCGCGGCGCTCCCTCAGTACTGAACCCCCGAAAAAGCAGCACACCCTCAGTACTGACCATCCAACAGTGCGGCACCACCCCAGTACTGAACATCCAACAGTGCGGCGCTCCCTCAGTAATGAGTCTCCAGCAGTGTGGCACTCCCTCAGTAATGAACATCCGACAATGCGGCGCTCCTTCGGTAATGAACCTCCGACAGTGTGGCACACCCCATGTACTGACCCTCAAACAGTGTGGCGTTCCTTTAATAATGACCCTCCAATAGAACAGCACACCCCCAGTTATGACCCTCCGACTGTGCGGCGCTCCCTCAGTAATGATCCTTCAACAGTGAGGTACACCCCCAGTTCTTATCCTCGACAGTGCAACACTCCCTCCGTATGGATCCTTTGGCAATGCAACACTGATATTAAATCAATATTAGATTTACTAGAGATGGAAGAAGGTTCAGTAATAATTGGATTTTAATGCAAAATCTGTTTGTTGCAATTGATTAATAATTCGACCAAAAATTTATAATATATTTTTAGAAATTAATTGATAATTAGATGTTTAATTTATTATTAATATTTTGACTTTTCCATTCATTATTGAAAGTAATATTTAGGCCGACAATTCATAGTAATCTGTTGAAATTAATTAATAATCAACTGTACTGTTTCACACTACATTTTGCAATTAATTAATATTTAGACCAATCATACGTAATATGCTGTTGAACTTTGTTAATAATTAGATGTATTAACTCATAATATATTGAATTAATTAATAATTTAAGGTAATTAGTGAAAATATATTGTTGAAATTGATTAACAGCTATACCTATGAACTTAACAATTCGGATCAGGATTAGGCCACTCGGCCCATCGATCCGCCTCCGCCATTCAATGAGATCATGCGTGATCTGATTGTAACATCAACCTCACATTCCCGCCTCCCGCCGATAACCTTTCACCCCTTGTTAATCCAGACTCTATCTCGCTTGGCCTTAAAAATATTCAAGGACTTTTCTTCCATCACCTTTCGATGACAAGAGGTCCAAAGACCCACGAAGCTCTGAGAGAAAATGCTTCTCCTCATCTTTGAATGAATTGCCAATGCTGAGTTGTTTAAACTGCTTATTCTGATGACATATTAAACCCAACCTTATCCGCAGATACGAAATTATTCTGCTGGTGTGAATGAGTTCTCACAAAATAGTGACTCCGTAGATATTGACCACAAAATTATAATCCTCCAATTATCAGAGGGAGTGCCGTATTCTCAGAGGATCAGTACTGAGGGACTGCAGTACTTTCGGAAGGTCAGTACTGAGGTAGAATCGAACTGTTGTAGGCTGAGTACAGAGGAAGCACTGTACTGTCTGAGAGTCAGCACTGAAGGAGTGCCACACTGTCAGAGTGTCAGCATTGCTGGAGTACAGCACTGTTGGAGGGACTTGAATAAGCGGAGGCCGCACTGTCAGAGGGTAAGTGCTGAGGGATCACCGAGCTGTCTGACGGTCAGTACTGAGGATTTGCCGCACTTTCAGAAAAGCATTACTTATGGAATGCAGCACTGTTGAATCGTCAGTCGTGAAGGCGTACAGCACTGTTGGAGGGTCAGTACTGCACTGTGAGAGGGCCAGGAATGAGGTAATTCTATACAATTGGTAGGTAAGTACTGAGGGAGAGCCACACTGTCAAAGGGTCAGAAATGACTCCGCCGGACTCACTGGGAGGACTGTCGAGCAAACACTCGTATCCTTCTTGAAACTGGCAGAATGAGCATTCAGAATAAAAACTCTAGCAATGTCCACGTTAATGGACTGGACACTGTCCAGATTGTGGAAACGTGTCTTTCGCTGCCAGGTACTGTTTTCTCAAGTCTCCAATGGGCAATGGTCCACGGAGAAACTTTGAAGCTCTCAGCGAAGTGTGGCAGCATCGACGTTAATGGCTGAGGTCGCTGCCCTTTGGCAAAATTGGCGATAATGTGTCCATCATTCTGCATCTCGCTTTGAGACTCAATGTCTTAATGATGAGGCAGAGCGGCCAAAGGGAAGGGAAGAAAAAGAAGCAAATCCTGCTCTCCGGATCCTACTACATGGTGGGACGTCCTGCCTCATGTGCCCGAAGCTCTGCGGCTCGAGAATCGGCCGGTTCATCCACATGAAGACCCACGGCAGGAAGTAGCGACCCTGAGGCATCATCCTCAATTGGACGGACAGCCGAAGGAGAGGACATTTTACTCTCAGGTTCAGTGTTGTGAAGAAGCTAGGACACGGAACATCATTAAGACATTGACATAAGTGGTAACTTTAGTGTGAATAGGGATTGATGAAGATTACTGGGACCAGGCATTTGGACAATGGGCGGATTTGGGAGTGAGATGTCGCACTGTTGAAGGGTCAGTACTGAAGGAGCTCCAAGCTGTCAGAGAGTCAGTACTGAGGATATGCCACAACAATGCTTGGTCTGTAGTAAGGATTTGCTGCAGTGTGGGAAGGTCATTACTGAGGGATTGCAGCACTTTCGGAGCTTCAGTACTGATGTTGTAGTAAACTGTTGGAGGCTCAGTAAAGATCTGGTGCCTTATTGTTAGAGGGTCAGTAGTCAGGAAATGCTGCACTGTCGGAGGGTCAGTGCTGAGGGTGTACCGCACTTTTAGAGTGTCAGCCCTGAGATAGTCGTGGACTGTGCGAGGGTCAGTATTGAGTGAGTGCAGTACTGTCAGAGGGACAGTGCCCAGGTAATATCACACCGTCAGAGTTTGAGTCCTGAGGGATTAATGCACTGTCCAGGGGTCTGCACTGAGGGAATGCCGCACTGTTGGAATGTCAATTATGATGGAATTTCGCGCTGTCGGAGTGTCAGCTCTGAGGGAGTACCGCACTGTCCAAGGGTAAGTAGCGAGGGAATGTCGCACTATCGGAGGTTCAGCTGTGATGGGGAGTCGCAGAGTCGGAAGGTCAGTTCTGAGGCAGTGCTGCACTATCGGTTCGTTCAGGACTGAGGGAGTGCGGCACTATTGGAGTGTTAGTCCCGTGGAAGTGTCGATCTGCTGCAGGGTCAGTGCTGAGGGAGTGAAACACTGTCAGAGGATGAATACAGAGGTAGTGTTGTACTGTTGGAGGGTCAATACTGAGGTACAGCTGAATGTAGGAGGCTCCTTACTGAAGGAGTGCAGCACTGTTAGAGGGTCAGAACTGATGATGCACTGCGCTGTCGGAGGTTCAGTCCTGAGGGAATGCCGATCTGTCGGTTTGTCAGCACTGAGGGAGCGCCAAACTCTTTGAGACTCACTACTGAGGATGCGCCCCACTATTGCATGATCTGTAGTGAGGGTGTGCTGCAGTACCGGAGGCCAATAGTGAGGGAGAGCGGCACGGTTGGAAGGTCAGTACTGACGGCGTACTGCACTGTCGGAGGGTCAGTAGGGAGGGAGTGCTGCAGTTTCAGAGTGTCAATATTGAACGAGTTCCGCATTGTCGGAGGGTCAGTACAGAGGGAGTGTCCCCCTGTGAGATATTCAGTGCTGAGAGACTTCTGCACCGTCAGAGGTCCAGTATTGTGGAACTAATGTACTGCCAGAGGGTCAGTACTGAGAGAATGCCCCACTATCAGAGGGTCAGCTCTGAGAGAGCACAGCACTGTCAGAGGGTCAGGACTGAGAGAAAGCCCCACTATCAGAGGGTCAGCACTGAGAGAGCACAGCACTGTTAGAGGGTCGTTACTGAGGGAATGCCCCACTATCACAGGGACAGCACTGAGAGAGCACAGCACTGTCAGAGGGTCAGTACTGAGGGAATGCCACACTGTCAGAGGGTCAGTACTGAGGGAATGCCACACTGTCTGAGGGTCAGTATAGAGGAAATGCCGCTCTTGCAGAGGGTCAGCTATGAGAGAGCACTGCACTGTCAGAGGGTAAGCACTGAGTTGGAAGCCGCACTGTCTGCGGGTGAGTTCTGATGGAACGTCACATTGTCGGATGGTAAGTCATGAAGGTGTGTTGCACTCTCGGAGGTTCAATACTGAAGGAGTGCGTAACTGTCAGAGTATAAGCACTGAGGATGTCCGCACTGTTGCAGTTATAGTTGTGAGGGACGGTCGCACTGTCAGAGGTTCAGGTTTGAGGGAGTGCCGCACTGTTGGAGGGCCATTACTGAGTACGTACCGCCCTGTAGGAGGGTGAGTACTGAGGGAGTGCCACTCTGTTCGAGGGACAGCACTGTTAGATTTCCGCACTGTCAGTCGATCAGTACTGAGCGAGTGCCACACTGTCGGAGGGTCAGCAATGAGGGCGGACTGCGCTGCCGTACTATGAGTACTGAGTGAGTGCAGCACTTTCGGAGAGGCAGTGCAGTGGGAGTGCCACATTATCAGAGGGTCAGTAGTTAGGGACTGCCGCTTTGTAGGCGTGTCAATACTGGGGGAGCGCTGCACTGTCGGCGGGCCAGCACTGAGGGGGTGCTGCACTAGCAGCAATTCTAAGATGCAATAATAATATTTTGCCAATGTTATTAGATCACTGAGTGATCTGCTCCTGAGGAACATAATCTTAATATTAGATTTGGGCCATTCAAGAGTTAATATCAGGAATCACACAATCACACACTAGCCAGTTGGAAGTTGTTGGGTGTGTCAATTGGGAATGTCAAGGCATATGTTGATGGGTATGTGTTACGTAAGGTTATTAAAGTTTCTGTGTACCAGCTGGTCGCTCTCGTAGTAATACAGAGCTGCGTTAGACCCCATGCATCCTTGAACATGGCTTAGGGGTTTTATTAACTTCTCCTGTTCTCATATTTAAAACAGTTTTAGACCCCTTTCTCCTGTTGTACATGTTCCTCAATTTGTGTTTTTTGAGATATCTTATCTTCACCGCTTTTATGAATAGTTGCTGTCAAACAGAGCAAGCTCACAAATACTTATCGGCTGACCTTTCCTTGTTCCTGATACATGGTGTACAGCATTCAGATCTGCTCAGCACAGAACCTGTCACCATCACACAACCTCAGTATTGACAATGGCCCCATGGTCTGGGTGGGGGGAATGAAAATCTACCCTGCACCCTCGAGTTAGCTCACTGAACCGGCCATTGAAGAACATTAGAAATAGGAGCAGGAGGAGATTAATCTCACCCTGTACATATAAAAAGGGCTGTTTGTTCATTTAAAAATAGACGTGAGTAAATTTAGCAGTGAACAGGTTAATTACTGCAACCTGATTTAACCCTTCAAACTGACTTAGTTCCACAAAGACAGAACTATCAGGCAGAGTCTCACACACTGAATTAGCGAATAATACTGACGTTTATTGAACAGAATAAAAATTAAACAACAATGCACTTTCCAAACAATCAAAAACTTATCAATCAACTTGTTCAATGAACTCAAACTTCTCCAATAGTTAATAAGGGGAGACACAGTGGAAAGTATGTGTCTCAACAAAACCCTACTTTCAAATGCACGCCCAATATGTAAGAAGCAGCTGAAAATCTTAACCGCGCCCCCAACTCCCGCACTGACAGCTGTTCACCGAAAGATACAGAACCTTCCTGAGATCCAGACTGACAGGAATTCTCAACTGTCTGCACCCTGGGCCCAGTGCAACACTCCAACTGTTTTTATATTCATTCAGGGGATTAGGGCCTCGTAGGCTGGGAAAGCACTTATTGCCCATACCCGCCCTTGAGAAGGTGGTGCTGAGCTGAGCTGGCTAGTGTCTATGTTGTTTAGATACACCCACAGTGCTGTTATGGAGGGAGTTCAAGGATATTGATCCAGCGACAGTGAAGGAATGGCCGATATATATCCAAGTCAGGATGGTGAGTGGCTTGGAGGCGAACACCCAGGTGCTGCTGTTCCCATGTGTCTGCTGCCCTTGTCCTTCCAGATGGCAGGGGTAATGTGTTTGGAAGTTGCTGTCGAAGCAGCGTTGGTGATTTGCTAAGTTTACCTTGTAGATGGTACACGCTCCTGATGCTGTGTGTCATTGGTGGAGGGATTGAAATTTTTTTGATGTGGTGCCAATCAAGCGAGGCTGCTTTGTCCTTGATGTTGTCGAGTGTCTTGAGTGTTGTGGGAGATGCACTGATACACGCAAGTGGAGAGCAATCCATCACACCCTGACTTGTACTTTGTAGATGGTGGGCAGACACTGGCGCGGTCAGGGGGTGAGTTACTTGCAGCAGGATTTCCTGATTCGGATCAGCTCTTGTCGGCACTGTATTTATTTGGCTAGTCCAGTTCAGTTTCTGATATTCAAGCCCTTGAATGTCAAGGGGCGATGGTTAGTGTTTCGTGATGGAGAATGTAAATGCCTGGCACTTGTATGGCGCGAATATGACTTGCCACTTGTCCGCCAAAGGCTGCGCATTGTCCAGGCCTCGCTTCGACTGGACATGGGCTGCTTCAGTGTCTGAGGAGTCCCGAACGATGCTGGACATTGTGCAATCTTCACCGACATCCCCGCTTCTGATCTGATGATTGAAGGAAGGTTATTGATGCAGCCGCTGAAGATGGTTGGCCCAAGGACTCTAGCCAGAGGTATTCCGGCGGCGATATCATCTCCACCTGGGAGCCACACTGACAGGAATTCTGCACTGACTGACCCCCCGGGCCCAGTGCCACACTCTCCATTTGCACCCTGAGAGGAATCTCCCCACTGTCCCCGAGGGACAGAAGTGATTTTCCTTCGCTTGGTGTCCACATCGAGGCGTTTCTGTATTTCACACCCTAGAGATTTGTCACACCATCTTCGGCCATGTCGTTCCAAATGGCTGATTGGTCACTCATGCAACCAGGGCTAACGTCATTGGTTCCAGCTCATTGCTCACGTTGACTTCAAATGCATAGAAATTCTTCCTAAAGTCTGTTTTTCATAGTTGATGCATTGTTCCTAAGTGGCCAGATCGAAAAAGAATAGTACGGACCCGTGCTCTTATTTCCCATTTTTTAATGGTGTTCCATTTTAAGCATACCAGACCGGTTCAGATCAGTATTCGTATTTATCAGTTTTTACTGTGTTTATTTTCTGGGCATGTGCCCACATCCCCCACAACCTCATCCAGTTCTGGAGTCTCCATCCCGGATGTAATCTCTCTGCATCTACCAACGGATCTACATCAGAAACTGAGAAGCTTCAATGGAATTTGTCTTTTTGTTTGAACATCAGAGCCCCAATTTGCTCCAGATCTCTGATGAATGTACAAAACTCTCATCCTGGGTACCGATCGAGTGAAAATTTGCCACGCCTTATCTAAGTCAAACACATCCTACCTCAGGTCAGAGGAATTAAACCGTTTTCCTTCAGCTGAGATCAACAAAAAAATAGGAGCGCGAGTCGTCCATTCGGGCCCAAGATCCTTCACCACCGTTCGATACAATGGTGCCTATTAACACTGTGTCTGGACCTCCACTTTCACTGACTTAAATCTTGTAAAATTGCAGTAAGACTTCCACCTCTTGTGAAGTACAAACACATCATTTATCTTCCCACTCTACCCGTGAGCTAACCTGTACTGTGTCCTGTACACGGATTCCAAATTCCCTCCGAGCATCAACATTAAAAATGGCCTCAACATTTATTAACTATTCTGTTCTTCTATTCTTCCTGTGAAAGAGGATAACCTCACATTTCTACCTGCCACCATATTACCCGATCACTCAACCTACCGCTATATCTTTCCAGATATTTGTGTGCTCCACACAGTTTTACCGTCATGCAAGTAAGCAGGGTAGAGATATTTCCACCAACAGTGACTCCGCCGGATTCATTGGGTAGACTGTCCTTCTAGAAGCTGTTTGCACGAGCATTCAGGCAAAATTTTCACAAAATAGACGTCAATCGACAGGGTGTTGTTTCCGGATGGTGGACACGTGTCTCTTGCCGCTAGTTCCTGCTTTCTCAACTCCCCAGTGGCCAGCATTCCAAGGGAACACTCTGAAACTCTCCCTCAAGTGAGACAGCATGGACGTTCAGGACTGGGAGGAGCTCGCTGCCAGTCGGACAAAATGGCGACAAGGTGTCCATCATTCTGCATCACGCTTTGAGTCTCCATGTCTTCATAATGAGGCAGAGCGGCTGCAGGGAAGGGAAGGAAATGAAGAAAAAACTGCTCTCCGGATCCCACTACCTGGTGGGATGTAATATGCCATGTACCCGAAGCTCTGCGGTTGGAGACTCGGCCTGCTCATCCACATGAAGACCAACGGAAGGCAGTGGCCACCCCGAGGAGACATCAGCATAGAATCGAGGGACAGCCGAATCTGAGGACAATTTACTATCCAGCTTATAAAGAATAACAGACGCCCGAGAGTGAGTTATAGCCTGGAATCTAATCAAAGGGTTTGTGGTGGTTTATATATAGGATAACAGATATACCGAAACTGAGTTCTTGGCTGGAATCTAATGGAGGAGTTCAGGGTGGTTTATATATAGGATAACAGATGCCAGGGAGTGAGTTACAGACTGGAATCTAATCGAGTGGCTCAGGGGGCTTATATATATAGAATGACAGATTTCCAGGAGTCAAGCACAGAATGGAATCTAATGGAGGGGTTATTGGTTGTTTATACATAGAATAACTGATAACTGAGAGTGAGTTACAGACTGGAATCTAATTAAAGGGTTTGTGGTGGTTTATATATAGGATAACAGATAACCCGGAAGTGAGTTATAGGCTGGAATCTAACAGAGGAGTTCAGGGTGGTTTATATATAGGATAACAGATATCAGGGAGTGAGTTACAGGCTGGGATATAATTAAGGGGTTCGGGGCGGTTTATATGAAGAATAAAAGATACCTGGATGTGAGTTACAGACTGGATACTAATCGAGGGGTTCGGGGGTTTATATATAGAATAAAAGATAGCCAGAAGTGAGTTACAGACTGAAATCTAGTCGAGGGATTCGGGGGTTTATATATAGAATCGCAGATACCCGGCAATGAGTTACAGACTGAAGTCTAATCGAGGGGTTCGGGGGTTTATATACGATCATAGATACCCGAGATTGAGCTGAAGACTGGAATCTAATCGAGGGGTTCGGTGTGGTTTAATATATATATATAATATATATATAATAACAGATGCCTAGGTGAAAGTTACAGACTGGAATCTAATTGAGGAGTTTGGTGTGTTTTATATATGCAATAACAGTTACCTCTGAGTGAGTTATAGACTGAAATCTAATGGAGGGTTTCGGAGTGGTTTATATACAGATAACCAAATACTCTAGAGTCAGTTACAGGCTTGAATTTAATTGAGGTGTTCAGAGTGGTTTACATGTAAACCATATGTATATAAAATATATAGAATAACAGAAGCCCGGGAATGCGTTACAGGCTGGAATCTAATCGAGGTGTTTGGGGTGGTTTACATATAGAAAAACAGATACCCGGGAGTGAGGTCGAGTTTACTGGAATCTAATCGAGCGCTTCGTGGTGGTTTATATATAGAATAACAGATACCCGGGAGTGAGTTGCAGACTGGAATCTAATCGAAGGGCTCGTAGTGGTTTATATATGAAGCATATGTATATAATATATATAGAATAACAGAGGCCCGGGAATGAGTTACAGTCTGGAATCTAATCGAGCGGTTTTTGGTGGATTATATATAGGATATTAGATACCCGGAATTGAGTTGCAGACTGTAATTTAATCAATGGGTTTGTTATGGTTTATATTTAGCATAACAAATACCCAGGAGTGAGTTACAGACAGGAATCTAATCAAAGGGTTTGCGATGTTTCATATATAGGATAACAGACTCCCGGGTGTGAGTTACAGACTGGAATCTAATCGGGGTTTCAGGGTGGTTTATTTATAGAATAACAGATACCCGAGAGTAACTTACAGACTGGAATCTAATCGAGGGTTTCGGGGAGGATTATATATAGAATAACAGATACCCGGGAGTAAGTTACAGACTGGAATCTAATCGAGGGGTTCGGGGTGGTTTATATATAGAATAACAGATACCCGGGAGTAAGTTACAGACTGGAATCTAATCGAGCTGTTCTGGATCGTTTATTTACTGAATAAGAGATACTGGGTGTGAGTTACAGTTGTCTTTTCCCTTCTGAATCTTTTCCCCTCTGTCTCTTTCCCCAATCTGTCTCTTTCCCCATCTCTCTTTCCCCCTCTCCCTTTCTTCCTCTCTCATTCCCCCCACCTCGCTTTTCGCCCCTCTCTGCTTTCACCCGTCTCTTTGTCCCCCCTCTCTCTTCCCCCCTCTCTTTTTCCCCCCTCTCCTTTTCCCCTCTGCCTCTTTCGCCCACTGTCTCTTCCCCCGCCCCTCTCGTGCAACCACTGACTCTTTCCCCGCTGTCTCTAACTCCTGTGCCTTACCCCTGTCTCTTTCCCCCCAGTCTATTTACCCCCTCTGTCTCTCTCCCCCTTCATCTTTCGCCCCCTGTCTCACCCCGCCCCCCGCAAATTACTTCCCCGCTCATGTTTCTTCCCCCGCAAGCTTCTTTCCCCGCAAATTATTAACCCCGCAAATTATTTCCCGCGCAAATTATTCCCTCCCACAGATTATTCCCCCCGCAAATTATGCCCCGGGTAGATTTCCCCCTGCAATGTTTTCCTCCTGCAAACTTCCCACACCTGCAAATTATTCCCCGGGAAGATTTACCCCTGCAAAGATTTCCCCCTGCAAACTTCCCACCCCTGCAAATTATTCTCCGGATAGATTTCTCCCAGCAAAGTTTTCCCCCTGCAAACTTCCCAGCCCAGGCAAATTATTGCCCCCCACAAATTTCCCCCCTGCAAATTATTCCTCCCAAAATTTCATACCCCGCCTCGCTAATTATTCCCCCCACAAAGTTTACACCCCCTGCAAACTTTTCCCCACGCACATCTTACACTCAGAAATTTTCCCTCGGCAAAATTCCCCTCCCCCCGCCAAAAAATCTTCCTCCCCGCAATTTATTCAGCCCTGCAAATTAGTCACCTCCAAAATCACCCCCCAGGAAAAAAAATTTTCAGCGCCAAATTTTCCCGCCTCAAGAAATTTGCCCTCCTGAAAATTACGTCTGCAATCCTCCCTGCAAATTGCTTCCCACATTTATGCACCTGAAAATTTTGCCTCCCGCAAAATTTGCACCACCCACAAATTTTCCTCTCCGCCTATCTCCCTTCCACATCTCTTTCCCTTACCCTGCCTCCCCTGTCTGACTAACTCCACTCTTCTCTCACTGTATGTATCTTCCCCCCGCATGTCTATCTCCCCTCTGTGTTTTCCCTCTCCTCTCTGTCTAGCTGCCCCCGCTCTGTGTCTGAATTCCACCCCCATTTCTCTAAACCCCTCACTCTATTTCCCCCTCTGTATAATTTCCCCCTCCCTCTCTTTACCTGCCTTCTCTCTCAATCCGATGTCCCTGTAATTACACTCTCTGTCTAATTCTCCCACTCTACGCTGTCTGATTCCTCCCTTTCTAATATCCCCCTTTCTGTCTAATTACTCCCTCAAATTCCCCCCCTCTATCTTTCTACCTCCCCCTCTATCTCTCTAATCCCCCCTCTATCTCTCTAATGCCCCCTCTGTCTCCAATTATCCCGTATCTCCAATTACACACTCTCTGTCTAATTCTCTCTTTCTCTTATTTCCTCACTCTGTCTAATCCTCTCTCAATAATCCCCCCTTTCACTTATGCTCACTTTCCCTGTAATTATCCCATCTCTAATCCCCCACTCACTCTAGTCGCCCCATCCGGCTCTAAACCTCTTTCTAATTTCGCCCACAGTTCTAATTTACCCTCTACTCTAATTCCCCTTGCCTAATTTTCCCCGACTCACTCCAATTCCCCTACCTCCCTCTATTTTTATTTTCTCTCCAATTGCTGCTCTCTCTCTCTAATTACCCCCTCTCTGTAATTACCCCCTGTCTTTTTCCCCCTGTCTAATTCTCCAACTCTCTTTCTCTATTTTCAGCTTTTTCTAATTTCCCCCTCTCTCTAATTCTCCCCATATCTAATTGCCCCTCTTTCTCTAATTACCCCCATGTCTAATTCGCCCCCACTCTTTATCTAATTTCCCCTTTTCCTAATTTCCCCACTCTCTCCCTATTTCTCCCTCTAAGTCTAATTCACCCTCTCTAATTCCCCCTCTGTCTAATTACCTCCCAATCTCTCGAATAACCCCCATCTACATAATTCCCCCACTCTGTCTCATTTCCTCCCACTTTCGTCAATTCCGCCCCATGTATCTAATTCCTCGTCTCTGTCTAATTTCCTCCCACTCTCTCAAATTACCCCCCCATGTGTCTAATTCCCCCTCTGTCTAATTGTCCTTCTCCTGAGCAGCCCCCCTGTATTTTAATGGTTTATGTACCCCGAACCCCAGAAATTACCCCCGTGGAAATTTTCACCCCCCGCAAATATTCTTCCCCATGCAAATTGCACCTCCTGCAAATCACCACCCCACAAAATTTTCCCTCCCACATATTTCCACCACCCCGCAAATTTCCCCCCAAATGCAACATTCCACCCCCGTAATTCCCCCCCCCCCCACAAATTTCCACCATTACAAGTTCCCCCGTGTAACTTTAGCTCACCTCGCAAATTTTCTCCCCCGCAAATCACCCACCTGCAAATTTACCCCTCCCGCAAACCTCCCCCACCCACAAATTCCACCCTCGCAAATTTCCCCAACATGCAAAACCCCCCCACGAAAAATTTCCACTCCCGCAAATTTCACCCCGCAAATTCGCCCGCAAAATTTCCCCCAATGCAATTTCCGCCCCCGAGATTTTTCCAAGCCCACAAATTTTCCACCCTGAAATTTATCCCCCCTCGCAATTTCTCCCCTCATATTTCCCCCCTCAAAATTTCCTCCCGCAAATCTCCACCCGCCAAGATTTCCCCCCCTCAAATTCACAACCCCAAGAATATCCCCCCTGGAAATTTTTTGCCGTGCAAATTCACACCCTCAAAGAATTTCACCTTCTACAAATTATCGCTCACGAGCTTTACCCCCACATATTAACCCCCCAAAGTTTCCGCTGCAATCCCCAACCGAAAATTGTCCCCCAAAATAACCCCCCTGCAAATTTTGCCTCCTGCATAATTCCCCCCTCCACAAATTTTCCTCTCTCTCTGTCTATCTCCCTCCCACCTCTCGTTGCTTGACCCTGCCTCCCGTCTATGACTAACATGCCACCTCTCTCCCTAACTACCCCAACTCATTCCTTGTCTAATTGCCCCTTCCCTCTCCTGACCTTCCCTCTCTGTTCATCTCCCTCCTCAGTCTACCTCTGCCCTCTCTGCCCCATCCGCCTCCTCTCTCTGTCTATTTGCTCCCCTCTCTGTCTGACTCCCACGCCCTCTCGATAACCCCCTCTAACTCACCCTTTCTAATTAACTCATCTCTGCCTAACTCTCTCCTCTCTGTCTTATCCTCCCTCCCGCCCCTCTAATTCCACCTCTCCATCTAATTACTCCCCTCTCTATGCCTAACTCACCTCTCTGTCCAATTCCCCCCCTTCATTACAACTCCCCCCTTTCTCTCTCTTCCTGTCTATGTCATTATCCACACCAGTCCATCTCCCCTTTCTCTTCCCCCTCCTCTCTTTCTAATTACCATCTCTCTGTCTGACTCCTACCCCCATCTGTCTAAACCCCTTCCTACCTTTCCACCTCTAATTCCCCCTTTCTGTCTAATTTCCCCTGTCTAATTACTCCCTAAAATTCCCCCCCTCTCTCTAACTACCCCCCCTAACTCTCTCTCTGTCTAATTCCCCCTCCCTCTCTCTCTCCAATTCAGACAGAGAGAGAGTAAATTATGGGCAGAGATAGAGTGAGAGATGGGTAGAAAGAGAGAGCGAGAGATGGACAGACAGAGAGAGCGAGAGATGTTGAGTGAGAGAGAGCGAGAGATGTAGAGAGAGAGGGAGAGAGATGTAGAGACAGAGCGCGAGAGATGTAGAGAGAGAGAATGCAGCTGTGACGTAGAACAAAAGAATGATCTACATAGAGAGAGAGATGTGTAGAGAGAGAAAGATGCAGAGAGGCTGAGAGACAACGTCAGATATAGAGTAACGTAGAGGACAAGGAGGGGGGAGATTGGAAAGAACAGAGTGACAAAGTTTCAGAGAGTGATGCAGAGAGAGTTGTAGGAAGAGATGAAAAGAGAAACTTTTCACAATTCTGAGAGGCCGACATACAAAGGACGCGGAGAGATGGGGATTGAAAGAAAGATGTGCAGAAGCATTTAGGAACATGGAGGGAGGAGCAGAGATACAGCGAAAGGAAGAGGTGGAAGGATTGAACTCGATGGGATTAGATTGGGCTCTCTGCAGCACCATGTCTCAACCTGGATACCCCTGAGTAAAACCCCCATTCCCCAACACCCCTTCCCCCCACCCGCCCCGCCCCACGCCGACACTGAACCCAATCGTCGGTGTGAAAATTCCACACGTCCTTTCTCCGGGTGTAAGAATGAGTGACAAAGACACGGATACATTTTTATTATTGTTATTCTCTCCGGTTACTGCTCTTGTCCGAGGATTCCTCGCGGCTAATCGATTCTCTCTCTGCATCGTCTGAGCTGCAGTTTGCAAATCCATTCTCCTTGGGGGAGAGGGAGAGAGAGAAAAATGGAAATTGATTAAAATAAAGCAAAGATTATTGAAACATATAAAACACAGCAAGATCCCAGGGCTCTTCTCACTCACTTACATCCACATTCTCGGAGGGGCGGTGGAGTGGGGTTAGAGGCATCATTTAAAAAAAAACATCCCCTGTTATTCAACAGAGAAATGGGAACAGATTTGAAATGAGATGAAGGTGTAAATGTTTCGTGATCACCCCTCTCCCTCTGTGTTTAACCTGCCAGATCCAGCTGCTTTACTGCCTGATTGTACACAACACACAAACATTGATCATTCCCCTCTCAACGTCCCTCTCCCATTCACTGTCCCCACCCCCTCTACCTGCTCACTCCAAGCCTGTTGCTGTTTGCACACTAAATATTCACATTGCATTTTCCACTTCTAACACTGTCACCTCTCCCTCTCCCTTTCTCGCTCTGTTTCTCTCCCCCTCCCTCTGTACCTATCTGACCAACCCCATCCCTGCTCATCTTTCCCTCTCTCTCTCTCTCCAGTTTGATAACCTGTCGCTATCGCTGTTCTTTTTACCTTCCTCAGGATCGAACTAGATTGAAAGTCACTCTGAAAAGCTTCTGTCTGACCATTTTAAATAACGATGCACTGTGTTTTTTTTTATATTTATCGATGATTTACTGAGAGAAATGGCGGGGGGTTGTATATGTGAACAATCCTCAATCACCCCATCAGTAAACTGAACTCGGGGAGGGTAACCATGGATGCAGTGCCGGGAAGGCTGCAGGCCAGGCAAGCACTGCAAGTTCCCACAAGCAAGGTGATGTTAGCCAGGTATCCTTCCCCCCTCCTCAACTCCAGAAAAGGCTAATCTACCTCCTTTAAAGTGGGGTCGAGTGGGATGGGGGTGGGTTGGAACTGATTGTTTTGCCAAACCATCTGCAGAAGCCTTACGATGATCAGAGGTTCTGTGCGTGTATATTTTTTCTGTGCATACATACGCTGCTCATGGAGCATCTGCACACAGTATTTCACAGTTCATGATGAATTAATGTGATGATATGAGGACACTCAATAGTTGTGGGTTTGTGTATTGTCCCCACAGGAAGGCACTGAGTTGCTGGGTCATATCCAGGGACAGCTCATTCCTAACCGGAGTCAGACAGGATGGCAGCTGGGGAAAGGGCAGTTCCGCTTCAGCGGCAAATATTTAACAAACCGAAAGCGTCCTAAAATTAGAAATATTTAACCACCTGTGTAACTCATCTCCTGATTCATCAAAGCAAAAATATTTTTGCCACACAAATGACAGGCAATGCCCTGGTGATCAGAGCTGGTTGGATTAATCTAGCTGCGGCCAAAGCAGGGATTGATTAATAATTCTTCAGAGTAACTTCACCGGATTTTGGACACGACACTTTTATTTAAGAATGTCAGGTAATGACCATCTCCAACAAGAGATAATCCAACCATCGCCCTCTTGACGTTCAATGGCATTACCATCACTGAATACCACACTATCAGCATCCTGTGGGTTACCATTGAGCAGAAACTGGACTGGAATAGCCATATAAATACTGTGACTACAAGAGCCGGTCAGAGGCTGGGAATCCTGCGCTGAGTAACTCAGCTCCTGACTCCCCAAAGCCTGTCCACCATCTTCCAGGCAGGATCCTGATGGAATAATCCCCATTTCCCTGGATAACTGCAGCTCCAATAACACTCAAGAAGCTTGAAACCAACCAGGACAAAGCACCAAAATTGTTCGGCACCCCACTCACAAATATTCACTCCCTCCACCACCGATGCACAGTGGCAGCAGTGCGTACCATCTACAAGATGCACTGCAGCTACTCAGCAAGGCTCCTTCTTCAGCACCCCTCAAACCCGCGACTACTACCATCGAGAAGGGGAAGGGCAGCAGGAACATGGTAACCTGTAGGTTCCCCTCCAAGCCACTCACCGTCCTGACTTGGAAGTATGTCGGCCGTTCCTTCACTGTCGCAGGGTCAAAATCCTGGAACTCCCTCCCTAACAGGACGGTGGGTGTACCTACACCACAGGGACTGCAGTGGTTCAAGAAAGCGCCTCACCACCGCCTTCTCAAGGGCAACCAGTGAATGGCAAATAACGCTGCCCTAGCCAGTGAGCCCATCGCACACAATTCAACAAAAGACATCGATAATCCAGGGTGGGAGGGATTAAGAAAGATAGCATGGGAGGAAAATGTAGAAAGAGAGCGAAGAAATAGGAAACGCACGTAATGAAACAGAGTAAGTGAACGTGACCGAACAAGACAAATTAATGGAGAAGCACGTAGGGAAAGAGGGAGAAATCAAGGGTGGAGAACGGCAGAGGGAGAGACAGAAATAGAGAGTGAGAAAGAGAGAGGGAATAAGAAGGAAGGAGGAAGCAATAGAGGTTGAAAGCGGGGGTGAGACAGAGTCAGATGGAGAGAAAGAGAGAGAGGGCAGAGGGACGTGACAGGAAATGCAAAGAAAATGTAAGGGAGACTGTTCAATCACACCTTTCAGAGCCGCAGGATATCCCAGAGTTTCCTCAGAGAGTGAAATAACGTTAACATTTCCCACTGTTGTGAAGAGGAGAGCATGAAAGTCAATTTGTGTACAGCAAGATCCCACAAGCATCAGTGGCATAATGGCTGGAGAACCTGGTTTGTTGATAGTGGGTCGATGGATAAACATTGGGACATTCAGACTTTAATTTCTGTATATCCGGCTCTGGTACATTCTGTGGATCCATTGCTTTCTGACTCATGTGAATGAAACTGGCTGCGTCGATCACCGCCTCTTGTCCGTGTCTCATTTCTCACTCGGATCGCTTTGTCATAATATTGACAGGGAGGCGAGGTCAAAACATGGCAGGGTCACATTGACATCTTACAACTCCAATGTTGCCATGCATGTAGAATATGGCAGGGTCTCATTGGCATCTTGTAGCTCCTGAATTGTTGTGCTATCAGAATCAGAACTTCAGAGCCAATGCCAAAGGTTCGCCACCCATATTCCTGGGTTTGTCAAACCCCACTTACAGGAGGGTGGTACCAGGCTTGAGAGCATAGAGGCATACAATAGGCATGGGCTTGCACTGGGAGTGCTCATTATTGACTCCATGCTCTATGGTGTCAGAAGGCATGAGGGCAAACAGGGGAATGAGAAACTCCTGTTGATTTCCACCTACCACTCTCCGAATCTGATCAATTCTAAACAGCACATGGAAGAAGCACTGAGCATATCAAGGACACAGAATGTTCTCTGCTTTGCGAACTGCATGTCCATCACCAAGAGTGGCTCAGGGTGACCGTTATCGACCCAGGTTGCCGAGCCCTAAAAGGCAGAATAGGCCTGAGGCAGGTGAACCAACAAGAGGGGAAATTCTATTTGGCCTCATGATCACCAATCTACCTGCTGCAGATGCATCTGTCTCTGACGGTGATGCTAGGAATGACCACCGCACAGTCCTTCTGACAACCGACCTCTGTCTTCACACTGAGGACACAGTCCATTGTGTTGTGTGACACGCATTGCTTTCAATGGGATAGATTCACAACAGGTCACACGGCTCAAATCTCAACATCCATGAGGGGCCGTGGGCCATCAGCAGCAGCAGAATTTAATTCATAAATAATCTGCAGACCATGGCCCGGCATACTCTTCATCCTACCATGACCATTACCTTTCAAACAAGGAAACAGTAATGGTTCTCGGCCAATGGAATGAGAACTTCTGATTTTTCTACAGCAATCTAGCCTTAAATTGAGCCCGTTCCTTACAACTATCGACCTCATTCTACCCTTCTAGCCAATTGGCATTCAGTTTTGCCATCTGTTGAATGATAATGTTGGACTCTCCAGTGCCCCGAAGAAAAATGTTTCCAAATTACAAACTCAGCTTCAGAGGGCAGGAGACGATGTAAAGACCAGCAGTCGCCACATCTGACGATCCAACCCTGTGGGCCGTCACCCCATTCAGGCATTGCTCTATTTGCTCAGGCTTAAGTTACCAATGGCTCTTCATAACAACTGAGAAATTTAAGATCTTAATTCCTACGCACTTTCAGAATGTGGTTAAGTTGACCTATAGTTGGTAACTCTTTCAATGACAATGTGCTGTAACGTAACTTTAAGGAGAAAAGGCAGCACAGATGGAACGGAGGTTATAATTGGTAATACAATTATGTCCTTGGGCTGCGGAGAGTCGAGCGTTATCATTCACCAGAAGCCAAAACTGAATGCTGATTGGCTAGAATGGTGGACTGAGGGCAACAATTGTAAGGAACGTGCACATGTTAAGGCTAAATTGCTGTAGGAAAGACAGATGCTCTCGCCCCATTGGTCGAGAATGGTCAAATTGGAGTACCAGCTAAGGTTGGTATGTTGCAGCGAAGCACTCTTACCATTGATTGAGAATCGCAAAGATTTGCAAAGGGCAGGTAAAAGATTCTGCCTTTCCATTGAAGATAACATATAGCCTAAAGAATTTTATAAATAATACGCATAAAAGACGTAGAATTAGAAACAAAATGGAATTGGAGTAAATAATGGGACTTTAGCTTGGCAAATCCCCAGGGTCATTTCGTTTCAATCCCAGCAATTGAAGGAAACTGCTGAGATATTGCGCATGTCTGGTCTGTAATATCCTGCAGTTCCGTTCATCTGAGAATTATTCCTTGAGTCTGGGTAATTCTAAAAACCACTTTGTTGTTTAAGAATGGGATGAGAGAGAGAGATAGAGATAGAGAGAGAGAGAGAGAGAGAGATGGAGACGAAGCAATTGCCGACAAGTTACCCTAAGGTGAGTTGTCAGGCGTGGAAGGAATGCAGGATATGTTTATCAGAAATGATAGCTGGGCTACAAAGGAAAATAGACTGGTGAGATTACACAAATAATGCTTGTACTCGCTGGAATTTGGAACATTCCAGAGTGGTTGGGTTGAAGGATTCAAGTTGTTAAGGGGAACAGATAAGATTATACAGAGAAACTATGTTCACTGTTGGAGGAGACACAGGCTTTGGACAGGGTCTAAAAGGTCTTGTCAGACTGTTCAGTACAACATTTAGAGAACACCGCAATACACAAGGAGCGATACACATCGGTAACTCCCTCAGCAACAGATACGAGATCAAGTCTTAATATTTATCTGTAAAATTGATAAGTTCCTGTGGCCCAAGGGTATTAAGCTCCCTGGGCAATGATGCCTACAGGGATTCAGATCACACATTTCCCATAACCTTGTGGAATGCCAGCATGTGCATTTTGCACACAGGCGGCCGGGAGGCAGATGAGACTCTGTGCTGGGGCGAATCGTTCCTGCCAGATCCTGGCGCCCATGTTCTAGGCTGTCAGATGGCACGGCTACTGGTATCCGGTCAGTTCCGTGACTGAGGCAAATGTTTAACAGGCTTATAAGTAGCCCGAGACCAGCACTACGTGTTGCAAGGATGGCCAGAATGGTGTCCGAAATTGGTGCAGGGTGAACTCCCAACAAGTATTCCGCCCCCTTCCATATCCTTCGCCTATCCGTTCTTTGAATGTGTGCCGCAATTGCGAGGCCAACATGTATTGGCCATCCCTAACTGCCCATGAGAAATTGCTGGCGATCTGTTTCCCTTTACTGCTGCAGCCTATGTGTTGCCTGAACACCCACAGTGCAGGCGGAGAGTGAGATTTGCTGCGGGACATGAGGTTACAGGTTGCCTTTGAGCGCAGTCCTGCCTCTGCGGCAGGTGGCCCACAGTGCCTCACAGATGCCCGCTTTTGCGATGCCGGACACAGTTGGGACTGGCACACAAAACGATGGAAGGTGCCCTCAGAGTGAAGACTGTACTTTGCCGCTACAAAGACTTTGTGCCGGTCCCTCCTGCCGATACCCATCATGGACAAATTCATCTGCTCAAGGGTAGATTAGTGAGGACAGGGGCCAAGCAAGTTTTCCCCCTCTTGTTGCTCCTCTCACCGCCTGGTACTGCAAGAAGGAAGTGAAACAAAATGGAAGGTTTTGATCGGTGCAGGCTTGGAGGGCCGAAGGACCTATTCCTGTGCTGTACTTTTCTTTGTTCTTCTTCTTTGGTTTCGCTGCTGCCTGGTTACGGGGGCTTAGAAAGGCAGGTCCTCTCTCAGAAACTCACGCAAAAGCTAGAAATAGCAGGTTTGATTTGGATGCTGTTGGAGTTCAGCACGTTTTGACGATAGTTGCCAGGCAGGAACAGTCTAGAGGGGGGCAGATTGCCAGGCCCAAGCTAAAGAAGGCCCCATGTAATCCAAGGGAGTGGTACAGTTGCAAGTCCCAAGCAGGCTTTCGAGCTAACGGACGGACAGGGACCTTCCTTTCCTTCCAGACTGTCTGAAATATCCTTCAACACTCAGCCAAGTCAGCTAGCAGTGTTTCTGCAGAGTCACTGTTACTTCTAGTTATTGAAGACCCCTCACACCCAGAGCACAGCCGGTGCCATCTTTGCAATCCCAGCTGAGGTTACACTTGGACAAACGTGACCCCAATTGAAACCCAACTTGATAGAAACTAACGTTTGTTTCTTTGTTTAGATACGTGGAGGAGGCTACCGAAGATTCACTGAAGTCAGCTGAGGAACTTTTGACTAGAGAACAAAACATTTATTAAAGAAGAAAAGTTGAATCATGTTACAATATTTCTTCATCCACAACTATACCTTCACAGAAATACACAGGTTTGTAAGGATATCAGAAGTTACAAAAGCTATCTTACACTCCAATGCTCACAGTAAGTACAAAGTCCAATAGGCACCATGCAATCAGATACACAACACTCTGAAATAGCGTGACAGCTGCCACCTCAACCAGGTGCAATGGATAGTTCCTCATCTCCGCCCAGTCCCTTGTCACAGCGTGAGCCAACTAGTCTCACTGAACCCCATCTTTCACGCGATGGCTCGCAATCTCCATTCCACACCTTGGAATCCTCTCCTAAAACAATACTTTCACCCAGACGCTTTAAAACGTCAGAATGTCCCAATATTCCGTCAATATTCAAGTGACTTCATTGATTTAACTTCGGGGAGAAATTTAGCCCTTGTCAAGCTACCCTTGAGGAATACTAATTGGATAACCTGTTTGTGATTTTAGTGGAGGGAAACATTTTTCCCAGGGCCAATCTTCATCCAGTTCTGGGCGCAGACTATTTTCCAGGCTGGGACATCTGGTGGTCGGTAGCAAGAGTGGAAATTGCAGTCGCACAATCCAAAACTTTTAACTCCTACTTAGACACAAGGGTGGTGCTGGAGGTCTGAAGAATTACAAATGTAACACTCGTGTTCAAAGCAGAGTACGGACATAATGCTAGCAACTACTGGTCAGTAAGATTTACTTCTAAAGTGGTGAATCTTCTAGAAAACGTAGCGTTCACGTGAATAATTGTGAGGTTATTGAGGGAAGCCAGAATTCATATATTAAAGGAAAATCGTGTTTAACTAACTTGCAGGAGTTTTTTTCTTTTAGGAAGATGTAACAAGAAGGTTGATCAGGGCAATAAGGTAAAAGCAAAACTCTGGAGATGCTGGGAACCCGAATCAAAAACAGAAAAAGCTGGAAAATACTCGGCAGACCTGACAACATCTGTGGAGAGAGAAACAGAGTTGACGTTCCGATCCTTGTGGCTCTGAAGCTGTTAAGAAGATTCATACGGACTCGAAATGTTAACTTTGTTTCTCTCTTCACAGATGTTCGCAGATCTGCTGAGTTATTTCCATCATATGCTGTTGTTGTGTTGGTGAGGGAAACGCTGTTCGTGTGTTGTACATTGATTACAAAAAGACACTTGATACAATGCTGAACAACAGCACTGTGAGAAAAGGTATTGTTCATGGACTATGAGGGCAACTGTGAACAAGGATACAACATAGGCTGATTTGGGGGAAACAATAATTTTTCTCTTCATCAGGCAGGGAGAATGTTTGATTTAGTGCAAAATTGCAAGACCTACTGGTTGCAGCCTTTTTCTAATAAACAGATTAATGACATGCATCTCGGTGCACAGGATACAATTTTGTAATTGCACAGGTCACGAAATTTGGAAGCATTTTGAACTGTGAGAATGATTATGAAGAACCTCAAAACGACATAGTTAATTCCGTGGAATGGGCAGAGAGGTGGCAGTAATTTTCAATGCGCAGAAATGTGAAGCGACTCATTTTGTAGGAAGAACATGCAGAGCCGATATAAATAATAAAGGTAGAACTCTCAAGAGGATGCAGGAGCAGAGGGACCCGGACGTGTACGTGATTGAGTAATTGAAGAGGACAGAACAGGTTGAGAGATGGTTAATGAAACCTGTTGTGTCCAGGGCTTCATTCATATGGGCAAATAGTACAAGAGAAAAGAGCTTAGTTTGAGCTTATACAAGAAATTAGTTCGGCCTTAGCTGCAGCATTGGGTCCAGTTCTTTGTCACTGGTATCATAGTTAGGGTTCGAGTCCCAGCACGGCAGAGATGGTTGCATTTGTAGCCAATAAAATGTGGGATAAAAATTGGTTTAACGAGGGCCATGAAAATATTGTCAGTTGTTACATTTAAAAAAAAAAACTTGTTAAACTAATTTCCTTGAGAGAAGGAAAGTTGCTGGTGTAAAATGCCTGTGACTCCAGACCCACAGTAACCTGGCTGCCTTTACAAGGCCCATCTGGAATCACCTTCTCAATGGCAACTACCGTGGGTAATAATTGATTTAACAAAAAATATACAGGCCTATAGTTCTCCTGAATGCTCCTTAAGAATTCTATTCCTTCCCTTCTTTTCACACTAAAACTCCTCCCGTTAAGATTGGGGTAGTTAAAATCCCCTGCTATTATATCTGCATTCCCTGGCTTTTGTCAGAGATTTTCCTATACATTGGCCATTCTATCTCCCCCTGGCTATATTCGGGTAGATGTTACACTCCCAGTAGTGCGGCTGTTATAGATATATAGTTCTATTTCTGAACTCAATCGATGTGGCGTTAGATGTTAATCTTTCTATCCCTCCTCACAGCTGCAATTGCTTCTAGAACCAAAATTACAACGCCGTTCCTATTTTTCCCCTCTCCATTAAATCTGAAGCCCCATTTGCGAGGATTGTTGAGCTCCCACCAGTCCTGTCCCTCTTTAAGCTATATTTCTGTAATAACTATGATACAATACTGCCACGTTTGTATCTGTGAACTCAGTTCGTCCTCTTCATTTGCTCTACTCCTTATATGAAATTTTATGTCCCTGGAGACTGACAAAATCGCGTTGATGTTTTGAATATTTGGTTTTCCCTGCCATCCATCCTCACTCACTGATTTTCTGCCTTCCATTACCATTTCTGGCTTTCCCCCCATCTGAATCTACCCTCAGGCTCTCAACCTGCCGCAAAACTAGTTTAAACTCTTCCCAGCAGCACTAGTAAACATCCTGAATGTACCCCATTGTCCCGCTACATCAGTTAAATCATTCCTACCAGTGGCGCAGGACATTACCAGGGATGTTAATGGAGGAGTCAAGGAAATTGGATGTAAGGTGTGATTATGTGAGTATGAGTATTTTGGAACTACAATGTGTCAATGTGGCTCTGCCATTTTCTGACCTGCCCTCCCAGTCAATATGGTGACACACCAACCGAATGAGAAATGAGACACTGACAAGAGACAGTTATGAATGCAGCAAGGTTTATTCAAAAAAACTCAGAAAGCAGTGGGGCAGGGGCCAGAATCCGTGCGGTCTCCACAATCAAACGAAGCCTCAATTAAAGTTAGATTCGACGACATTGGGGATAAGGTTACATATGTCCACCATGTTGTAGATCATTTAACGATGCAGCAGTAATGGTTGGGTCCACACAATATAAGTTTCGACTGAGTCTGGCCTGGCGGGCAAGGGGCGTTTCGACATCTTCCACAAAAGCGCTTGCATCCCATGATGAAGGATGAAAGGTTCATAAGGATATTGCATTAGCCTATTGTTCTGGGTGGGGCATAGAATATCTGCATATTAACAAGCCGCGTATGTCAGCATTTCACTCACGCAATGGTGATCAGGAGCATATATTGCATAGAAGTACTTTTCTCACTACGGTAAAACCAGCTTCCCCTTAAATAAATCAACGGTTCTTATCCCAACCCCCACTCTATGTGATCCCACGCTCCACATTCTCATCACTCTCTGGGTAAAGATTATTTTTCTGAACACTCTATTGGATTTATCAGTGACAAACTTATACTGATGAACCCTCGATTTGGGCAGCCAATAACAATTGGAAACATCTTGCGACACCCACACAATCAAAACCTTCTATGGAATGTACAACAACAGCAACTTATATTTAAATAGCGCCATTATCATACTTAAAGCTTCCCCAAGTGCCTCACAGCAGTCTGTTCAATCCATTGTCGCCATCGGCCGACAGGGGGAGACACTGGGACGGATGACAAGGTATTCCCACGAAGTCATGGAGCGAAGTCCGGAGGTAAGGAATGTCTGGTAGAGGATTTCAGTAACAGATGAACTGAGGCCGGTAGGCACGCGGTTTGTTACGAAGGTTGAATAGTTTGGTCATATGGGTGACATAGATTATGTGGCATGAATCACATCTTGCAATCAAATATGGCACGAAGTTAGTGAAAGGTTTCACTTTGGATATTCGCCTAGGGCGATTTTGGTGTGGGGGCTGAAACCATCCCGATATTTAATTGGAGCAAATATTTCCACATCCGGTATTGGATGGTCTATAAGCAATCTGGTTATTGAGAGGCAGTGGAGGAGTTGACAGGTGTTAGTGGTGAGGTAGGGCTTTGCGCTGTACTTGTGAATAATAATAACACTGCGTTTTCGCCTAATGGCTCCGAGGGGCTCCACTCATTGAGGTGGGGGAAGTAACGAAATTGAAGGACAGGGAAAAGCGGGAGATATGGGATAATTCAAAATAATGCAGTTAAATATTTTTTTGCAATTATACAGCAGAGAGTTTGTTGGGTCTTTTTCTTGAAAAGATGTTCAGTGTACAGAAACAAAGTGGGTAGAGGGAGGTATGGTGAAGATCAACAAAGATCCAACTCTATGTTGGAGGAGCCCCGAGGTGCAGAATATCTCCGCCTGTTCCTATCAATAGCACATGGGTTGTATCCTGAGAGACATACTAACCTGTCAATTCCGGAGGGTCATATAAGTAACCAAAAGTAAACGGTTGTATCAGCACCAAGACACCAAATGCCAAGAGCAGACTTTTCAGCATTTTCTGCCGTGTTCTTCCGAGTCACAACGAGATGATTGGAAGATGGAAGCTCTTTATATGGGCTCAGAAAGCTTCGTGTCGTTAATTATAACACAAACACACAAACTGGGAATTGGCTACCTCTTGGATATATTAACAGGGCCCGGGAACGGTGACAAAGAGTGACTGTAATCAACGATTTAACCAGTTGCCAAAGCTGGTTTTTGATTGATATCCATGAATAAGGCCGAATAATGATTAACCTTGGGACGTATTAGATAAACTAAAAATGTGTAAAATGATACACTTGTCATCTTCCAAATTAGTTCATTTTCCAATTATCTTTATTGTGTTTTTACTGGTTCCCTAACCTCCCACTCTCTGAGACAGCCCACAGCGTCTGTGGGCAGAATACTTGTCTGGGACATTTATTTCTCCGTCTGACATAACTGAAGAAGACGGCCTGGTCATTACCTCCTCACTGGGAGTTTTCTGTACACCGATTGGCTATCACAATTTCTACATTACATCATTGATGACACTTTAACATTTGCTGGGGAAATCTTTGGGAATTTCTGACGCTCCGATTGATGGTATAGAAATGCAATAATTTTCCTACTTCTCTTGGCACCTCTCCATCTACCTGCGTCCTAATACTCTGCTCCCTGCCTCTCTAAGATTATGTTAAGTGTATCTTTCTTTATCTCGCTCTGCTCCTCTAACTCATCATTTGCTTCTCCTTCATCCATCCCCTAGGCCATCTTCCTCTCATGCTGTCTCTCCATTAAATATTTCTAAATCTAAGCCGTTGGTGAATGGTTAAATATTTCCCTCTGATACGGAACTGTCCCTGTCACCAGTCGCCATCCTGTCTGACACTCGTTAGCTAATAGAAAGGAATGAGCTGTATCTTAATATGAAGCAGCAGCTCACTGTCTGCCTGTGGAGACAGCACACAGTCTCTTGGCTAGTGAGAGTTCAAATCCCATGACCATAATTTATTATAAAACTTTGCATTATTGTGGGTTTGATGTTGCCTGGGACGATGTATTCAGATGCAGCTTTTAATATTGTTTCAGAAGCTATATGTCTTCCCTTATCCAGAGCCAGATGCCTCGATTTCGTAAGGTGCATACTCGTTTTCCAATCCCTCCTCAGCCGGGCCCCTCTTTGTCTCCCATTTCCTCCACACCACAATTATCCGAAATCTCTGTGCCAATCCAGGCCTAGCCCTGTGATCATCTCCCGATGTCCATCGCTCAGCCATTGGTTGCTGTGCCTTCAGCTGCCTGCGGAACCCTAAAACCTCGAATTCCCTCTCCACCTCTCCTCTCCTCCAAAACTACGCTCCTTAAACACCCCAAAGCATTGGGCAAATGTTTTCATCAACTGCCATTCTGACTTTTCACAGTGTTCCTGTGAAGCACTTTTGGACTCTACGCTAGGCTATCAACGACATATAAATATACGTTTTTGTTGTTAAGTCTAAGGAAGGTTCTGATATGATCCATCTTGGAAATGTGTTTCTGTTGTTTGTCTAGGCGGCCAAACCTAATGGCCATCAATGCAACAGATTCACTGATGAATCCAGAAAGCAACTTAGTCAAGAGGAACGATCTCTTACGGCAGCTGTACATGGGACTCTCTGAGAACACACCTGGAATATTGTTGCGCAGTTTATTCCCCCGCAGCTAAGAAAGGATATATATTGTCACAGAGGGAATTGCAGCGAAGGTTCACCGGAATGATGACTGGGGTGGCAGGATTGTCGTTTGAGCTAAGAATGGGTGGACTCGGCCTGTATTCAGTGGAGATTAGAAGAATGAGGTGTGATCTGGTTGAAGGGTATACAATTCTGAGAGATTTGGGCGGATTGGTGCGGGGGTGTGAGGGGGCACGGGGTGGATTTCCCCCTCCCCCTGGAATGGGGCGTCTGGAACCTCCGGCCCCAATCTGAGGATACGGGGTCGGGAAATTCAGGAATGAGATGATGGGGAAATTCTTTCACTCAGATGGTTCTGAACCTGTGATAATCTCGACAACAGGATGCTGTGGGGGGCATGTCACTGAATATAGCTAAGTAGGAAATAGATAGATTTATACACACTAATGGCGTCCATGGGGATGGGGAGAGATAGAGGTAGTAAGACGTTGCAATATAGGATCTGCCATGATCATTTTGAATGGAGAAGCAGAGGCTGAAAGGGCCAAATGGTCCACTCCTGCTGCTGTTATTTTCAAGTTTTTACATTTAGTGCGAAAATTAATTGAAAATTTGAAACTCGTCACCACAGGAAACAGATGCTTTGAAGAGTGTAGATTTATTCAAGGGGAAGCCAGATAAACACCTGATGGAGGAAAATAACAACAGCACCGTTCGAATCTCCCTCGGGTGAGAGTAACATTGACAGACTCGGCCTGTTTAGTCCCTGCTCTTCTCCCTACATTCCAGCACGCAGAATTATAGACTAATGAAATATTTCTTGCTGGGTTTCAGATAACACGATCCGATGTAGCAGCTATGGTAAGACCTGACAAACCGATTCCGCAGACTTGACGAGGCCCAGATCCGTCTCTGTGCTTTGTGGGCTAATAGTGTTACAAAGATAAATGACCTACAATAGGAGTGAAACATGAGACATCGCCTGAGGCTCCAACCGAGTCTCAACTTAATCGGGGATGTGTAGGAAGATGTAGAAGATGTAGAAGAATCCGATGGCCTCGAAACGTTGACCATGTCTTTCTCCCCACAGAGGCTGTCAGGCCCGCTGAGGTTTTCCAGCAGTTTTTGTTTTTGTGAAAAATGTCCCGATTGTCTCAGCCAGCGGACATCTTTGACATTTGGGCTTCAGACTTGGGAGGGAGCCTCTTAGTTGTGTGGAACAAGCCATGCAACATTCGGGCTACGTGTAAAGCTGAAATCGAATAGTTTATCTCACCTTTAAGCCCAGTGTATTCTAAAGAGGTTATGGAGCGGCGTGCAAAATCCAGGCCCAAATTTGCAGTCAGGACTTTATTTGCAGAACGATGCGTCTTCAGGCGGCAATGATTTGAGGCGTTGCTGAGAGAAATTGGGGTTTCTTGGCGAAACTTGGCTTTTAATTGGCCGAGCGAAGAGACTGAATGCGAGTTTGATTTTTATTCGATTTGATTTGTTTTGACCTCAATGAAGTGTTCACATACCATATGGAATGTACACATTCAGGAATGGCGTGAAAGGAGGGGAAGTGCGGTTGAATGAGTAGCTCTTGATATAAGTTTTTATTTTTGCTCCCTATTGCACTTAATTGAAATTTGCCTTCAAATGTTCTTTCCTTTCTGAGGTTGCTAGTTTGGAGCTCAACGAAACGCATTGTGTTCATTTCAGTTGGCGCTCTCGCCATCACATACTTGATGCTTCAACAGCATCGGGTACAGGGGGCCTTTAGCTGTGATCCTCCTCGGAACTTGTTGCCCTCAGCTAGCCCTGGATCCACAATTGTGGGCGGGCTGTGAAGTATGACGTCCTCATCGGTTATCACAATATCTGGTATGACTTGTGCCGATGTCGTTTTTAAGGCACATGGTTTTATTAAAGTGCCCTGGATACAGATGGTGATGCAAAGAACAAAGGACAAAGAACAAGGAAAAGTACAGGGCAGGAACAGGCCTTTCGGCCCTCCAAGCCTGCGCCGATCATATTGCCCGTCAACTAAAACATTTTGCACTTCCGGTGTCCGTATCGCTCTATCCCATCCTATTCATGTATTTGTCAAGCTGCCTCTTAAACACCACTATCGTACCTGCTTCCACCACCTCCTCTGGCAGCGAATTCCAGACACTCACTACCCTCTGCGTAAAAAACTTGCCTCGCACATCTCCTCTATAGTTTTCTCCTCTCACCTTAAATCTATGTCCCCTAGTAATTGACTCTTCCACACTGGGCAAAAAGCTTCTGACTATCTACTCTGTCCATGCCACTCATAATTTTGTAAAGTTCTATCAAGTCGCCCCTCAATCTCCGTCGCTCTAGTGAGAACAATCCGAGTTTTGCCAACCTCTCCTCATAGCTAGTAATCTCCAGACCAGGCAGCATCCAGGTACGGCTCCTCTGCATCCTCTCCAACGCCTCCATATCCTTCTGGTAATGAGACGACCAGAATTGAACGCCCATATTCCAAGCGTTATATCGGGTAATTGGACAAGCAATGGGCGATGAGATCAGGGAAGCAGAGGCTACATGAGGGAAGCATGTTTTGATACAGACGTTTATGGGACAATTGGAAAGGCTAACCAGAAGGCTGTTCTCATTTCAGGCTGAATGTTAACTGCCTAAAGAGGTGTGTAAATGCGGTGAGGAGAGCCTGATTACAGCATCAGAAGCAACCAGGCCCGAGCGAAGTAGAATAATGACCGGTCTGAAGAAGGGTCGGATGGATTTGAAACGTTGACCACGTCTTTCCCTCGGCAGCGGCTGTCAGGCCTGCTGGGAATTTCCGGCAGTTTATGTTGTTGTGAAAAATGTCGGATTATCTCGCCCAGCGGACATCTTTAATATCCGGGCTTCACAATTGGGATAGAGCCTCTAAGATGGATCGAGCAAATCATGCATGACTCGGGCTACATGCAAAGCTGAAACCAAATAGTTTATCTCACATTTCAGCCCAGTATATTTTAAAGAGACTGCAGAGCGGCGCTCATAACATAGACACATTTTGGCAGTCAGAGTTTTACTTGCAGAAGGCTGAGTTATCAGGCGGCAAGGATTTGAGGCGATGCTGAGAGCAATAGGAGATTCTTGGCGAGACTTTATTTTTAAACTTAACTATCTTGGCCTAGTGAAGAGACTGCATGCGAGATTGTTTTTTCTTTCGAGCTGAATTTCTATGTCCCCAAGGGAAGTGATCACATACCTTAAGCTAAGTACAAATTCAGGGATGGCGCGAAAGAAGGGGAAGTGCGATTGCATGAGTAGCTCTTTGATACAAGTTTTTATTTTTTCCTATTTATTGCACGTAATGGAAATTTGCGGCTTTCGAAGGATCTTTCTTTTCTGAGTTTACCAGTTTACAGCTCACCGAAACGCATTGCGTTCATTTCAGTTGGCGCTCTGTCCATCACAGCCTTACTTAGGGATTCAACAGCATCGAGTACTCCGAACTGGAGCTGTGATCCTGCCTGGAACTTGTTACCGTCAGTTAGCCCTGGATCCTCAATTGTGGCCGGGTTGTGAAGTAAGTCGGCCTGATCGGTTATCACAAAGTCTTGAATGACTTGTACCGATGTCGTTTCTAAAACACGTTGTTTTATTAAAGTGCCCTGGATACACATGGGGATGCGTTATATTGGGTAAACGCTGCGACGTCTAGAGGATGGAAGGGGGGGAATGGCCGTTACCCACAGGTGATTTCGAGAACCTGACGTATACAGAAAGTTTGCTCCAGGTGTATATTTGCAAACCTGCCCTCTGTCCGTATTGCTGAGTCGGTGCCCTGTCGGTCGATCAGCATGCGGAAATGAAAACGATTTGCGAATCAAAAACGTGATCACGGCCTCCACCGCGCCCAATTCGAGGAAGGACTTGTCACCCCTTGGGAGACAGCGAGATTACAATTTGCCCTGGGATTTCCATGTTAAAGCAGCAGTTCGCCAGTTTGCCTGAACAATTTAGACATTTAACTTCCAAAGGATTAAACGGGAGGCATCATCCCGTTTATCACAAAGTCTGGTATAATTTGCGCCGATGTCGGTTCTAAAGCATGTAGTTTTAGTAACGTGCCCTGGATACACATGGGGAAAACGTTTAATTGGTTAAACACTGCGAAGTCTAGAGGTCGAAGGGGGGAAAGGGCCGTTACCCACAGGTGATTTCGATAACGTGACCTTTCCAGAAACTTTGCTCCTGGTATCTATTTGCTAACCTGCCTTCTGTCCGAATCGCTGAGTCATTGGCCTGCAGGTCGATCACCATGGGGAGCTGAAAACCCATTTGCGAATCAAAAGCGTGATCACAGCCTCCACCACGCGCAAATCGAACAAGGCCTTGCTCCAGCATTCTGAGCAAATATGTCCCATTTTACTACAATGGAAACACTTAAGCCTTGTAGTTTCACTCCACCATCCGTATCTTTCTTCCTTATCTGTGAAGTTTTTAGATACATGAGGAGAATAGGCCAGACTGTCTTTGTGGAATTACTGGGATCTTCCATACACAGTATATAGAGGTTTTAGCCCTTGTTCCTTTCAGGCTACTGTCTATTTTGCTGCACTCTCCTCACAGAAAACCTGGTAAGCTGATCAGGAGCCAGTTAAAACGATGTTTCCAGGCATCACCATCGGATTAGGGCTCCTTTAATGCACCATCCTGTCATTGATGGCACACAATGTTGCAGGACTGCAGCATTGTATGTGTCTCTCATCATGTTCCAGTGGGTATGTCTTTCACACTACAGCCATTGTCATGTTAATTCCCAGTCCAATAGAAATAAAAGATATGTTCCATAAAATTGTCCAGCAGAAATTAAATGATATGTTTTTTTACCGTTAAAAACGTGTAATTGAAAATGTCTGTTGATGACCATGAAAACATTGTCAATTGTCGCAAAAGCCTATTCTTACCTGGTCTGGCCTGCTTATAACTGCAGTTCCACATCAATTTGGTGGGATCTTAACTGCCCTCTGAAATGGCCCAGCAAGCCATTCAGTTCTCTAGGGCATTTCGGGCAGGGCAATAAATGGTGGCCTGGCCAGTGATGCCCCCATCCCATGAAAAAGTAATAACATTTTCCTTGTTTCGTTTCCTTAGCTCCTTTCATTAAAATTTGCATGTGTGCTGCCACAATGTACATCATTGATGGATGATAATGTTTCAGCAAACCAGCACAGCCAATAGTCTCAAGTGAATCTAATGTGATGGGCGGTGTTGGATGTGTTGCCACAGATACTAAAAACATTCACATCAGATTGTGCCTGAGAGTGAAGAGGAAGCAGGTGATCTCGGCTCAGTCTCATTAAGGGGCACCTCGTTGGGAGTTCTTGGTAAGCAGTTTACTATGAATGGGCCTTGAGAATAAGATGAGGAATGTTTCACTTGCTGGGTATTGTCCTGATAGGGTGTGTCCTGTTTATCTTGTCCTGCTGCAGAGATTAGTAATGAAGCTGTAATAGAATATTTAGAAGGGGGTCCGTAGAGCAGGGCTGGTGAAGGATATAGAGAAGAGAGTCGGCAGGTCGTAAATGCATAGAATGTAAATCATTGGGAGTTTGGGAGTTGAAGAAGGGAAGGGGAAGGATTGAGGTCAAGGAATTGATGTTTATGAAGAAATTTTAAGGAAGTGGAGATCACATCTGTCTACAGATGTCTCAAATTTGAGGATCGGGGTGTGGAGATGTGTGCATGGTAGATCTCACGTCTAATTGTTGAGTTCCCAGTAAAGAAGGGGGGAGGGATCAGTCTGTCTGTTGGAGTCCCAGTGAGGGAGGGAGGTAGAGGGATCTCTGTCTGAGGGATCTTACCTTCACCCACTATAAATCGATATACACAGTATTCCACTGACCCACTACCTTATTATGATTCCATCCCACTCCCTATTCTTTTAAACTGCTGATACTAATTCCGTGTTTCATTTCCCAGAATGTCACCTGTTGAGATGAGGACTCTGCTGCTGATTCTCGGTTTCCTGTGTAAGTTATTTGCATTTCAGTGATTCTCTACTCTGTTTATTCAACATGTGTATGGGGGGAAAACACGCACATCCCATAGCCCATCCCATTTGCGACGTTAATCAGGGCGTTTTCATTGTTATACCTGGGCCCGAAGAATAGGGAGCATTGTTACCAGTGTACACGGAATGTACAATTTCAAAGAGGCATTGTTTAGTTCAATGAATGGTCAATATTCTGTCAGATAAGTTTCCATCTTGCCAACTGGCAGCTCATTTAATTTGGATGTAAAAAAGGGTAGAACAGGGAACTTTGTAATTGTTAAAAAATCAACAAGTGTGGAGTGCAATTAGACTTGTGAATCCAGGCCCATGTCACGAACAGACTCACAAAATAACCCAAAGTCTGGGATCCTGCCCTGAGTATCTGCGGGGAAGGAGAGCAAGTTATTCGGTGTGAATCATTGTTAATGATGCAAGTGCGCTGACATTTATAGGAAATTTCCCATCATTGCATTTCTACATCACTTCCATTCAGATGTATTGAGTTTTGTTTTTGCTGAAATCGTAAGATTTTGATTTGTACATTTGAATGATCAGTTACAGGTTTTTGTGTGTTTATATTATGCCTAACCATTGAATTATGTTTCCATTAAGATCCAGTAGTTAACTGTATATCTCATAATTTCACAATTTCAATCAGCTCATTTACTATTCAGATTGTCTAATGCAGGCTTTTCAAATGAGGGGCCACATTTCATTTTTTTTTTCACTGAAGCGGCCGAGAAATAAATCCAAGAAGGATACAATTTGACACAACATTAAACAAGCTTTTTTTAAATGTTGAGCTATGAAGAAAATAAAATCTGCAGAGCAAAAATAAAGAAATGTCACAGCAATAAATTGCTGATTTTCAAAAATGAATATTAAATAAAGTGACCATTAGAGTGCAGGAATGTGAGTGTCTGTGAGTCTAGCACACTCCCAGTCTCAGTATGCTTACTCACTCACCTCACCCACACACACTGTGTGAGTGCTTTTGACTATGTGTTAGTGACTGAAGGTGTGGATGATTGAGAAAATGAGAAGTGGAGTGAGTCAAAAACAGACAAACACGCAGGCACACACACACACACAAACACACACACACACACACACACAGTTCCTCAATCTCTCTTATGCACTGACTCACTTACTTTCTCCCTTTTTCTCTTACACACACAAAAACACACACAGAGAAACACAGTAACTCATTCTATCTCTCACACACACAGTATATCACTCTCTCCCACACACACAATCATTCATTCTCTCTAGCGCACACAATCACACACACTCTATCAAATACACATACACAAACTCTCATACACACAAACATGCACTCTCACGCACACACACTCACCGCCTCTAGCACATAAATACAATCCTTCTCCCTCAAACACACACTCTCTCACACAGAAAATACCTCGCTCACTTCCTCACAAACACACACTCACTTTTGCTATCTCTCACAGACATTCTCACTCTCACTCACTATCTCCCTCTCACACACTCATGCATTCTTTCTCTCACACATACCTTAAATCTTTATCTGACTCTATCTTTCACGCAGGTTGATATTCTTGCTACCTCTCTGACAAACACACAATAATTTTCCCTCTTCCCCCAATCACACACATACTCAGTATTTCTCACACACGCTTACTCATCCCTCACTCACACATAATCACCCCTCTCTCATTCACCTTCTCACTGACACACTCAGCTACACTCTCTCTCACACAAACTCAATCATGCATTCTCTAAACACACACATGCACAGTCACTATATCCCTGACTCACAAACAATTATGCTTTCTCTCCCTCTCTCACTCACACATACACTCACTCACGCTCTCTCTTGCACACATATACACTCACCAGTCTCTCAAACAATCACCCACTCCCTCACTCACATACAAACACTCTCTCATAGTCACTCACTTTCTCACTTTCACACACAATCCCTCACCCTCTTACACACACACCGTCACTCATTGTCACAGATACACCAATGGATTCTATACTGCACACACTAACTCACTTTCTCTATCACACGCACTCACCCTCTCCCCCTCCCTCACGCTCTATTAAACTCGCACACTCTCTCCCACTTACAGACTCACTCACTCCCTCCCTCACACACACTGTCGCAATCACACCACACTCCTTGTCTCACTCACACACTCCCTCACATAATCTCTCTCTCTTTCTCTCTCTGTCTCTCTCTCCCTGACACACAAACTCTCTGTCTCTCTAACACACACTCACTCGCTTGCTCACACACTTCAACTTAATTTATCTTTGGCACACAATCGCCCTCTCACTCAAACACACTGGCTTTCCCATACACGCTCACTCATTCTCTCTTTCACGTACATTCTCACTCACTCATCTCTATCGCACTAAATCTCTCTCTCTCAGTCAATCACTCACTCTCTAACACAAACTCACTCAGAATTTATCTCTCAAACATATATTCACTCATACTCTCTCTCTCACTCTCTCATACATGTACACTCACTCATTCACTCTATCTCATACACATTCATAATCAGCATCTAACAGTCTCACAATTGTTCTTACACAGTTTCGCTCTCTCTCTCTCCCTCTCTCTCGCTCTCTCCCTCCCCCGCTCACACAAACAACTAGACAAGCACACACACTCACTCGCGAACCCTCTCACACATACTGCTCCACAGGCAAACTCTGTTTCTCAATCACACCGATTCACTCAGTCTCTCTCTCTCTTACACACTAATCTGCCTCTCACCCTCTCTCTCACACACACACAGTTACAGACACACACACAGCTCTTACCCCCTCGCATCCACAATTACTTCCTGTCACTCACACAGGTCCTTTCTCTCAGAGGCAAATACAGTCCCATTCCCTATCAAACAGAAACACTCTCCCACCCACTATTTCACACACACACACACACACACACAGACCATCTCTCTTCCTCTCTTTCTAGCAGTCACACGCCCGCTCCCTCATGGACGCACAATCATTCTCACACACACACTCAGTCAACACTCACCCATAGCCTTTCCCTCACACACGCACTCCCTCTATCACTGACAAACATATTCACTTACAGTATCATTCACCAACCCTCTCCCCCTCTCTCATAAACTCTTCCTTTAAAACACTCACTATCTCACTCAGGCACACGTACTCACGCTATCACATACACTCAGTCACTCCCTCACTCCCACGCACTCTCTCACATATGTCCTTTCACTCACATAAAAACTCACACGCACATAACTTTGATTCTCTGTCACACACATTCACTCACTCTCTCACTCATACACAATTTCTCTCACACACACTCGCTCTCTCACACTCACTTTCACTGTCACTCTCTCAAACACACGCTCTCACACGAACACAATCTCTTTCACGCACACTCCCTCTCTGACACTGACTCACTGTCACTCCCTCTCTCGCGCACACTCTTTCTCTCGCACCAGCACACTTTCACTCACTCGCTCAAACACATATGGTCACACACACACTTCTTGCTCTCTCACACAAACAGACATTGTCTTCCTCACAAACAGTCTCTCACTCACGCACACACACTCTCTCACACATTGACGCCATAACATACCTTACCACACACGCTCCCAATCACACTCTCGCTCATACACGGGCAAACTCACATACTCACTCACGCACACAATCTCAGTCACCATATCTCACACAAAAATCATTCACTCTCTTTCTCTCACACACTCACAGAAAATCACACTTACTCTCAGTCTTTCTTTCTCTGATCCACTTTCTCACTCTCACACACTCTCAGAAACATTTCCTCTCCCTCAATCACGCCGTCCCTCACACAGACAGACACAAAGTCACTCACTCTCACATCACACACCCCACATCCTGGCACCCGGACTCCCACCCCCAAACCCGGTGAGTCAGTCTCTCACAGCCACTTCTGACATCTAGTCTCTCACCATCAACCCCAGGCACCCAGTCTCACACCTGCAAATCTGGCACCCAGTCTCTCAGCTCCATCCCGTGCAAACCAGTCTCTCACCATCAATCCCGGACTCGCATTCTCTCTCCTATCATCCCTGGCAACCAGTCTGTCACGCCCTAAACTTGGTTCCCAGACCCTTGTCCCCAATGCCTACTACACAGTTTATCGCACGCCACATCTCTCACACAATCTATCATACCAAACCCTGGGCGCAAATCATCCCGGCCTCAATGCCTGGCACACAGTCTCCTACCTCTAAACCTTGGCACCCAGGCTCTCACTGACAATTCCTAGCAGCCAGTGTCTCAGCCCCACAGCTTATTACCCACTTTATGACCCTCAAACACTGGCACCCAATCTATCTGCCCTAACCACTGGCACGCAGCCCCCCACCCCCAAACCCTGACACACACTCTCCTATCCCCAAACCCTGGTACCAAGCCTCCCACTGCAATACAATGGCGCTAATCTCCCCTCCCTATTCCCTGGCACCTAGGCTCCCACTCACAGCCGCTGGCAACCAGTCTCTCACCACCAATCGCTGGCACACATTCTCAAACCACCAAATCCAGGCACCCAGTATCTCACCCCAATGGCCTAGGCCCCAGTCTCCCACCCTCAGCCAGTGGCATAAGACTCTTATTCAAAAACCCTAGCACCGAGGCTCGCACCCCCAATATCTGGTTCCCAATCTCTCATCCCCAAACCCTGGCACTCGGTCTAACACACCCACAATCCATGGAAAACTATTTATCAACCGCAACCACTGGCACACGGACTCACTTCCCCAAAATCTGACACCGAGTCTCACAGCCCCAACCCCTGCTACACAGTCTATCATCCCCCACATCCTGGCACCCGGACCCTCAACCCCAGCCGCACACACCCAGTCTCTCACCCCCAACCACTGACAGCCAGCCTGTGACGCCCAAAACATGGCACCAGGGATCCGGCCCCCAATTCCTCCTACACAATCTCTCACACGCCATCCCTTGCACACAATATAACACTCACAACTACTGGCACCAAGTCCCTCTCCCGAAACCAAGTGAGCCAAATATTGTGAACCGCAACTCCTGGGACACATTCTCCAATGCCTGGCACCTAGATATTCACCCACAATCCCTATCACCCAGTCTCACAGCCCCACAATGTTTTGTCCAGTCTATCACCCTCAACCACTGGCACCCAGTCTTTTCACCCCCAACCAATGGCGGCCAGTCTCCCACCCTCAAATCCTGACCCCCTGTCTCCCAGGCCCAACCCCTGGTGCCAGGCCTCCAATTCCAAAATATTGGCTCAACGTATCCCAACATCTAACCTCGTACCCAGTCTCCCACCCCAACCCATGGCACCTAGTCGCTCACCCACAAACCCTTGCACACAATGTCACGCTTAAAACCTCTTGCAAACTGTCTATCACGTCCAACACCGGGCACCTCGTTACTCACCACCAACCGGTGGCACCCACTCCCAAACTCCCAAACCGAGGTACCCAGTCTCTCGCATACAACTCCTGGCACGGAGTCTCTCACCCATGACATCCTGGCACCCAGCCTTGCACACCCAGCACATGGGACCCAGTCTCTCAGCCCCAAACACTGGCAGCCACTCTCTCACCCACAAAACCTGTCACCAATCCTCTTGCACACAACCACTAGCACCGAGGCTCTCGCCCCAAATATCGGGCTCCCAGTCTACCACCTACTAACCCTGGTATATTTTCTCCCACCACCCAACCCATGGCACCCTGTCTCACCCATGACGCCTGGTATCAACTCTCTTGTTCACCACCCCTAGTACCAAGGCTCTCACATCCAACCTCTGGCTCACAGCCTCTCACCCTCGACCGCTGACACGCAGTCTCTCAAACCCCAATTCCTGGAACCCAGGCTCCCACACCTCAAATCGGACACCCAGTCTCTCACGACCAACCTCTGACAACCAGTCTCTCAGCATCAAGCTGAGGTTCCTCGTCTCTCACCTCCAACACCTGCAACCCACTCTCTCAGCCTCAGCCACTGGCAGCCAGACTCGCACCCACAATGTGTGCCCACACAGTCTCTCACCCCCATCCCCTGACACCAATTCTCTCACCATGAAACCCTAGTACCCAGTATGTCACCCCAACCCCTGGCACCCAGTGTTCCACGCCGAAAACTTGGCACCCGGTCTCTCGCCCCCAATGCCTATTAAAAAGTCTCTCACAAGCCACCCCTGGCATCCAATCTATCATCCCAAACCATGGGCACCAAGTCTCCCATCATCAACCCCTCACACCCAGTACCCCACCTCCAATCCCTAGCTCCCAAGCTCTCAGCCCCACACCGTTTCAACCAGTATGTCACTCTCAAGCATTGGTGCACAGTCTATCAGCCCTAACCACTGTCACGCAGCCTCACTCTGCCATACACTGACAATCACTCACCCAACCTCAAACCCTGGTACCCAGCTGCCCACTCCAAATCAATGGCCCCAAGAAACGTCTTTAGCCAGAGAGTGCTGAATCTTTGGAATTCATTGCCACAGAAGACTGTGGAGGCCACGTCATTGAGTGTAGTTAAGACCGAGATAGATAGGTTCTTGATTGGTAAGGGGATCAAATGTTACGGGGAGAAGGAAGGAGAATGGGGTTGAGAAACCTATCAGCCATGATTGAATGGCAGAGAAGACTGTATGGGCCGAATGGCATAATTTCTGCTCCTATATCTTATGGTCATATGGTCTTAAGTCATCCACCCCCATAACCTGGCACCCACTCTCCCACCCAGAACGCCTGGCACCCAGTCTCTAACCCACAACTCCTGGCGACGAATCTCTCATCCAAAATCCCTGCAACACTTTCTCCGATCACCAATTCATGGCACCCAGTTTCTGACCTCAAACCGCTGGCACCCAGCCTCACACCCACAACTTCAGGCACCCAAACTCTCACCTTCATCCACTGGCAGACAGTCTCTCACAACTCACATCCTGGCTCCCAGACACACACCCCCAACCCCAGGCACCAGTCTTTCACCCCCAAATACTGGCAGCCAGTCTCTAAACCCGAAACCCAGGCACCGGGCCTCTCAACCTCATCTCCTGGCATTCAGACTATCATCCCGATCCCCAGACGCTTAGTCCCTCACCTTTAACCCCTGGCACCCAGTTTGTCACGCCCAAAACTTGGCACTCGGGCTTTCACTCCTATCTCCTCCTACACAGAATATCACACGCCACCCCTGGCACCCAATCTATCTCACAGAAGCACTGGCACTCAGTTTCACATGACAAAATATGAGCACCTAGTCTCCAAAACACAACTCCTGGCAACTATTCTCCAACCTCAGAACCCTGGCATCAGACACCCACCCCCAATCCCAGGCACCCTGTCCCCCAACCTCACAGCGCTCAACCCAGTGTCTCACCCTCAATTCATAGCATCCAGTCTCTCAGCTCCACACCATATTGCAATTCTGTCACCCTCAACCAAAGGCACACAATCTATCAACCCCAGCCACTGGCACCCAATATCACACCACCAGAACCAGACACACAGTCTCCCAGCCCAACCCCTGCTACCCAGCCACTCTCCCACAACCCAGCGCACCCAGTCTCTCATCCACAAACCCTGGCACCAATTATCATGCTCACACCCCTAGGCACTGAGTCTCACCCGCAATCTCTGGATCCCATTCTCCCACCCTGGAGCCTTTTCCGGTCTCTCAAACCCAAAAACACTGGTACTCTGCCTCCCACCACCAAGCAATGGCAGGCTTTTTCCCACCCCTGGTCCAGAATGGAAAGGAATGAGGCTGCTCTGTATGACCCTGGGATATTGAAAGGGATGCATGGTGGAGGGGCAGATGTGAACCATACTCCAGGATAGAGAGGTATGTGATGGCTTTCTATTTCCTGGAGAGCAGGATAGAGATGCATGTGGGGCCAGTTCTGAGCCGCAGATCGGGATAGATATACAGGAGAAATTCGGATCTCACCCGAGACCCAGAATAAAGATACAGCGGGGGGCGGATTTGATCCCCAGTCCAGGAGGGAAAAGCATGGGGGTTGGATCTCACCCGCGGGATAGAGAGGCGTGGGGGACCGGATAAGAATTTAGGACGGGTATAAATATGGATGGGGAGGCGGATTTGCACCCATGGACCTGGATGGAGAGGCATGGGTGGCCGAATCTGATCTCCAGTCCAGGCTAGAGAGGCCGGGGTTCAGACCTTACCCGCAGACCAGTGAAGGGTTGCTTGGGTTGGCTGAACCTGCCGCTGGGACCAAGATGTTAAAGCATGGGGAGTCCAGAACTGACGCCCAGAGCAGGATAAAGAGGCATCAGGTTGCTGGATCTGTCCCAGGAAACATGGCAGAGAGACAAGTGGGACAGAGTCTGAAACCAAGGCCAAGGTATAGAAGCATAAGGGGCCGGACATGGCACTTAGTCAATCATAGGTAGACACGGATTGTCGGATCTGACCAAGGGGCCAGGGAAGGGAGTCATGGGGGGCCAGATCTGACCTGAGGGTCAAGGTAGAGATCCATGGGGGGCCAGATAGAGAGGCAGAACCCCAAATCTGAACAAATGTGCTCTTACTCCTAACCCAGGTTAGAGAGGCGTGGGGATTCACAATAAAACATTTTCCCAGGGTAGAAAGAGCTGGGCGTCTGGATCGGCACCGCGAACCAAGGTAGAGAGGCATGGGGTGCTTGAAATGATTCAGGGACATTGATGGAAAAGCGTGGGAGACCAGATCTGACTCCAGGACAAGGTTAGGGATGTATGGAGAATTCCGCTCTGAAACAGGGACCGGGATAGAGAGGCATGGGGGCCCTATCTGACTAGGAGACAGTGCAGTGAGGCATGGGGGCCCGGTTCTGACCGGGAGACAGGGCAGTGAGGCATGGGGGACCTATCTTACCGGGAGACAGGGCAGTGAGGCATGGGCCATTTCTGACGGGGAGACAGGGCAGTGAGGCATGGGAGCCTATCTGATGGGGAGACAGGGCAGTGAGTCATGGGCCATTTCTGACGGGGAGACAGGGCAGTGAGGCATGGGAGCCCTATCTGATGGGGAGACAGGGCAGTGAGTCATGGGGGCACGGATCTGACCGGGAGACAGGGCAGTGAGGCATGGGGGCCCGGGTACAACCGGGAGACATGGCAGTGAGGTCCGAGGGCCCTATCATACCGGGAGACAGGGCAGTGAGGCATGGGGGCCCTATCTGACAGGGAGACAGGGCAGTGAGGCATGAGGGCCCTATCTGACCAGGAGACAGGATAGTGAGGCATGGGTGCCCGGATATGACCGGGAGACAGGATAGTGAGGCATGGGGGCCCGGATCTGACCGGGAGACAGGGCACTGAGACATGGGGGCCCTATCTGACAGGGAGACAGGGCAGTGAGGCATGGGGGCCCTATCTTACCAGGAAACATGATAGTGAGGCATGGGGCCCCGGATCTGACCGGGAGACAGGATTGTGAGGCATGGGGGCCCTGATCTGACCGGGAGACAGGATAGTGAGACATGGGGGCCGGGACGTGACCTGGAAACCGGATAGTGAGGCATGGGCCCGGATCTAACTGGGAGACAGGATAGTGAGGCATGGGGGCCCTATCTGATCTGGAGACATAATAGAGAGGCATGGGGGCCCGGATCTAACTAGGAGACAGGATAGAAAGGCATGGCGTCCCTGATCTGACCGGGAGACAGGGCAGTGAGGCATGGGGGCCCTATCTGACGGGGATAGAGGGCAGTGAGGCATGGGGGCCCTATCTGAAGGGGATACAGGGAAGTGAGTCATGGGGGCCCGGATCTGACCGGGAGACAGGGCAGTGAGGCATGGGGGCCCGATCTGATGGGGAGACAGGGCAGTGAGGGATGGGGGCCGGGGTCTAACCGGGAGACAGGGCAGTGAAATATGGGGGCCCGGATCTGACCGCGAGACAGGGAAGTGAGGCTTGGGGGCCCTAGCTGACCGTGAGACAGGGCAGTGAGGCATGGGCGCCCGGAACTGACGGGGAGATAGGTTAGTGAGGCATGCGGGCCAGGACGTGACTGGGAGAGAGGATAGTGAGGCATGGGGGCCCGGATGTGACCGGGAGACAGGATAGAGAGGCATGGGGGCCCGGATCTGTCCGGGAGACAGGATAGTGAGACATGAGGGTATGGATCTGTCCGGGAGACAGGATAGTGAGGCTTGGGGGCCCGGATGTGACCGGGAGACAGGATAGTGAGGCATGGGGGCCCAGAACTGACCCGGAGACAGGATAGTTAGTCATGGGTCCCGGATCTAACTGAGAGAAAGGATAGTGAGGCATGGGGGCCCGGATCTGACTCGGAGACAGGATAGTGAGGCATGGGTCCCGGATCTAACTGGGAGACAGGATATTGAGGCATGGGTCCCGGATCTAACTGGGAGACAAGATAGTGAGGCATGGGTCCCGGATCTAGCTGGGAGACAGGATAGAGAAGCATGTGGGCCCGGAACTAACCAGGAGACAGGCTAGTGAGGCAGGGGGCCCCGGATCTGTCTGGAAGACCGGATAGTGATGCATTGGGGGCCGGATCTGACCTGGAGACAGGATAGAGAGGCATGGGGGGCCCGGATCTCTCCGGGAAACAGGATAGTGAGGCTAGGGGGCCCGGATGTGACCGGGAGACAGGATAGAGAGGCATGGGGGGCCCGGATCTGAACCAGGCTCCAGGATGTAGAGGCAATAATGATCGGATATGACCCGGGACCAGGATAGCGACGCATAGGTGCGGTATCTGACACTGGGACAAGTATAGAGAGGCCTGGGGGGGCCGCATCTGACACCGGGGCATGGATACAGAAGAATTGGTGCAGGATCTCACCCTGGGGCAAGGATAAAGAGGCATGTGGGGCCGTATCTGCCGCCGGGACAAGGATAAAGGTGCACGTGGGGCCGGATCTGAATCTCAGTCGAGGGCAGAGGGGCATTGATGATCGTTTCTGATCCGGGTCAAGAATAGGGAGGCATGGAAATCCGGGTATGACCCTCTTTATAGACCAGGGAGGGTGGACAGGGCTGGTCCTGACCACGGGAAACAGGACAGAGGGAGTGGTGTTGGAAGTTGCGAAATGGGCTCTGGAGTTGGCTGACGTCGTGGGGTTGGGTGTGGGGGATGCGGGTCTGCAAAGCCCTGCAGGACTTGAACAGCAAACTAAGGAGTCCACTGGATAATAAAATCGAAACGCAGCCCAAACTTCCATGGGTGACGGGATTAACAAAATGCCTGTTTCAAAACTGCAGCTTCTCTGCTGGGACGAAGTGAATCTGAGATCACTGCTGCTTTCTGTTAAATGGGGGCTGGGGACGGCCTGTGAGCCGTGAGTTAGAGGGGGAGGCCGAACTCGGAGACAGAGGGAAAACTGCTTTCGAGAAGGAAGAAAGATTCCAGTGTTAAATGGGTGGAATTCCTGCATGTTGGAGAGTGTGAGAATAAGGTTACTGTCTCTTCAGAGGATACCAATCTCTGTGTAATAATCACAATACTTTTTAATAACATTAAACACCTGTCTGTCACTCAGTCACAGATTCTGCAGTGACTGACCCGTGTGTAAATCACACAGTCCTGGACCAGCCCTGGAGGAGCACGGATTGTACTGAGACCGGGTGCACAGGTCCGAAATGTGATGACAAACTCAACCACGGGTGGTACAGATTCAAAAGGTAACAAAAGGAGCCAATTTAAGGTGAACTAGGGGCTTTGGGTTGGGAATCAACAGTATAAATGATAAAAACATCAGAGGAGGAACATAAAGTGAGAGTGGCCTGATCCGTTAGGCAGAACAATGATGGAAGGAAAAGATACAGGGAATGGGGCAGAGCCAGAGAGAGAGATACAGGGAAAATACAGTCAGATCCTAATGGAGTGGAATATAGAACGGGAAAAAAGGGAGACAACATTGGATAGATGGGGATATATATATACAAGACAGAGAGTAAAGTGGGATAACGCTAGATGTAGGGCGATTCAGAAAATTAACAGAGTGTAAAGGGAGATAAACCTGTACAGAGGGGGTAATAAGACAGGAACTTAGTCTGAAAGGGAATAACACTGAATATAGAGGATGTGTAAGTGTGCTGTGGATGTAAAGAGAAGTCAGGGGTGACGAAGAACTGGGCCAGGGTTACGGGAAGTGATTCTTCACTTCCGATTTCTGAACCTGGAGATGAAGTTGCGTTTGGCGGTGCCATCAGACTGTGTAAATGGCGGCGGATGATTCATTGAAGGTGGACAATGCTGGGATGGAATGTCAAAGGGTGCGCTGAGGTTAAATGTGGGATGAAGGGGAAGATGTGAGGGCTGTAGTGGGGGAAATAGGATGGACGTGTTCGATGTCCCTGTCTAAGCAGTGAGAGGGTGGGGAGTCAGGGTGCTGGGAGTCAGCTGAGGGAGCAGGAAGTTATGTCAGAAATAATGCCGTGGGCGGTTGCAGTCCAGGAGCTGACACACATAATCATAGTGGAAAGATGCCCTTCAGCATATCAAGTCTGCACCGACATATGAGGAAAACCTGACCTACATACCTAATCCCATTTAACAGCACTTGGCCCACAGCCTTGAATGTTATGATTTACCAATTGCTCATCCAGGAAATTTTCCAAATAGGAGAGGCAGTCCGGCTCCACCACCCTCCCAGGCATTGCAGTCCAGACTGTCACAATCCATTGTGTAAAAAACTTTCTCTCACATTCCCCCTAAACCTCCCGCCTCTCACCTTGTCCTTATATCCCCTCGTGACTGACCCTTCAACTAAGGGCAACAGCTGCTCCCTATCCACTGTTTCCATGCCCCTCATAATCTTGTACACATCGATCAGGTCGCCCCGCTGTCTTCTCTGCTCCATTGAAAACAACCCAAGTCTATCAAACCCATCTTCATAACTTAATTTTTTCATCACAGGAAACATCTTGTTGAATTCCCTCTGCTCCCCAACAATTTTAATCAAATTCTTCCTATAATCTGGCGTCCAGAACTGCACACACTACTCCAGCTGTGGCCTCACCATGACACCTCCAACATGATCTCCCTACTTTTGTAATCTATGCTTCGATTAATAAAGGGATGTGTCCCTTATGCCTTTTTCACCACCTCAGTAACATGCCCCTCCTACTTAAGAGATCTATGGACACACACGGCAAGGTCCCATTTTAGGTTAGAACTTCCTAGTGTCATGTCAAGTTACTTCTTAAAGTGTATCACCTCTCACTTTTGAAGCTTAAATTTTATCTGCCACTTATCTGCCCATTTGACCATCCCGTCTATATCTTCCTGTAGCCCAAGACACTCAAACTCACTGTTAGTCACCCGGCAAATCTTTGTGTTATCCGCAAACTTAATATTCCCAATGCCACCACACCACCACCCCCACCCCCCCAACCCCCACACACCCCCCACACCCCACATAGTCGTCTATGTATTTTATATAAATAACGAATAATAGTGAACCCAGCACAGATTCCTTTGGGACGCCACTGGACACTGGCTTCCAGTAACTAAATCATCCTTCTTTCATCACGCTATTTTTCCTCCAACAAAGCCAAATTTGAATCCACCTTATCAAATAACAATGCATATCATGTGCTTTTGCCTTCATTATAAGTATCCCATGTTGGACCTTGTCAAAGACCTTGCTGAAATGCATATAAGATATATCAACAGCACTATCCTCATCTAACCACCTAGTCACCTCCTCAAAAAATTCAATCAAATTCGTCAGTCATGACCATCCTCTGACAAAGCCATGCTGACTATCCCTTGTCAAACCTTGCCTCTCCAATTAAAGATAGATTGTCTCCTTCAGAATTTTCTGCAATAATTTCACCACCACTGACGTTAGGCTCACTGACCTGTAGTCCCCTGGCTTATCTCTACAACGCTTCTTAAATATTGGAAACCCACTGGCTGTTCTCCAGTCCGCTAGCAGCTCTCCCATATCCAGAGCGGAATAGAAAAATTGGTTCAGAGCCCATGTGATCTACTCCCTTGCCTCCCTCAGCAGTCTGCGACACAGATCATCTGGACATGGAGATTTATCCAGTTCCAAGCCTGCCAAATCCTCCAATAACTTATCACTCCCTCTCTGAATTTGCTCAAGAACCTCGCAGTCTCTCTCCCCGAGTTCCATACCTTCCTCTTCATTCTCTGTGATTGTCGTTTCAATTCTGGTGGGTGGAAGATTCCGGAGACTGTTGTCAAAGTGAGACACTGCTCCACACATGGCACAGGCTGGTTAAATGGTAATTTCAGAATTTCTAATATTAGATTTACATTCACTGTCCAGCATTGTTCACATCTGTTACGTTCTTAAATATGGATATACCTCATTTCAGGTCCACATCCCACCGCGGGACAGAAGCAGGTAACCAGGACAGTTTGTGTGAACTGGGGTAGAAATCACTGCAACTGGGTCCATGAGATCAAAGTTAGAAACTGCAGCAGCTACTTCGTTTATGAGTTGGATTCGTTATTCGGTTGCTCTGCTTATTGTACAGGTAAAATGTCATTTCTAAATGATTCAGAAGTTTTGTTCAGGAAGCCCCATGTCACCAATACAACTAAGAAATTCACAGAGCCTCTATCCTTTGCGTAAGGTACACGAGGAATAATAGATCTGACACACAATGAACGTTTCACCAGACCTATGGTGATTTGCACCAGTCACTGTTGTCTGTGTCTACCGGACACTCCACTCCAATTAGGGCCATGCGGTAGAGGAAGGCTCTGAATGTGGAGCTGGGCAACAGCCGCTCCCTCAGTGGGAGAGACTGCTAATGAAGAGTAGTGTTGGTGGTCTAGGATCTGATGAAGGTGTCTGTGACATTCACCACCACGAAACAGGCGGCACATTTCGGCACAATCCATATGTTGCTCTTTCTTCATTGCAGATCCAAATACAGCCCAAACTCAGGAAAAGCCGGAACAGTCGAGTGCAAAGCCGGATGACCGTTCATCATCGGCTCCAGCAGCTTATATAACCTCAGGTATCCATCAGAGGGCAACGATTCAAAACAAGCTCTTCAGCTATTGAGAGCTCAGTCCAGCAGAAGCATCCACTTCCCAGTGTGGGCCAGCGGCTGAGAAACTGAGGGAGTAGGATGGAGTGACTGAGGGGAGAGGGTTGCAGTTAGTGAGGGCAGTGGGATGTATTGACTGAGGGGAGTGGGATGTAGCGAATGACGTGTCTGGGATGTAGTGACCGAGGGGAGTGGGATGTAGTGACGGAGCAGAGTGAGATGTAGTGGCCGAGGGGAGTGGGTTGCAGTGACTTAGTGGAGGTGGCTGCATTGTCTGAGGGGAGTGGGATGCGGTAACTGAAGTCTGTGTGATTTCGTGAGTGAGGAGATTAGAATTCAGTAGCCAACCAGTGTGTTTATTAATGACTGGATTGATTGCCATGTCGTTTAGTGTCGTGTTCAGTGATTGGCGGCAGTTGGATTCCTGTTTCAGAGGGTGGGATGTCTTCATTTACAGCAGTCTGCAGTGATACAGTGATATAAATAATATGTATTGGTTAAATACAAGTTCAATACACACTGCCATGTGTAATGTTCACAGCTGATTTTACCTATATATATATTTGTTTTCAAATATAACACAAGTTCCAACGCACCTTATGTTCTGATGTTCGCAGAATGCACACAGTCCATTTAAACCTTTGGCACACTGTGGTCAGATATCTTACATTCTAAAACCAAGAGACATATATCACTTCACCAGATGTTATGTGTCCCTCATCAGCTGCTCCCCGACGCTTGTCACACCGGGATCCAACCAGTCTCACCACACTCTGTCTTTCACACGAGGGTTACCAATCTCCACTCACCAATGCCTCGCATTGGAACCTTCCCCCAAACTGACACTTTCTCTCAGATTCCATCTGCAAGGCGCCACCTCCAGGGTTCCCAACTCTCCAACGGATGTTCTTCTTCCCTGAAGTGCCACGTGCATCTAAATTATCCTGCATGGACTCTTCTCTCACCGACTCAGCGGACAACAATACCAATGGTTCATATGTACTAGCAAAGAGGTACCGACCGTTTAACGGTGTTTTCAGACCTTCTTGCCTCTTGGAAGCCGTTCTCTCTTTAAATCTGGTTTCAACAGAGTTTCTCTCTTTAATACTGAAGCCTGGAGCCTTTCCCTCTATCCCTCCTCATCAACTTGATTAACGGGGCCTTATCCAGTTCCCTGCCGTTTCGTTGACTAGAAGATCTGCTGGCGAGTTTCTACTGCTCCACAACCCTGGATTTTACGGCCGTTTCTTTAGCTTGCGGCTCGTTATCAGCCCACCTTGCTCCGGTCTCTATGGAAGCTACTTTCAACCAGTTTTACACTGGGACTAGCTATCCGCCGCATTTAGGTGGTTTCTGTTTGGCAAATGTCTTCCAAGCCAGCTGAGCTCCAACAGTTTCCAAAAAAACTTCTGCCTTTCTTCTTCTGTGTGCGTCTATGGGAGGGACCAGCCTCTCTGCGCCCTTATTCCTAGGCAACAGCACCATTTTTTGTTTGCTCAGCTGATCAAGTCATAAACCCTCATTTGGCATACGAGCACCTTTTTAAAAGTGAAACTGGAACTAATTTTGACCTTTCTTAACGCACGGATCAGTCAATACAAATCAAGCTTAAATTGCGAAGCCTAAACTCATTCTTAACAACTAAAACTACCATTATAAATTACTTAAGCTATCTCTATTTCCAAACATGTGAAACGTTCACTGAAGTTTCGTGAAAAAAAAGGTGAAATTTCTAGGTGTCCCCACTCTTTGCTCCCTCATCTCCCTCTTCATTTACTAGAGATTCAGAACCTGCCCCAACTCAGGAACCCGGCGAAAAATCGACAATGAATCCATTGATATGTCGCCCTCTCATTCAGCGAAGTGTTCAAGCTCAGGAGTCTGCACGGTGTGGTTGATTCTAACTGATTCTTGACTTAATTTGATACCAGGAGGATTGAATCAAAGAGGGTTATTCCACAACTAACAAAGGGGATGTGAAATAGCGCCCGAGGACAGTGCTATGCAACATATCTTTAAACTGGAGTGTGGTTACTGAGGGGGGTTTGGTGTAGTTACTGACAGGAGTGGGTTGGAGAGACTGAGTGCAGTGCGGTGTAGTTACTGAGGGGATTGGGGTGTAGCGAATGGTCTGAGTGGGATTCAGTGACTGAGGGGAGTGGGGTGTAGTGGCTGAAGGGAGTTCGATACAGTGAGTGAGGTTTCTGGCAATCATTGAGTGAGTGGAGTGGAATGTGCTAACTGAAGGGGTGGGATGCATTGACTGAGGGCAGTGGGAGGCAGGGAGTGAGGGGAGTAGGATGCTGTGACTGAGGGGAGTAGAATTCAGTGTCTGAGCGGAGTGGGATATTGTGAGTGAGGGGAGCGGGATGCATTGTCAGAAGTGATTGGGATGTTAAGTCTGTGATATTTCGCACTGAGCGAATTTGTGAAGTTGAATGTATTGATTGAAGCTGTAGCCTTTAGTTACTCAATTCACAGTTTACAGCGACAGATGGAAATTCATTTGATGGGTAATGTTGTTACAAGTCGAGCAATGTGATGTTCTCTAGACACTTGTGCCTAACAAGGTTGAGCTTCTTAAGGTGATCCCCATTTTCCATCATTTCCCTCTACTTTGATTCCAGATCCTGGAGCATCGACACCTCAGCAACCAGAGGAACCATCGACAAGAGAATCGACTGAGAAACCATCTTCTATCTCTGCCGTGTCTCCAGACTCAGGTATCTGCTCTGTGAGGTTTATTCTAAACTGATTCTTCATGCAACGTGACTACAAAATTACACAGCCCCAGGGATTTACCCTGTACCTTCCTGGTCGTGCTGGGGGGAAATATCCTGTTCCGGTTGTAGAATGTGATGATGCCGGGAATTGGTTAACGGTGACTGAGGGCAGTGGGATGCAGTAACTGAGGTGAGCGGGATTCAGTGACTTAGGGTAGTGGGGTGTATGACTGAGGGCAGTGGGATGCAGTGACTGAGGTGAGTGGGGTGCAGTGACTGAGGGGTGTGGGATGTAGTGAGTGAGGGGAGTTTGATGTAGTGACTGAGGGGATTGGGATGCAGTGACTGAGGGGAGTGGAATGCACTGACTGAGGGGAGTGAGATGCAGTGACTGATGCGAGTAGGATGTCGTGACTGAGTGGAGTACGGTGCAGTGACTTAAGTGAGTGGAATGCAGGGACTGAGCTGAGTGGGATGTAGGGACTGAGGGGTGTGCAATGCAGTGACTGAGTGGATTGGGGTGCAGAGGCTGAGGGTGTGAGATTCAAGGACTGAAGGTTGTGCGATGTAGTGAGTGAGGGGAATTTAATTCAGTAGCTAACGTTTGTGTTCATTTATGGCTAGATAGTTTGGGGTGCCGTGTACAGGGAAGTGGGATAAAGTGATTTTGAACAGTTAGCTGTCCTGTTTGAGAGCCTGGGATTTCTCCAGTTACAGCACAGACTGCAGTGATAGAAATGAAGTGTATTTGATCAATACAAGTGAAATGCTGACAGTTGAGTGTTAGGATCCCAGCTGTGGTTACCCGTAGAAAATCCTGCTGAACCCAGCCTTATAGAACGTAACATTCAATATGTTCATTTTTATTAGATACGTGGTGAGTAGCTACTGAACGGAGTCGCATGACGCTGCTGTTAATGTTTTTTCAAAAGTATAAAACATGTATTAAACAGGAAATCATATTACCATCCTAGTTCTCCCACAAGTGTAACTTGTACAGATATATTTTTAATGATAACACAAGTAACAAAGGTGTCTCATACTGTTAATGTTCACAATAAGCACATAGTACATGTAAATCTATGGCACCCTGTGGTCAGACATACCACAACCTGAAACCAAATGAAACATAAACAGGTGCTATGGATCTCTCGTCATGTCCTCCCAGACACTTGTCACTCCAGGAGCCAACTATTCTCACTAAACTCTGTATTTCACACGAGGAATTCCAATCTCTAATGCATCACATTGAAATCTTCTCCCAAACTGACGCTTTCTCTGAGACGTCTTCTGCAAGCCGCCACGTCCATGTTTTTGAACTCTCCTTGTGATGCTCCTCTTCCTTTGGTCGCCACATGCCCCCCAGCTGCCTTCCATGCACTCTCTCCCTCTCTCACCGATTCAGCTGACAACAATACCATTGCTTCGCATGACCTGGCAAAAAGTTAAAGTCTTTCAGTGGTATTTGTAGGCATTCTAGCTGACCTGGCTTTAACTCTGCTTTCTGCACCGTTTGTCTCTTTAAAACTGAAGCTTTAAGACTCTCTATGAACTTCATTAACAGGACCTTTTCCAGGTTCCTGACTTTCCTTTGACTAACAAATCTGCTTGAGGATTTCTACTGCTCCACTCCCTTGGATTTTGCAGTATTTCATTAGCCTGGGAATTATTTTCTTCCCCCTTTGCCCCAGTCTCTGTGGCAGCTACTTTCAACTAACTCCACATTGGGGCTAGCGATCTTTGCCATTTAGGTGGCTTCTGTTCGGCAAATGTGGTCCAAGCTAGCTGAACTCCAACAGCTTCCAAAAAGACTGCTGTCTTTCTTCTTTATTTCTGGGCTTGTGCGAGGGACTTGTCGGTCTGTACCCCTGTTGCTAGGCAACAACAACATTTTGTCTACTCTTGTGTTTGCTAATCTTAAGTCGTAAATTCTCATTAGCAATTCAAGCACCTTTTATAAAGTGAATCTAAAACTTATTTTGACCTTCCGTAACACACAGATACAGAAATAGGAAACAAGCATAGACTTTAAATCATGGCCAACAACTACAAATAAAAATAATTCTGAAATTTGAAGGTGCCACCAGTCTTCAATCCCTTATCTCCCTCTTACTTTATTGAATGTTCAGAAGCTTCCCCAAATAAGGAACCCGGAGAACAATCGACAAGTGAAACAATTGATATTTCGCCCTCCAGTACAGCGAAGTGTTCAAGAGCAGTTATCTGCACGGTGGAGTTGATTCTAAATTGATTCATCACTTTATTTGACTCTAGCAGGGTTCAGTCCAAGTGGTTTATTGCACTTCTCAGAGAGGGGAGATGAATAAGTGCCTGAGGACAATGATATCTAATGTTTCAATAAACTTGTTTGTGGTGACTGAGGGGGTTAGATGTAACATGTGCGGAAAGTGGGATGCAGTGAATGAGGGGTGTGGGATGTAGTAACTTCGGGGAGTGAGATCCAGTGATTGAGGCGAGTGGGATGCAGTGACTGAATGGAGTGGGATGCAGTGACTGAGGGGAGTTGGATGTAGTGACTGAGGGTAGTGGCGTGCCGTGAGTTTGTGGAGTGGGGAATTGTGATTGAAGGGAATGAAACGCAGTGACTGAGGGGAGTGGGATGGAATAACTGAAGGTAGTGGGGTGCATGGAGTGTGTGGAGTGGGGAATTCTGACTGAGGAGTATCAGTGCATGGTGACATTGTTGAGTTGAAATTGCCTAAAAGGATCTGAAATATCTGGTATTAGTTTGGAGGTGATATTATACATAAACTCTTCACACAATATGATCGCTGAAATCTAATGCTGAAGGGTGCAGGATGTACTGACAGAGGGGAGTGGGATGTAGTGAGTAGGGGGAGTGGGATGCTGTGGTTGAGGGGAATGTGTTGTAGTAAATGAGGGGATTGAGGTTCAGTGAGTAAGGGGAGAGAGATGTTGTGACTGAAGGGTGAGGGATGTAACGACTGAGTGAGTGGGATGTAGCGACTAATTGTTTGGGATGGGAGGTAGTGACTTAGGGGAGTGGGAAGTAGTGACTGAGGGCTGGAATATTAACTTTCATTTTTTTCTTTCTTTATTTTACCGTCTTGACTCTGGCAATCTGCTCTCACTTACAATTTGCTTTATGCAGCTTTTGACTCTTTAATTCTGAAGCATGTCGCATTGTTCTCTTCCTCTCACTCTTAACTTCATTAACAGGACCTGCTTGAGACTTTCTCCTTTTCCACGCCCCTAAATTTTGTGGTCTTATCTTCAAGTTGGGCGTGGTTATCTGTTCCCTCTGCACCAGTCTCTCTGGCAGCTACCTTCAAACAGTTTTAGCTTGAGGCTAGTTACCTGCCTTTTTTTCGTTGGCTTCACTTTGGCAATGTTCTTGAAAGCTTGCCGAAGTCCAACAGCATCCCAAACAAGCTGTTAGCTTGCTTCTTCCATGTGTGTGTGTAGGAGATACCTGCCAGACTGGACACCTGTTGCTAGGCAAAATCAACATTTTTTATTTATAACTCTTGTGTTTTCTTTAGTTCTTATGTCGCAAACTCCAATTTGTAATGCAAGCACCTTTTTAAAGTGAAACAAAAAGTCAATATGGCCTTTCTTTTCACACAAATACAGATATACAAATCAAACTAAAACTTTAAAACAAACAATCCTAGCACCTACAAGAACCATTATAACCTCCCTTAACAATCTCCAATCCCTAAAATGTGTGACGTTCACTGAAGCTTCATGTCAATCGGTTGAAATTTCCAGTTATCTCCACTACTCGCTTCCTCATCTCCCTCTTCCTTTATTATAGATTCCGTGACTTCACCAACAAAGAACACCGAGAAAGAATCGACGAAAGAATTTATTGGAATTTCACCCTCTATTTCTCCGAAGTCTTCAAGCTCAGGTATCTGCAAAGTGGGGTCGTTCCGAAAGGAATTCTTCACTTAATTTGACTCCAGGATTATTCACTCCAATACATTACTCTGTCTAATCCAGAGCGAATCTGTAATAGTGTCAGAGGACAATGCATGTAATATCACGTTAAACAAGAAGTTGGTGACGGAGGGGAGTGGGCTGTACTGGCTGAGGGGAGTGGGATGCAGTGACAGAGGGAAATGGGATGCAGTGATTGAGTGGGTTGGTATGCGGTGATTGAGCAGAGTCTGAATCAGCGACTGAGGGGTGTGGGTTGTAGTGGCTGAGGGGAGAGGGATATAGTGACTGTGGGGAATGGGATGCTGTGATTCAGGGGATTGGTATGTAGTGACTGAGCGGAGTGTGATGCAGCGACTGAGGGGACTGGTACGTAGTGGTTCCGAGTGTTGGACGCACTGAGTGAGGGGAGTTGGATGGCATTACATTGGGAGATGGGATGCAGTAACTACAGGGTTGAGCTGGAGTGAGTCAGGGGGGAGGGTTGTTGTTAATGGGATGTGGGATTTAGTGGCTAAGTTGAGTGGAATAAAGTGATTGAGAGGAGTATGGTTTAATGACAGGAGGGAGTGGGAGGTCGTGACTGAGGGGACTTGCAGTTAGTTACTGGGTTACAACCAGGATAGAAAGAGCACAGTGACCTTGGCCGGTTTCAAATTTTCCATTTGATGACGTCAATCATCCCTAAATATTACTACCAATTAAATGGTCTCCTGAGGTGATATGCGCACTTAAATCTCCCATGTCTCCATACTTCACTGCAGGCCCAGGCACAACACCACATCCGGAATCTGAGGAGCAATCCACTCTAAAATCCACTCTCCACGAATCTAGTAGGCGAAAAGGATCTGATATATCAGGTATCAGTTTTGTGGAGGTTACCCGCAGAAAACCTTCAGATGAAATGATCACTGAAATCTGGTACAGAAGTGTGCGGGATGTACTGGCTGAGGGGAGAGGGATGTAATGATTGAGGGGAATGGGATGTTGTTACTGAGGGGAGTAGGAGGTAGAGAATGAGGGGAGGTGGAATTCATTGATTGAGGCGAGCGGGCGATGTGACTGACGCCTGTGGGATGTAGAGACTGAGGTCTGTGTGAATCAGTGACTAAGGGGAGTGGGAAGGAGTGAATTAGAGTAGTTGAATGTAATGACTGAGGGGATCGGGAAGCAATGATGGAGGTCATATTGATGTTGTAACTGAGGGGAATTGGAGGTAGCACATGAGGGGAGGGGCATGCAGTGACTGTGAGGAGTGAGATGCAGTGACTTAGGGGAATGGGACATGGTGACTCAGGGGAGTGGGATGTAGTGACTGAGGGAAGTGGGATGCAGTGAATGAGGGGAGTGGGAAGCAGTGACTGAACAGACTTTGGCTTAGTGACTGGGGTACAGCCAATAGGGACGGAGCAGAGTGATTTTGGCGTGCGTCAGGCTGTATAATAATGAGGTGAATCATTATCTAAACTGTCCTACAAATTAAATGATCTCTTGAGGTGATACACGCACATCAATCTTCCATGTTTCATTCCTTCACTGCAGATCCAGGGACAATGCCAACTCCGGAATCTGAGGAGCACTCGACTCGAAAATCCGCTCTCCCTGAATCAACTAGTCCAAAAGAATGTGAAACATCAGGTATCTGTTTTGAGGACATATACCACAGAAAATCTTCACACAACATGACCACTGAAAACTGGAACTGAAGGGTTCCGGGTGCCCTGACTGAGGGATGCAGGATGTAGTGAGTGGAGGGAGGGGATATTGTGACTGAGGGGAATGAGGCCAAGTAACTGAGGGCAGTGGGATTCAGTGAGTGATGGGAATGGAATGTCGTGGTTGAGGGTTCTGGGAGGTAGTGAATCAAAGGAAAGGGATGTAGTGACTGGGAGGTGTGGCGGACAGTGACTGAGGTGATTGAGGTGTACTGAATGAGGCGAGTGGGAATCAGTGACTGACTGAAGTGGAATGTAGTGTTTGAGGGGTGTCGGATGCAGAACTGAGGGGAGAGGGATTTACTGATTGAGGGGAGTGAAAAGCCTGACTCCTGGGAGTGGCACCAGTGACTGAGGGAGGGCAGATGCATTGACTGAGGGGTGTGGACGGATGTGAATGAGGGGAATGGAATGTAATGATTGAGGCGAATGGGACCCAGTGACTTAGGGGAGTGGGATGGCATGGCTGAGGGGATGGGATGTAGAATTGAGGGGATTGAGGCGCATTTACTGCGGGGAGTAGAACGAAGTGAATGAGTGGAGTGGGAAGTAGTGCCTGAGTCGAGTGGGATGCAGCAACTGAGGGGAGTCGGACGCCGTGGCTGAGCCGAGTGGGATGTATGATTGAGGGGAATGGGACACCTTGAGTTAGAGGAGGTATATGTAGTGACTGAGGAGTGTGACATTTTATACTGAGGGCATGGGGTGTAGTTACTGAGGGGAGTGAGACACAGTAACTGACGACCATGGGGTGCACTGAATGAAGGGATGGGTTTGTGGTGAATGAGGAGGGTGGGAGGTAGCGAATCAGGGAAGGGGATGTAGAGGTTGAGGCGAGTAGCACGCATTCACTGAGGGCTGTGGGGGCACGTGGTTCAGAGGAGCGGGATGAATGGCTGAGGGGAGTGGATTGCAGGGATTGAGGGCAGTGGGATGCAGCGACTGAGGGGCGTGGAATTTAGCGGTTGAGTAAAGTGGGATTTACCGAATGAGGGGTGGGGGATGTTTTGAATGAGCCCAGTGAAAGACAGTAACTGAGGGCAGCGGGACACAATGACTGACGGTAGTGGGACGCAGTTACTGAGGATAGTGGCACGCAGTGACTGAGGAGAGTGGGATGCAGTGACTGAGGGGAGTGGGATGCAGTGACAGCGGGGAGTGGGACGCAGTGAGTGAGGTGCAGTGTTTGAGTTGTGTGGGACGCAGTGACTGAGGGGATTTGGATGTAGTCAGTATGGGGAGTGGCACGCAGTTAATAAGGGGAGCGAGATGCATTGAGACAATACATTTGAAATCAGTGATTGAGTTATTTTGCATAATTTGCCTCATTTGGCTCCTTTTCTCTCTTCCTCCAATTTCCATTCACGTCTCTTCACTCTCACTCTTGTTTCAATCTCTCCTCTCTTACACGAGTTGTTTGCCACTTGTTCTCTTCCTCCTGTTCCCCACTCCATTCTGAAGTTTTAGCTTTGCTGGTTTCTGCCCGAATTTGGAGATTTTGGGCCCGGCCAGTTCATTTCTCAGTTGAAATGTAGATGATCTGCAGTTGAGCATTTCTGACGAATCCCCTGGTGAGTAATGGTACAGATTGATTCGCTGTGGTGAAGCAGTGATATCAGGTTATTCAGTAAGTGAGCATGTGCAGAACAGAAGAACTGAACGAATAGGAGCAGGAGAAGACCATTCGGCCCCTCGAGCCTGCTTCCCCATTCAATACGCTCATGGCTGATCTTGGGATTCAACTGCACTTTCCTTCCCGCTCCCCATATCCTTTGATCTCTTAAGGCACCAAAACTCTGCCTTTCTCAGTATTAAAATTAATTGCAGGAAGCCATTCCTGGCACTGGTCAATCATTCCGAATCGCTGCAAAATCCCTGTACTTTCGGGATGTGCTTTTAGGGAAAGGAATATTCCGCCCTTTCCCGCTGTGGCCTATGTGTGACTCCAGATCCACAGCAATGTGACTGACTCCTAACTATCCTCTGAAATGGCCGAGGCAGACACTCAGTTGTATCACGCCGCTAGAGAGAAGGGAGACCAGATGGAATGCAGCACTTCAAGAAGGCGGCTGCCCACCACCTTCTCAAGTTCAGTTATGGATGGATAGTAAATGCTGGCCTTGCCCGCGATGCAGACACACAACAAATTAAAACAAAACAGAACCATAGAATCGCTTTGTGTGAAATCATTGGAAATAAAGGCTGCAACTTTGGAAATATTTTTTGAGACTCTATGTCTCTCTCTGCCTCTGTGTCAATCGTGGCTTCATCTCTCTGTCTCAATCTATGTGTCTCATTCTCTGTTTCTTCCCCCGTCTCTCTTTCCCTCTTTCACTGATTTTTATGCTGATACGTGTATAATATTTATGTATTATCCCTATCTGCCACTCTCCCCCTCGCCCTTTGTTGCTACATCTCTTTATGTCTCTGTGACTCTCCTCATCTCTCCATTTCTAGAGTTCTCACTTTTGTCTCACTCTGTCTCTCACTCCCTCTGTCTATCACTTTACCTCACCCTCTCTATCTATCTCTTTTTGCCTCTGTCCCACTGGCATCCTCTGCATTTTTCGTTCTTTTTCTCGCAGCCTCTGTTCTCCCCAATCTCTGTCTCAGATTTTCGCTCCCCCACCAACACCGACCTTGCTCTCTCCTGTCTCTCTCTCCCTCTCTCTATCCCTCACTCCGTGTCTCGCTTCCTTTCTCCCTCTCTGTCTCTCTCTCTCTCTCTCTCTATAGATCTTTCTATCTATCATTCTATCGACCTCTGTATCTCTCTTTCTTCCTCTCTGTTTCTCTGTACACCTCTCCGTCTCTCTCTTTCAGTCTCTCTCTTTCTGCCTCTCTTTCCTTCCTCTCTTCATTTTTCTCTCTCTGTCTCGCTCTCTGTCTCTCTCTCTCTCTTCACCTCACCATGTCTCGCCCTCTCTTTCTGATTCGCTCTCTCTCCCTGCCTGTCTACTTATCTATCTATCCGTCCCCCCGCTCCTTCTCTCTCTCTCTCAATCTCATTTTCTCCTAAAAGACGTAAACACGGGACGTAAATGATATAAGGAAAGCTAACAAGGAGCTGACAGTGAAGAGAAAGGTTGGAGAATGATAATACGGAAAGGGCAGAACTGAGATCAGATGGAATGAGATGAAGAGAGGTATGGAGAGAGGGAGAGGCGAATTATGGGTGTGTTTAACCTGTTCATGTTCTTACTATTGTGTTTAGACAGTAACTACAAGACGATTCGTGTGAAGGTCACTTCAGTGAGAGGGCTCAATGAAGAGAGAGCGAAGGATATCATTATGGATCGGGTGAGAGACTGCACTGCACTCAGGACAAACATGAGAAACCCCAGATAATCCCTTTCACAAACTGTAATCACTGATCATGAACTCCCCCCTCATATAACTGTCCCAATTTCCCCTTTGGATATTCTCCTCTCATTTGACCAGAAACTGAACTCGACCAGCCATATTAACACTGTGGCTACAAGGATAGCTCAGAGGCTGGGAATCCTGCGGCACGTAACTCACCTCCTGACTCCCCAAAGCCTGTCCATAATCTACAAGGCACAAGTCAGGTGTGTGATAGAATACTCCTCACTAGCCTAGATGTGTGAACTCCCACAACACTTTTGAAGCTCGACACCATCCAGCGCAAAATAGCCCCGCTTGATTGGCAGCCCATCCACAAACATACACTCCCTCCACCACCGACACACAGTAGCAGCAGTGTGTACCATCTACAAGATGTTCTGCATGAATTGACCAGGGCTGCTTCGACAGCACCTTCCAAACAAAAGACCACTACCATCGGGAAGGACAAGGACAACAGACAGATGTGAACACCACCACCTGAAAGCCCTCATTCCATGAATGATTAAAAGGGAGATAATTCTCATGATCGATCCTTCTCTCACACATCCAGTCATTCTGCCCAATTCCTCCCTTGCTTGTGACATCCATCCGTCATTTCCTCTGTTTGCCGCAGCTCCAGAAGGATCAATGTTTAATCGGCTTGAAGCGGGAAGACATTCAGTGCTCAGGTGTTGACCCACCGGAACCGTGAAAGAGATGGAGAGTGTCACCGAGCAGCCGCGATCCCGTCTCTGTCTGTTTTACATACTCGCTCGATAGCGGCTATGCTTTATCTTCAGCTTCTTTAACATAATGATTCTGTCAGCAATGTGATCATCTGCAGCTAGACATGTGTGATTCTGATACCGCTATTGATTCAGCTCCAAACTGCTAGAGTAGGGGAGTTATTCAGCCTTTGCTTTGTTAAATAGAGGATGAGTCCCTTTTTTAAATTAGTGAGCTCTGGTCAGACTGAAGCCAGACTGATCCTCAGCTCCAGCCCGTTTCAGCAATGAAGTGATCTCTTGTTTAATGAGGCTTTTCGATCAAAGATCTCCCACTTTGTGCAGGTCCTAAAGCTTCATGAACCTGTCAGCACTGAGAACGGGCACAGGGACAACAGAGAGTCCCTTTTTGAAGGTCAGTCTCTGGGAAGATATGATGTTTTTAATCAATGCTTCTATGGAATGGGGGAATAATTTGGTGCTGGGCTTTGCAGATTTAGATATAAACTCACAAGTCAAGTTTTTTAATGGATATAAGAGTGATTTTGTGTTACACTAGCTGTGTTAGACCTGCTGTATAAATTTAAGTTCATTTTGAAATGATTGAAAGTAAATGTATGGGGAGCAGCTGAATTAACTGAAGTTACAGAAAAGAGGTGGATTGAATGAAATTTCCCTGCTCAGCATTTTATTCTGTGGAAGTGAAAAGTCTGTTTTCTTACACATTTTCACTGACGACCATCAATAGAAATGTTGTGAAATGGTCCATTGACCCTACAAGTCAGCAGTAAGGGCTTCCATTGATGGACAATCAGACAAGGAAATCTCTCAGTTAGAAAGGCATCAATAAAGTGGCAGAATGCAAGGAGCATTACAATTGCAAATGATTGAGTGGCTGAAGACTGAGTTTACAACTGGAACACGCTTGCGTCTGTGATAATCCGCTTTGAAGGGAAATCTGGATGTTTTTGTACTATGTATGTAATGGTTGTTACTTGGATTTCGTGCTTAATAAACTCCTGAAGGCTTAACCTGAACGTTTTAAGAAGCTCATTTTTTTACTGGATCTTCTGAAGTATTACCGCCTCTCTTTCTCTATAAGGGCTGCTCACTGAGTGGTGAGGCTCAGCATCAGACAGTTTGGGAGTGTAAGTGATTAGTTGATTCTACATTCCCAGCGCCCAGGTTCCAAGGCTTTTCTCAAACCCATTTTACTGCCGTGTGATTAAAGTGATACAACCCCAGCCTCTGCTGGCCCCTCACCGCCAAAACAGGCGCCGGTCTTTGCCAGTTTCAGAGAATACTGCATGATTGCCTCTGGAAGCAGTTTGATGAAGTTAGAATATTGAAATTTTCAGCACTGTGCGCATTTTACTAGGGTGGTACATTCGCTCTTTTACCACCAGATCCTGTACATGAACTCTCTCCTCATTCCCCAATGGAGATATTGGCTGGAGATGGTAGTTTTGGATTATTCCAGACTGCAATGTGCACATTTGGTACAGTTATCAGACCCTAATCCCTATTCTGTAATTCCTCTGCAATACATGATCAATGATTAACCGTTACAAAATGCATCTTGCTAAAAGCTTCTATAAGTTTTCAATAAAGTTTTCAACGTTTCTCACACTGATTCTTTTCAAAAGGAAAATATTTTTAAAGCACAAACAATATCGAAAATTTTTTGCTGCATTTATTTTTGTAAGAACCCCACCGTGCTCACATACCCTCTTCCCCATCTTCCTGCGTTAACTCACTCTGCCCCAGTGAACCTGTGTCAGGAGCAACATTTCCCAGTTTACCTGGCATGGCATTCCCTCTTCCTCTTCTTGTTTCCCTGCAATTCGGCGGTGGCAATTGTTCTCACCCTCACCCCCACCCCCCACCCCGACATCTAGGCTCCAATTTGTTAGGAGACTGGAGGAAGGCAGCTGCCACCAGGATTGTTATTAGGCCGTTGTCCGTCCAGTGACCATAAAGGCAGTTACGAGTTTAGCTCTGTACCCATAGAGAGAGGGACATCTTCACTCTGTTTCCAGAGTCAGAGTCTCTGCTCCCACGTCTGCCAATAGAGCCAGAGGGAATGCCGCACTTTGCATTAACAGTGACAGGCCCTGCCCCTCACTGACATCAGAGCGACGGGCCCCATTCACTCTCTGTTACCACAGGAAAGCCACCTGCCTCACTGTCCCCCTAGCAGAATAGCCCTCCCCGCTCTCTAATCATAGTCACAGGCTCCACCATCCCCCCGTCACCAGAGCGATAGGCAGCAGCCCGCTCTGTCGCGAGAGGGACACATCCTGTCCCCCATATTTTACAATAGGGACAGGAGCGGTCCCCACTGTGTCACAACAGAGGCAGCTCACCGCCCTGCTGGAAGAGCAAAAATCAAATGGTAAAATGGTGGAAACTCTCAGTGATTAATTTCTTCAAATCCTCAAAAACATCGAAGACTTGGAGTAAAGGCATACTTCAAAACAGTCTTCAACTTCTGCCTCAACCTTGTATGGATCACGGCCTAAATCCCAGTGTTTGTGCAGCAACTCAGGAGCTGCTGCATGAAGCCCAATTCTCGAAAAAGAGACATCCATCAATACAGGACTAGGCTTCATATAAAATATCCGCCTGCATATAGAAAACACCATCAACATCGTTCACAAAAGGATGAATTTGGCCGAGATAACGAACAGTAAATTGATGGATTTCTTCCGTATCTCCATCTCTGGGTCTCTGGGACTCTCCCCAGTGCTGTGAGCCCGGAGTTTCCTGCGGGCTCTGCTGCTCATTCAAACGTGTCTGATGGTGAGAACATTGAGCAGCAGAATCAGGATAAATGGGATACAGGGGTTAAAAATGTGATGTGTAATTTCTATAGGTACCCAGGCCCGAGAGACTGAAATTCGAAAGTTAAAATACAGAACCATGGACAGTTCATTAGCAAATAACATTATGATAGCATAAAATATCAGAACACATTAATTACAAAGCTCAGCACGGCCACTGTTCCTCGAACTACGTCCGCCATTTTCTCAGTGCAATGTTTACTTTTCAACTTCAGGCAACAAATGGCCACGAACAGTTCAAGGGTCAAAGAGACGGTGAACCAGCCAGAATAGCCAGTGGCTGCATAAAGCAGGACAGCATTGATATTACACACACGCATGGCCCTGCAGGAAATTATTATATTCCCAATAAACAATTGGAATGTGTCTCAATATCAGGTCGACAATAAAGACCAGTAGGTCTGCTGATGCCAGGGACACCAGGTATCGAGTGACACATTTGGAAAGGCCACACTTTCTCTGAATTAAGATCACAGTCGTCAATATGTTTACTGTAAGGAAGAGATAAAAATAATGGAATTATACACAAGCTTATTTTTTTTAAAAAAATGTTTGCCTGAAGGCGCTGAATGTTCCACTATGTTGCTGCAACTAGTGAAGTGTTGAAACTACTGTATTCGCACTAATAAACTGTAATGTATGTTATATGGCGAAAGACAAAAGAGTTGAAATATGATACTGAAATTGCATAACTCTATGATAATCATCATCCTGTTGTCTCTGTTTTCCTGAACTGGGTGAAACTATTTGCAATTGCGAAACACTTATATATTTGATGGTGAAGAGTAATTCAGTTAAACATGGTTTGTGGAATTAATGACCATACATTGTGAGACGTACCAGGGACGCCAATAATAACGAGGATGGGATAGCAACCCGCTTGAATAAACTGGAGTGGCCAATAGATCCGGCGTTTCAATGACATCCAATCAAAATATGAATAAAGTTCACAAAGCACAGGCGATAAACTCCTGCTCATTGCTGTAACATTCCACTTTATAATTCTCAGATTCTAATCCATTGCTGTAACATTCCAATCCATTGTTCTCAGATTCCGATTCATCGTTGTACAATTCCAATCTATTTTTATCAGATTCTCATCCATTGTTGTAACATTCCAATCTATTGTTCTAAGATTCTGATTCATTGTTTTAATATTCTGAGGGTTTTAATAGTCCGAGGGTTTTTGAGGAATGGGATAGTGTATAGAGAGGATTGAGAAGAAGAAAATAGGGCTAATGTAGGAGTTCATCAATAAGAAAGAAGGGGTGGATATAACCAATGCAATACATATGCCAGGGCACACTTTCTAGAGTATTGAAAAACAATATATTTTCATTGATAGAGATTCAGATTTTACAAAATTCAGAAATGCAGACCAAAATATATGTAAATCTTTAAGACTTGGTGAAGCCTTGGCTAAAGTATTGTGTATCTTTCTGGTGAGCCCATTTCACGAGAGGCTGCAAGAGAGGAATTTTACTGGAATTGGAGCAGGGGTGACAGGCTTGAATTAGGTGGAGAGAATTAAGGGGAGGTTTAAAAGATACATTAAAATTCATGAAGTGATTTATTGCAGTGAATAACGAGTAACTGGTGAACCTAGAATCTGTGTCAGTGACGAGCAGAGATTTAAAATGATTAACAAAGAAGCAGAGATGGGATAAACAGTTGTTGGTGGAAGAAGTCTGGGATGTTCAGCCTGAAAGAGTGGTGGAGGCAGATAGACACATAACCTTCAAAATAGAATTGCATGTGTACAGACAGTGGAAATTTGCTCATCCAATGGAGGGGAGGAGAAAACGATTGATTTCATTGGCCTTGGAAAATGTGGTATCACACACGACGGGCCAAATGGCCTCTTACTCAACCCTATGATTCTATAACTGTCTTCAAACAGAGGCCATTGGGACCGTATATCATGTCTACTGTTGTTGAACAGATTCATTGAGAAAGAGGCTGATCATAGTTGCATATGCATGGATGGAAGAGTGGAAACGAAAACAGGAAGGTATTAATGAAATCCCTGAAACTAATACATCCCGGAAACTAACACAGACCTTGTAACTAATACAAATTAAGAAACAAACACAGGCCCTGAAATTAATAGAGACTCTGAAACAAATGCAGACACTGAGTGAAAAACATGGACCGAACGTGTATTAGTGGCTTTGAAACTAATAAAGCCCCTGAGACTACAAATGGCGGTAAAACTGATATGGGCCCTGAGCATAATGCAGCGCCTGAAAATATTACTGAGCCGAAAATGAACATGGCCCCTGAAATTACAATTAGCCCAGGAAAAATGCATACCCCTAAACTCATACAATCACTGAAGCTATTAGAAGCCCTGGAACTTAATATTGAGCACTAAGAACAACACAGGCCCTGAGACGAATAAGAGGCCATTAATTTAGTACTGACAGGATGGTCATGTTGCCTCTCTCGCTGCTGTGTGATTCGATGACTCTGTGCCTACAGTGGCCATCGGAGGCCAGAGGCCTAACAAAGGCCAGAGGACCGTATGTCATGGTTACACTTGTGTTGAACAATTTATTTGTGCCAGAGGCTGATCTTACTTGTACGGTAATGAATAAAGAGCAGAAGCAAATGCACCCAGCAACAACTGCAGTCTCTCAAACTGATCAAACCCATGAAACAAACACAGGCCCCGAATATAATGAATACCCTGAAAATAATGCAGAAATGAAACCATTAAAGCCCCCGTAATGATCCAGGCTGTGAATCGAATACAGACTCTGTGACTATTGCAGGACCTCAAACTATACCAGGCCTTGAATTTAACACAGGCCCTGAAACTAATTGGTCATCGCCGACTGTCCCTGGATTTTTGGATGGCATCTGCGCGGACTCCAGACTGTCTGCCATGGTCACCGTGTGGGTGAAGAGGCCGATTCTTGACCTGCAGGTATCTGGGCGCATGAAGCAGGGCGACACGCGAGGCACTGCCCTAGGGCACTACGTTGTTTCCCTGCCTTCCCTTCTCTGCTGCCGCTCTGCCTCATCATTAAGCCGGTAAGACACGAAGCGCAAAGCAGCTTGATGGACAAGATGTTGCCATTCTGATCGATTGGGAACAAGCTCCTGCCACTCATTGCCTTCAATGCTGGCGCGCTTTGCAGGGAACTTCAGAGTATCTTTCTAGTTTCCTTTGTCCTAGCCTGCAATAGTGACCATTTGGGAGATCAGAAAATAGGACCTTGCTGGGGGGATTACATTTCCATAAAACAGATAGAGGATCCCATCCATCGTAGTATCTGAGTCCCACACGTTGCCTATATTTCTGTCCATGTATTAATCTCTGTATCTCTAAACATGCTCTCTCTGCATCTCCATCGGAGCCTCTGAGTCCAGTGCCATCACTCTCCTTCCGCTTCCTCTCTCTATGCCCTGCCCTGTCCCTCTCACCCTGTCTCTTTCCCTGCCGCTGCCTCTCTGTGCCACTCTTTCCATTTCACTATCAATTACTGTCCAAGCCTATTTCTTTCTTTCACTGTTTTCTCATCCTAACTCTGTGTGTGGCAACATCTCTCCCTCTCTCTGTCTGAATTTTTACCTGCCTGTCACTCCATATTTCTGTCTCTCTCACTCCCTGTTGCTCTCTCTATTTTTATCTGGCACTTTCTTTCTATCTGTCTCCCTGCATCCCCTTGACTCCCTGTTTCTCCACTGCTGTTCTACCTTGTTGTTTCTGTCACTCTTTCTTTCTGCTTTCAGTCGCCTCCGCAGTCTGTCTCTCTCCCTTTCTCTGTGCCTTTCCTGAATCTCCGACTATTCCTTATTTCTGCCCTGTGCTGTCTCACTGTGTCTGTCTCGTTTACTCAAGCTGCCTCGGTCACTCTGTCTCTATTTCACTTTCTGTGTCTCTCTCTCTCTCTCTCACTCCATCTCCCCATGACTCTGTCTCAATCTCTCTCTTTGTCTCACTCACGCTATCCTTTTCTTTATCTCTCTCTCAAACATGCACACTATCTTTGGCTCCCTCAGACACTGAATTTATGACAATCCATGCATCTAAAATAATGTACAATCTGAAATGAAGACCAGGCGTAACTAAATCAGACCCTGAATCTAAAACAGATTCTAATATAGACTCTGACACCAGCGCAGAACCTGAGCCTGAAAGAGACCCTGAAACTCTAACAGTCCCTGAAGTAAATACCGAGTTTCAGATCACATATTTTCTCGTTTCTCCAACAAGCTCGTATATACCCTCTCCCGGTCGAAGTTAAATATTCACCCCACCTTCGCCCTGGTGTACCTGGTAAACCTCCCCTCTCACCCATTGTAGCAGTTCCCTTCCTCCAGTGTACCTGGTCTGTCAGATATTCAACCTGTGTATGGAGTAAATCTGTTCCCTCGTGTACCTTATATTTCACAGTGTTCCATCTCTGCAGCTTTTATAAATCTCCCTTTCCAAGATGCATCTGCATCATCTCCTTCTCCAAGGGTGCCGAGAAAACCTGATGCTAAACCGCTCAGTCAAGTCTATCTCTAACGATGCGTGTACCCCTTCTATCTAACTCACTGCCCCAGTGTACAGGATATAACCCCCCACCCCACGCGCAATGTGCAGCAGGTATATCTCCTTTCTCACTAGTGTACATAGACCCCCTCCCACCCGGAGCAGCTGGTATATCTCCCCTTAACGACGGATACCTGTGATATCACCATTCCTACACTGTCACTGAGATACCAGCCCCTAACTGTTCGTGTTCAGGTTGGACAATTTTCCTGGTTGCTACGGCGGCAGCAATGGTAGCGGTCACTTGTGACCCACGTGTTCGAGAGAGGCTTGTCCACTCAACTTCAAAAGGTGAGCACTCTCCTCATAGCCACACCCACTAAGTCAGTGGACCGACAGGCCCCACCCAACGCTGACATCACAATGGCAGCACCCGCACACACCCTGACAATGGACGAAAAGGCCCCGCCGCCGCTCTGACAAAGAAGCAACAGGCCCCGCCCCTCCTCTGACAATAGATCAACAGGCCTCGCGCGCTCTGTCAATTGAGCAACAGGCCCAGCCTCCACTCTGGCAATGGATCAACTGGCCCGGCTCCACTCTGATAATGGCGCAACAAGCCCCCCCCTCCCCCCCCCCCCCAGCTCTGCCAATTGATCAACAGGCTCCGCCCCGTTCTGCCAATCCAGGAACAGGGCCCGGCCCCGCTCCGACAATGAAGCAATAGGACCGGGCCCCACTCTGACAATGAAGCAACAGGACCCGGCCCCACTCTGACAATGAAGCAACAGGACCTGGCCCCGCTCTGTCAATGAAGCAACAGGACCCGGCCCCGCTCTGACAATGAAGCAACAGGACCCGGCCCCGCTCTGACATTGAAGTAACAGGACCCGGCCCGGCTCTGACAATGAAGCAACAGGACCCGGCCCCGCTCTGACAATGAAGCAACAGGACCTGGCCCCGCTCTGTCAATGAAGCAACAGGACCCGGCCCCGCTCTGTCAATGAAGCAACAGGACCCCGCCCCGCTCTGACATTGAAGTAACAGGACCCGGCCCGGCTCTGACAATGAAGCAACAGGACCCGGCCCCGCTCTGACAATGAAGCAACAGGACCCGGCCCCGCTCTGACAATAAATCAAAAGGACCCGGCCCCGCACTGACAGTGGAGCAACAGGTCCCGCCCCCGCTCTTTCAAAAGAGCCTCATGCTCCGACCCGCTCTGGCAAAATAGCAACAGTCCCCGCCTTCGCTCTACAATGGAATAACAGGCAACGCCTCATCTCTGACAACACAGTCACAGGTCACGTTTCCCATCTGACAATCCAGGAACAGACCCCGCCTCCGCTTCGACAATGGAACAACAGGCCCCGCCTCAGGTTCAAAAATGGAGCAATAGACCGGGCTCTGCTCTGACAATGGAGCAACAGGCCCCGCCTCCGCTCTGGAAAAGAGCAACAGGCCCCGCCTCCGCTCTGGAAAAGAGCAACAGGCCCCGCCTCCGCTCTGGAAAAGAGCAACAGGCCCCGCCTCCGCTCTGGAAAAGAGCAACAGGCCCCGCCTCCGCTCTGACCATGGAGCAGCATTCCCAGCGTCCGATCTGACAATGGAGCAACAGGCCCCGCCTCCGATCTGACAGTGGTGCAACAGGCCCCGCCTCCGCTCTGACAAAAAAGGTACAGGCCCCACCTCCGCTCCGACCATGGAGCAACAGGCCCCGCCCCGCTCTGGAAAAGAGCAACAGGCCCCGCCTCCGCTCTGACCATGGAGCAGCATTCCTAGCGTCCGATCTGACAATGGAGCAAAAGGCCCCATCTCCGCTCCGACCATGGAGCAGCATTCCCAGCGTCCGATCTGACAATGGAGCAACAGGCCCCGCCTCCGCTCTGACCATGGAGCAGCATTCCCAGCGTCCGATCTGACAATGGAGCAACAGGCCCCGCCTCCGCTCTGACCATGGAGCAGCATTCCCAGCGTCCGATCTGACAATGGAGCAACAGGCCCCGCCTCCGCTCTGACCATGGAGCAGCATTCCCAGCGTCCGATCTGACAATGGAGCAACAGGCCCCGCCTCCGCTCCGACCATGGAGCAGCATTCCCAGCGTCCGATCTGACAATGGAGCAACAGGCCCCGCCTCCGCTCTGGAAAAGAGCAACAGGCCCCGCCTCCGCTCTGACAAAAGAGCAACAGGCACCGCCTCCGCTCTGACAATGGAGGAAAAGGCCCCACGCCGGCTCTAACGATGTAGCAACAGGCCTCTCCAAAGCTCTCTCAGCGGATCAACATGTCCTGCCCCCGCTCTGAGAAAAGGGCATAGGTCGCAGCCCCGGCTCTAACAATGGATCAATAGATCTCGTCTCCGCTATAACAACGGAGTAACAGACCCCGCTCCTGATCTGACAACAGAGCAGTAGGCCCTGCCTCCGCTCTGAAAATGGAGGAACAGGCACCGCCCCCGCACTGACAATGAAGTAACAGGCCACGCCCCCGAGCTGACAACTGATCAACAGGATCCGCCCCCGCTCTGACTTTGGGGTCACGGGCCCCGCAGCCTTCCTAACAATGGAGAAACAGTCCTGCCCGGGCTCTGAAAACAGTTTACCAGGCCCCGCACCCGGTATGGCAATGAAATCCCATGACACGGCCCCGCTCTGAGAATGGAGTGACAGGCCCTGTCCCCACTCTGAAAATACAGCAAGACGCCCCAACCCCATGCTGACAATGGAGCAACAATCCCCTCCTCCCCTCTGACACTGGAGAAACACGTCCCACCTCCACTCTGACAATGGAGCAAGAATCCACCCTCCGCACTAACAGAAGAGCATCATGCCCCTCTCCTGCTCTGACAAAAGAGCTTCGGGCGCAGCCCCGGCTCTGAAATGCGATCAACAGGCCCCGCTTCCGCTCTGACAATGGGGAAACAGTCCCAAGCCCCGCTCTGAAAACAGAGAAACAGACCCCACCCGCGGTATGGCAACGGAGAAAACAGGCCCCTCCCCCGGCCTGACCATGTAGTAACAGACCCCGTCTCCGCTCGAACAATGGAGCAAAAGGCGCCAACTCTCCTCTGACAATGGAGCAACAGGCCGCCCTCCGCTCAACAAAAGAGCAATTTGCTCTACCCCTGCTCTAACAAAATAGCATCGGGCGCAGCCCCGACTCTGAGAATGAAGTAACTGGCTCCGCCCGCGCTCTGACAATTGATCAACAGGCCCAGCACCCGCTCTGAGAATGAAGTAACAGGCCCCGCACCCGCTCTGAGAATGAAGTACCAGCCCCCGCCGGTGCACAGACAATGGATTAACAGGCCCCGCCTCCGCTCTGACATTGGAGTAACATAACCGGCCCTGCTCTGACAATCGAGCAACAGGTCCCATCCCCGCTCTGACAACAAAGCAACTGTCCCCGCCCCTGCTATGACAAAAGAGCATCGGGCGCATCCCCAGTGCTGACAATGCATGAACAAGCCCATGCTGCGCACTGACAGTGGATTATCAGGCCCAGCCCCCGCTCTGACATTTGATAAACTGTCCCCGCCCCCGCCCTGTCACTGGAGCAACAGGCCCCGCACCCTCTGTGACAATTTTCAACAGGCCCCGCCTCCGCACTGGCAATGCAGTAACAGGCAACAGAGTATCGGGTCACTCCTCCGCTCTAACAATATAGGAACAGGCCCCGCCTCCGCTTCAAAAATGGAGCAAAATGCCCCGCCTCCGGTCTGAAAACGGAGCAACCGGCCGCGCATCCCCTCTGACACTGAAGCAACAGGTCCCGCTTCGGGTCCGAAAATTAAGCAACAGATCCCGCCTCCGCTCTGACAATGGAGCAACAGGCCCCGCCTCCGCTCTGACAATGCAGCAACAGGCCCCGCCTCCGCTCTGACAATGGAGCAACACGCCCCGCCTCCGCTCTGACAATGCAGCAACAGGCCCCGCCTCTGCTCTGACAATGGAGCAACAGGCCCCGCCTCCGCTCTGACAATGGTGCAACAGGCCCCGCCTCTGCTCTGACAATGGTGCAACAGGCCCCGCCTCTGCTCTGACAATGGAGCAACTGGCCCCGCCTCTGCTCTGACAATGGAGCAACAGGCCCCGCCTCCGTTCTGACAATGGAGAAACAGGCCCCGCCTCTGCTCTGACAATGGAGCAACTGGCCCCGCCTCCGCTCTGACATTGGAGTAACATGACCCGCCCCTGCTCTGACAATCGAGCAACAGGTCCCATCCCCGCTCTGCCACCGGAGCAACTGTCCCCGCCCCTGCTATGACAAAAGTGCATCCGGCGCAGCCCCAGCGCTGACAATGCATCAACAGGCCCATGCTGCTCACTGACAGTGGAGTAACAGGCCCCGACCCCGCTCTGACATTTGATAAACTGTCCCCGCCCCCGCCCTGTCACTGGAGCAACAGGCCCCGACCCCTCTGTGATATTGTTTCAACAGGCCCCGCCTCCGCTCTGGCAATGAAGTAACAGGCAACAGAGTAACTGGTCACACCTCCGCTCTGACAATAAAGGAACAGGCCCCGCCTCCGCTTCAAAAATGGAGCAAAATGCCCCGCCTCCGGTCTGAAAATGGAGCAACCAGCCGCGCGTCCCCTCTGACACTGAAGCAACAGATCCCGCTTCAGGTCCGAACATGGAGCAACAGGCCCCGCCTCTGCTCTGTCAATGGAGCAAGAGGCCCCGCCTCTGCTCTCAAAATGGAGCAACAGGCCCCGCCTCCGCTCTGACAATGGAGCATCTGGCCCCGCCTCCGCTCTGACAATGGAGCATCTGGCCCCGCCTCCGCTCTGACAAAAAAGAAAAGGCCCAGCTCCTCTCCGACCATGTAGCAGCAGGCCCCGCCTCCGATCTGACAATGGACCAACGGGCCCCACCCAGCTCTGGCAAAAGAGCAAAAGGCCCCGCCTCCGCTCTGGCAATGGAGCAACAGGCCTCGCTCCCGCTCTCACAGTGGATCAACTTGTTCCGCCCCCGCTCTGACAAAGGAGCATCATGCCCCGCCCCTGCCAATGTTCTAGCCAGCCAATGTTCTATCCGTGTTACTGTGTTACCCGCTATACACTGAGCTTTTGTTTTCTGCAATAGCCTTTCATGTGGCAGCTTATCAAATGCCTTCTGGAACCTCAAGCACAGCACATCTACAGGTTCCCCTTTATCCACGGCGCAAGTTGCACCATCAAACAAATCAAATAAATCGGTTAACCATGATTCTTCTTGCACAAAACCATGCTGACTCTCGCCCATTATGTTGAACTTTTGCAAGTGCCCAGCTAGAACCCCGTTAACGATCAATTCTAATACCTTCCCCACGACTGGCGTCAAGGTGACTGGCCTATCGTTCCCTGATTTCCTCTCGCTCCCTTCTTGAACAGTGTGGTTAAATTTATTGCTTTCCAGTCTGATGGGATCTTTCCAGAATCTAGCGAATTTGGGTAAATTAATGCCAACACATACACGACCTCTACACCGAACGTTGCAGAAACAGAACCTGTCCATGTCTCAGGCCTGTGAATGTGACCATGCACGTGGATAAGATTGTTAGAAAATACTTATTTCGAGTCAAAGCAGCACTCAGGAAGGAGACATCTGTTCCATTGGGTGCTGTCTGGCCCCCACATTAAAGGGACAATATACTTGTGTCGCCATCTGGTTGGGGATTGCCTCACTGCGCCTCTCCCAGTTGCTGCTAAACAATCTCAAGAAACTGGCAGATCAACTGAAACCAGAGAATCTCCGAAAACTCCAACCATCTCCACGGTACCTGGCATTTTCTGGTATCTTGTCAAATAAACATTTAGTTTACGCATCCTTAATTCGAAAATATTTCACTGATATGAAGAAACATATCGACCCTACGGACCCTCAGTGCTCATTGATTACACTTGAACTAATTTAGCCCAAATACTTAAAAAATAAATATTTTGACCGCCGGCCCTGAGTGAAATGATTGCAAGCGCCAACTCTACACACCGAAGCTCACAGAGAGATCATCCATTGTTTCAGTACCGTTGCCTTGTGACTCTTACCTTTCCAATCCGGCATGTTAAATCTGGCTTGAGGGGAAGGAAAGACTGATTCACATAGCAAGTGGTTCTGGACTGCAGTGGACTAACTGGAAGTGTGTTGGGTGCAGGTTCAATTGAGGCATTCAAGAGGCCATTACATGAGTATTCTTATGGACACAATGTGCAGAGTTACAGGGAAAAGTCAGGAAGATGGCACTGAGTCTTGATGCACACTCGGGCGGCAGGTAGAACACGATGGGCCGAATGGCCTCTTTCTGCTCAGTCGCAATGCGGCAATTCGGTGATTCTCTTATTTGTTTCAGGAGTACAAACCTTTAACAGTGAGAACATGTTGGTCCGTTGAATTCACGACTACCTTATTGTATCAGAGCGGTGGAGGTGGGGCTCAGAGCTAATTGAGGGGGGCGGGGGAATGTCAGAGGTTCAGTAATGAGGGAGTGCTGCACAATCGGAGTGTCAGTACTGAGGGAGTGACGCACTGTCAGAGACTCTGTACTGAGGGGGCAGTGCACTGTCAAATGGTCATTGCGGAGGGAGTGCTGCAATGTTGCAGGGTCTGATGTGGATTATAACCTTGATCCTTAAGGGGCTGTTCCAGATAACGACCTCTTCTCTGTTAATTACTTTCACCTGAGTTTAAAACATACACCTCTCACATACTCTTTCTTGGGGACTGAAGAAATTATCCACCACACCCTGAGTGAAGGATTCCATCAGCGACCATTAAGATTCATTAAGATTGTCCTTTGAAAACAATATAATGCTCAGCTATGTTACAAATACACGGATATTATAATGGTCCGTGGCTCTCGTTATAAAAGTTAATTCCCTCATTAGGAAGGTGCAGTGTTGAGCTCTGTGAAGTCGTACACAGAATACTGAGTGAGACATTATGTTTCCTACATTATTCAAACATTTATTCAAGAGCCAGAACATGCAAGATGCCTTAAATAGTTAAGTACATGAAACGTCAAAGATATACAAAGATGGAAAGCATAATCTCAGTTCTAATGTAGAATCCAGAACATAAAACTATTCAATGATACAGTCACAAATATCTTATAATGTTGCATCAAGCTTTAAAGCAAATTGTTACCTTAAGTGCCAAGAAGAGTGATCCGATTATGGTCAGCGCAATGAAGTTCGAAATGTCTAGCCATGCAGACAGCTCTAGTGAGAAGCGGTAACTTGAGGATTTCAATACTCGTGTCCTTTTCAGTGGTATGATTTCCTCTCTTTCTGTCAATTCTGTTTGAATTACATTGCCCTTGGCAACTGTGGTGTTGCTTCTTTGTCTAAGCTGCTTTCTCTTTAATCATCCTCTTAAGGTTCTATTATTCACTGTTTTTGATAATGGTTTAATTATTGAGGACTGTGTCATTATATGGTAACTGTGAGTGTTTATATGGTAAATATTTTGTTCTAATATGTTCTAATAACAACTCTTACAACCAGTATACCTTGTTTTAGTATTCTCATCATCTGTAGTTGTGTGAACTAGTTTATTATTTTTTTTACTGAATGCTCTTATAATATATATATATATATAGTATTTTTTTCCAATTAGGTCATTGAAAGGCTATATCCCCGCCGCATCGGCCCTTCATAAAGGTTACTGATAATGTTCACTTCGAATTGAATATAGTCCACTAGAGCTTAGTGATACACTGGACAAGGTTAAAAGGATTCATTCTTGAAACTTCAATGACTCCAAATTGCACATTAACTTATAATTAATGAATGGCACTATCGTTTTAACATGCCTTTGCTAAAGGGTGAAACTTTATCACATAGACAGAATTTACATATCCTGATGTTATTTTTTCCCCTGGAGATTGCCCATATCTGTTACTGGATTCCGAAAGGAGCTTCTGAAATGTCAGTGAAATCTCACACCATCGCAGAATGTTCCAATGGTCTTCTGATGTAACTCTGTGTGCAAAGTATCCTGTGTGAATATTTTAACCGTTTTTTACGCCTTAACAAAGAGTGACCACTGATTCAACTCTAAAGTAGAATGTCCTAATGATATTCAACAGCACGATTTCTATCTTCCACGACAGGCTGGAGGGTCAGTGGTGGGAGAATGATGTACTTTTGGAAGGTGGAGAATTAGAGAGTGATGCACAGTTGGTGGGTTAGGACAGATGGAATTCTGCCCTGTCGGCGGTTCAGTGCTGTGGGAGTGCCAGCGTGTCGGAGAGTCAGTACTGAGGAAGTGCTGCACTGTCGGAGGGTGTGTATTGAGCTGGTGTTGCACTGTTTGTGGTTCAGTATTGAGGTAGTGCTGCACTATGGGAGGGTCAGTATTTAGACATTGATGCACTGATCAGGATATCATAGACAGTGAGAGCTGATATAAAGGTGGGTCAGTAAAGAGCGGAATCTGCAGTGTTGGGGCGCCAGCATTTTCGGAGTGCTGCACTGAGAGATTGTCAGTACTGATGGAGTTCTGCTCTATGGGAGAGTCCGTACTGATGGAAAGCTGTGCTGTCAAAAGGTGAGTGTTGAGAGAGTGCTGCACTGTCAGAGGGTCGGCACAGAGGAGTGCTGTACTATCGGAGGGTCAGTGCTGAGGATGCGCCACACTGTCAGAGGTTCAGTGATGAAGGAGTGCTGCAATGCTGGATGTCCAGTACCGAGAGCGTGCTGACCTGGCAGAGGGTGAGTACTGAAGGAGCGATGAAGTGTCCGCTGAGGGAGCACTGAGGACGCGCTGCACGATCAGATGGTTAGTACTGAGGGATAGCTGTATTGCTGGAGAGTCAGTATTAAGGGAGTGCTGTACTATCAGTTGGTAAATGCTGAGGGATTGTTGCACTGCTGGAATGTTAGAACAGAACGAGTGCTGCTCTGTCAGAAGGCGACTACTGATGGAGTGCTGCATTGTCATCGAGTTAGTACTGAGGTAGTGCTGCACTTTTGCGTGGATTGTAATGAGAGAGTGCTGAACTGGCAGAGGGTCAATACTGAGAAAGCTCCACAGTGTTATTGGGGGAGCACAGAGGGAGTGCTGCACTATCAGATGGTCAGTAGCGAAGTAGTGCTGCACTGCTTGAGGGTCAGTGTTGAGGGAGTGCTTTACTGTCAGAGGGTAATTCTGAGGGAGACCTGCACTGTTGGAGGTTCAATACTCAGGCAATGCTGCACTGTCAGATGGTCAGTTCTGATGGAGTGCTGCCCTATCGGAGGATCAGCATTGACGGATGGCCGCACTATTGCAGTGTCAGTGTGGAGCAAGTGCGGCACTGTCAGAGGTTCAGCACAGGAGAGCTGCACTGTCAGAGGGTGACAACTGCAAAAGTGCTGCACAGATAGAGGGTCAGAACTGAGGGACTAGTTCACTGATGTAGGCTCAGTGCTGTCACAGTGCTGCATTGTCAGAGGGTCAGTACTGAGGGAGCACTGCACTATAAGAGAGGCATCATTGAGTGAATGCCGGCACGGTGGAAGGGTGAGTACTGAGGGAGCGACACATTTTTAGAGAATCACAGTACTGATCAGTGATGTGCTGTCATCGGTCGGAACTGAGGAACTGCTGCACAGTCAGAGGGTCAGTACAGGGATAAAAGCCCGTTATATCACCCTTCCCCGCACTCTATAATTGATATATCACATCGCTACACCGCCACATCTAGTGCACAAGGTATGATATCCTTCCTCCCGCGGTATACCTGGATTATCACATTGCTGTTCCCCCACAGCTTGTGTACCCGGTATATTACCTTTCCTCATTCGATTTCCTGGAATACCATACACCCTCCGACGCTGCACCTGTTGTATCACCCCACTTCCTCGGTGTAACTGTTATGGGCGCCTCCCCCACTGTTGCTGCTATATTACCCTCCTGCCCTGGTGTGCCCGGATTTCCCGCCAAACACAATTACCTGACTTAGCCCTACCCCGGCCAGTGATAGACACCACCCCTACTTGTTGTTGCTGCATTTGTTGATGCCCTGGTTGCTTTGAAAACCAGGAGTGGGCGGGGCCACTGATGACACGACCCTTTCCTTCTCTATGCTCCCGTCAGAATGGGCCTCTGTGCAGGGCTGGCAAACAACATCATGTGGAACAGACTCTGTCCATTTGCTCTGTCACCATAAAGATAACAGCATCACCCTGCTCTTTGCCTGCTGTCGGCACAGTAACAGACGCGCCACCAATGGAAATACTGAATTAAATGGAAACTTAATGGACATTCTCAGTCAGTCAGTGTTCAGGTTATACAATGGATTGAAGAATTGAAGTAAAGGGATATTTCAGCACATTATTCAACTGCTCCCTGAACTTAGTCTGTGTCACAGCGTAAATCCCAGTGTTTGTGCAGCAACTCAGGAGCTGCAACATGAAGCCCAATTCCATCACAATATAATCTAGGTCAACTTGCACATTCCCCAAGAATGATATCCGGCTCCATATAGAAAATAATATTAACAATGCCCACAACAGGATGAAATTGGCTGAGATAACGACTAGTAAAATGATGGATTTCCTCCGACTCTCGATCTCTGGGTCTCTGGGACTCTCCCCACTGCTGTGAGCCCGGAGTCTCCTGCGGGTTCTGCTGCTGACTAAAATATGTCTGACGGTGAGAACATTGAGCAGCAGAATCAAGAGAAATGGGGCACAGGGGGTAAGAATGTAATGGAGAAATTCTATAGTCATCCAGACCGTAGAGAGCTGAACAGCAAAAGGTATATAACAAAACCAGGGCCCGTTCCTCAGAAAATACAGACCTGTGAGGGTAAAGTACCAGATGATGTTCTTTAAGCAGCTCAGCACAGTCACTGTTCCCAGAACAACAGTCGCTGTTTTCTCGGTACAATATTTAATTTTCATATTCTGGTGACAAATAGCCACAAATCGATCAAAGGTGAAAGTGACAGTGAACCAGACGGAACAGTCAGTGGCGGCATATAGGAAGACAGCATGGATATTACACACAGGGATAGAATACAGGAAACGAAACTGCTCCGCAAAAAGGATTGGAATGTGCCTTAATATCAGGTCGAGGATAACGACCAGTAGATCTGCCGTTGACATGGCTACCAGGTAGAGAGAGACACATTTGGACAGACCGCAGTTTCCCCGAGACAGGGTGACAATTGACAATAAATTAACTGTGTGGAAGAAAGATAAGCATGGAAATTAGCTTGGGACAAAAGTGACCAGGTTGATTAAGTAAATCTTGAAATGTTGAATTGTGCTCTTCTTTCCTGAGCTGTGTGAATATGATTGTGCGGGAACGAACAAAGGAAAAGCCAGTGATGATCTGGAAGGCTGGAGGGGTTAAAGCGATAAAAGGATGTTACTGAAATATTTGAATTAAAATCTATTGCAAATTCTGTTTTACTTTCCCTGCATGGCTTAAAATCTGGTGACCCCTTACAATCAACCAGATCTAAGCAAGCTTCCCCCCTTCCTACTATCCCTGGTAAAATTGAGTTGTCACAACGCTGAACGCGAAACTATGAGTTTTGGATTGGACAGGTGCTTTTCTTCCAGCTGTGTAATCCTCTGTCCGCTGCCCTTCTCCTTTATTCGCCCAGGGGCTGGTAACAAACAAGCTGATTTGCCTGGATAACTGACTGGGTTCTCCTGTGGCCAACAGTTTTGTGACTGGATCTCAAACCCGGGGCTTCGGCTGGGCTGTTTCTGACAGGTGCAAAACCCCTCCATTATCAAGGCTCAGCGACATGAAACATCACATTTGCTTCCTGGCTGCAGTTTCTGCCTGACATGTGGAGCATTTAAAAAACAAAACAAAAACAGCTTACAATAATATAGCACCTTTAGTATAACCAAACATTTCTAGGCGTTTGACAGGAGCAATATCGGACCAAATACTACACCGAACTGAAGAAGAAGCTAAAAACAAAAAGCTAAAAGCTACTGCGGATGCTGGAAATCCAAAACAAAACAAAAACAGAATTACCTGGAAAAATTCAGCAAGTCTGGCAGCATCGGCGGAGAAGAAATCAGTCAACGTTTCGAGCCTCCATGGCCCTTCGGCACGAAGGGCCATGGAGGCTCGAAACGTTGACTGATTTCTTCTCCGCCGATGCTGCCAGACTTGCTGAGTTTCTCCAGGTAATTCTGTTATTGTTTTGTGTTGAAGAAAAAGCTATTGAACCCATTAAACCAAAGCTGGAAAACAGAATTACAATTTACAAAAAGTTTCAAAAGGAAGAAAGAGAGGTTGGGATGGGGAGAATATTGGAGAGGATACAATCCAGTATAATGTATCCAATACAAGTCCATTGTCCAAATCAGAGGCAATGCAAGGACAGAGAGACCTGGGCTGTTTGTGCACAAATCTCTGCCGGGGGCAGGACAGGCTAAGAACGGACTGAATAGAGCTTATGGCATCCTCCACAGTGTTAATAGAGGCAGAGGGAACACAATGCACGCTGGTATAATAAAGCTACGTAAAGCACTATTTTGGTCCCGTTCTGTATGTTGTTTCAAACATCGGGCGCCACACTTTCAGAAAGATATAAGGGTTTGGGAGGGAGTATAGGCGTTATTTACCAGAGTGGATCCAGTGATGTTTGATACATGGTCAGACTGGAGGAGCTGCGGTTGTTCATTCCCCAACTGACCCCCACCTCGTACCCGAACTCCAGCGCGCCATGGATGCTGGGCTCAAGCAGGGATGAGGCAGCGCCGGGGCAGTGGGTGCCGTGGAGGTAGGGACATGGAAAGTGGAAAGGGAATGGGCCTTGCGATCTGGTCTGCTGGGGGCTGTTGGCAAAAGTCAGTCAAAGGAAGAAAGTGAGGAGACTAAATTGTGGCGCAGAACTGCTCACCTGTGGGCCCGAATTGGGAATGTTGGCTGGCAGTTTGTGTGTGACTCAATTTCAATTCTCCCCGCCGGGTGCTACGCCTGACAACCCCCTTGACAATGCAGAGAATGGTGGGCCAACTGAGCCCTCAAGTACAGCCATGACCCACAGAAATGAGCAGATACGATGTATGGGGTCCGTGGATGAGGAATGGAGTTTGTGGTCAGAACTTCACAAAATGACACTGGTCTTACCAGAATTTAGACGACATGCACTGTAATGAAGTTAAACATGCTGCACAAGTTAATTTCTGAATGTAAAGACTTACCAGGGACACCGAGAATAGCGAGGATGGGATAGTAAACTCCTTGAATAACCAAAAGCGCAAATAAAATGCGCAAATTTAATGTTATCCAATGATCTTCTGCAGAAAGTAAGTTTAGCGCCGTGGTGAAGCTCCTGTTCATTGTTGTAACATTCCAATCTATTCTTCTCAGGTTCTGATCCATTGTTTTAACTTCCCAATCTATTATTCTCAGGTCCTGATCCATTGTGGTAACATTCCAATCTATTATTCTCAGGTCCTGATCCATTGTTGTAACATTCCAATCTATTATTCTCAGTCTCTGATCTAGTGTTTTAACTTCCCAATCTATTATTCTCAGTCTCTGATCTATTGTTTTACCTTTCCAATCTATTATTCTCAGTCTCTGATCTATTGTTTTAACTTCCCAATCTATTATTCTCAGTCTCTGATCAATTGTTGTAACAGTCCAACCTATTCTTCTCAGATTCTGTCCTCTCCTCTGCCTCTTTGTTAAGCCGATGATCCCGGCTTGTGGCGGATTGAATGCTCCCGATAATACTCTGTGATAACGCATTGAAAGGCGCCACTTATAAACAGAAGAGGGCAACCTGTCAGAGGAACAGTTAAATTCCATGGAGACTGACATTAATTACAGCCACCGAACAAACAGGTTCAGTTAACCCGTTTCATTCCAGCGCTCTTGTGTCAGAACAGAGATGTACGAGGGTTGCTGAGTGAAGGGTGGTGGTCTTAGCGGAGGCACTGATCATAATCTTTCATTCTTCCTTGTATACGGGAGTGACGCCCGATGACTTGAAGCTTGAAAATGTTACACCCTGCTTTGAAAAAAGAACAAACATTCTAACTGCAGCCAGGCAGTCGCTGGTGGCTCAATTTCTACAGGACATGCTGTAGGGCAAAAATCGAGGTCGCTCCGTTAGCAACGTATCGGTTCATAGAATACAAGGGACATGGGAATCTTAATAGCAAAGCAAACATGTCTGATGAATTGGATCGTGGCCGCTTCCAGAATAGCTGACAGTGATGATGATAGTCCGTTTCTTGTCATACAGATAGTATTGCCAAAGGCGTGCGGTCAGACGTCATTAGTTAGAAATGTAATGGAAACGGAAACCCATGGGGTATAGAGGCAGTTGCAGAATGGATGTGATATGTGATACTGTGATACTGTGATACTGTGCACCCTGCTGCAATCTTCAATCCCTTACAGTATTGTTCCATATTCAGACTTCTTCAATCTGTTTCAAGATGCTGCCATGCAGTAACTGAACTTCTCTGAGACTGGAAAAGAGCTGTGCCTGTAGTGGCGGTGAGCGGCCAGCAGAGGGTAGGGTTGTATCACATTAATCTGAAGACGGTGAAACGGGTTTGACAAGAGGATTTCACCCTTTTTAAATTCATTCCTTGATCAGACGATCCAAAGAGACAAAAACTCTGACAAAAGATGCGAGTCCAGGCTGAGGCAGTCATTGTCGAATTGGGATGGAAGCCTTTATAGCCCATGTGAAGTGACACTGATGTCTGAATACACATTGATGACACAATGAAACATAATGACGTGAGCGCTGAGGTTTCTATTGAACATGATCAGGCTGACTGAAGGGAATTAATTTGATTTGAATTATTGTGCTCAGAAGTGGAGGTCCAGCTTGTTGTTGTGTGTTGGGTCCACAGGAATCAATTTGATTTTTGCTGTGGAGGGAGACTTTGTGCTGGGTGTGATGGAAGTCACTTTCTGATTGGTGTGGGGGGCAGTCACATGGTACTTTGTGTGAGATGCTGATATATGGGCTTTTCCAACAGAGGCTCCAGGTAGAATAATCACACCCTACACTTTCCTGAAGCCCAATATCCAATTTAGGTGGTAGCCGGAGTCTTTTCCCAGTCCTCAGTATATCTCTGACACGGGCTGAGGATGGCTCAGCCTGTGTCAGTCGGAGACTTCGTATTAAGCTCTCTCACTGGACCTGCTGTGGAGAGCTGGGTCGGGCAGAGCATGAGGAGTGAGCGTGTTCTGCTTGTGAATTCATTCAGTTCAGCTCAGCATTGAATGAGTTTTAGAATCGGAGTAAAGGGGAATTTCAGCCCAGCCTTCAGCTGCTCTCTGAACTTCGTCTGGGTGACTGCATACAAACTAGTGTTTGTGCAGCAGCTCAGGAGCTGCAGCATGAAGCCTATTTCCCGAATATAAGGTGGTGGTCTTACGTAAGTGTAACCCGAACCTACCAATCGCAACCATATGGAAAACATTGTGAAGACAGCTCATAACAGGATGAAATTTCCTGAGATAATAAAGAGTATAATGATGGATATCCTTAGACTCTCCATCGCTGTGTCTTTGGGACTCTCCCCACTGCTCTGAGCCCGGAGTCTCCTGCGGGCTCTGCTTCTCACTAAAATATACCTGTCCAGTAAAGCATTGAGCACTAAAACCAGGAAAAATTGGACTCCCGGCGTTACAATGTAATGAAGAAACTCGATTGTTGCCCATGTCCGTAAATTCTGAACATCCAATGACACAAAACTAAACCAGGGGAAATTCATGCCCCAATACTGAGCTGTATACATAAAATACCAGAACACATTCTTCAAACAGCTCAATAAACTGACTGTTCCCAGAACCACAGATGCAGTATTTATGTCGCAATATTTTGCTCTTAACTTACTGCAACAAGTAGCCACAAATCGATCGAATGTAAAAGTGACAGTGAACCAGACAGAACAGTCTGTGACTGTGTAAAGCAGAACAGCATGGATATTACACACGGGCATAAAAAACAGGAACGTAAATTCGATAGTATAACGAATTGGAAGATGCTCCAGAGGTAGTAAGTGGCACATTTCGAGAGACCACACTTTCCCCGAGAAATAACCACTATCGTCAGTACATTAAATGTGAGGAAGGGAGACAAACAGCTAAATTAATCTTCAGGCTGGGACGAGTTACCAGTTTAACATAATATGGTTGCATTTTTTAAATGCCTCGTGGTACCCAGTTATATCTGCAAATGCTTCTGCCCATGACACCGCTATCATCTGCAGAAAGCTTTTGTTTTTAAATAATGTAAACCACTCAATGTTTATTAATATCCGCAATGGGTTAATCCATCAGCACAAGTCGCCCCTCAAAATGAGTTAAGAATGTGGCAAAACGGCATGAATATTACAGGAACCCAAACAGCGGTGTCCAATGCGACTGGAAGATATAAGCCAGCCCTCAATCAAACGATCAGATTAAAGCTCTGCATTTCTGCAACATCTAATGTTGGTTCCATTAAAACATAATATTCAGACCGGAGGTAGAGGCTCTGCAAACACCCATATCCTCAATGATCTGGGCGCACAGCATGTCAGCACAAAAGACTCGGCTGCAAGATTTGCAACCATATTCGGCCAGAAGGTCCGAGTGGATGATCCATCCCGGCATCCACCTCACTTCCTCTGAATCACAGATGCCAGACTGAAGCCACTCGATTCACTTCGATAATATCAAGGTACTTGTGAAGTCTCTGGGCACAGCAAAGGCCCCTGGGGCTGGCTGCATCACTGCCAGAGCATTGAGGACTTGTGCCCCAGAATAAGCCGCAGCTCCAGCCAAGCTGCTGTAGGACAACTACATGACAGGCACCTTCTGGGAGAAGAGGGTAATTGGCCTGTTATGTCCTGTACACACGCACACACAAAATGTATGGAAAAGCGGGATCGATTTCAGTCATCAACAATGTGATGGAAGGTGTGACAGGCAGTGAAAGCAGGCACCACTTATACATGTCTAACCTGAGTACTGAGACACACTTGATTTAGTCCATATCTCATGAGCCAGAAGACTTGGAGACTGCTGCAGCAGATCGTGTATGATCTGATTGTAAACTCAACTCCACAGCCCTGCCTATCCTTGAAAATCGCTTACCTCCATTGCTTATCAAAGACCGATCCACCTCTGCCTTAAAAGAATTCAAAGACTCTTCACCAACCACCTTTTGAGAAACAAAGTTCCAAAGGCTCATGACCCTCTGAGAGAAAGAAAAACTCTCCTTATCTCTGTGGACAATGGGTGACGCCTTATTATTAAACAGTGGGCCCCAGTTCTAAATTCTCTCACAGCAGGAAGGATCCTCTCCAGATTGACCCTGCCATGATCCCTCAGAACCTTTTATCTTTCATTCACGCTTCTAAACTCCAGTGGATACAAGATTAGCCTGCCCAATCTTTCCTCATCAGAAAACACGCCCATTCAAGATATTAGTCTGTTAAACCTTCTCTGAATGGCTTCCAACGGATTCCATCCTTCCTTAAATAACGAGACCACTACTCTACACAATATTCAAGTTGTTTTCTCACCAGTGATCTGTGCAACTCAAATATAACATCCCTACTATTGCATTCAAAACCCTTCGCAATAAATGATCAACTTCTATTAAGTTTCCTATTTAACTGCGGTACCTACATACTAGCCTTTAGTGATTCCTGCACTAGAACACCGCGACCCCTCTGCATCTCAGAGCTCTGCAATCCCTCACCATTTGGATAATAAGATTCTTGTTTAAATACATTTTCCTGAAAACATTGACAATTTCACATTTTCCCATGTTATTGTCCTTTAGCCACGCATTTGACGACTCACTTAACCTATCTACATACCTTGTAGCCTCCTTATGTCCTCTTCACAACTTACTATTCTCCCAATCTTTGTGTCATCAGCAAATTTACTAAATACCTTCATTTAATCGTTCATATAAATTTTTAAAAAATTAGCGCCCTACACTGATCGCTTTGGCAGACCATTCATTAGATCTGGCCAATTAGAAGAAGACCCATTTCTGCCAATCCACTGTTTCCTTTTAGATTATTGTTTACATTGGTTAATTGGATGTGGGCGTCGCTTTCTAGGTCAACATTTTTTGCCCAACTCTAATAGCACTTGAGGAGGTGGTGCTGAGCAGCCTTCTCGAACCGCCGGGGTCCCTGAGGTACAGAGGCACCCACAGTGCTGTTACGGAGCAAGTTCCCGGATTTTGACTCAGCGACAGGGAAGGAACAGCGATAAGTTTCCAAAGCGGGATTTTGAGTGACTTGAGGGGAACTCCCAGGTGGTGGTGTTCCAATGTGTCTGCTCCCCTTGTCCATCTACATGATAATGGTCGTGGGCTTGGAAGATGCTGTCTAACGAGGCTCAGAGAATTCCTGCAGTGCACCTTGTACATCGTACACACTGCTGCTACTGTGGGTCGGTGGTGGAGGGAGTTACTGTTTGTGGATGTGGTGCCAATCAAGAGCGCTGCTATGTCCTAGATTTTCTCAAGCTTCCTGACTGTTGTTGGAGCTCTACCTATGTTGGCAAGAGAAGAGTATTACATCACACTCCTGAATTGTGCCTTGTAGATGGTGGACAGGCCTTCTGTAGACAAGAGGTGAGTTACTATCCGCAGAATTCTGAACCAATGACATGCTGTTATAGCCACAGTATTCATATGGCTGCTCCAGTTCAGTTTCTGGTCAATGGTAACCCCCAGGATGTTCATAGTGTTGGACGCCTTTGAATGAAAAGAGGCAATGGTTGTATTCTCTCTTCTTGGAGATTGTCATTGCCTGGCACATGCGTTGCGTGAATGTCACTTGCCAGTTGTCAGTGGTATGATCCCTGGTGATGTTCCTAAGGGAAAAGTCTGATCCCAGGGTGGTACCCAGCTTGAGAGATCTTAAGTTTTATTTTTTGTTTAGTTGCGTGGAGAGTGCCGACTGAACAGTTACAGGAGGCAGCTGATGGATTTTTAACAATGAATAAAACATTTATTAAACTTGAAAATACGAACAATATTACAATAGTCCTTCACCATAACTGTGCCTTTCCAGATATATTCAGATTTACTAAGAAAGCACAAGTTAGAACATCTATCTTATACTCTAATGTTCACAGTCGTTACACAGTCCATGCAAAACAATCTGCGACATGTGGTAATGCATACAACGCCCTGAAACCAAGTGTCTGGTTCCATTCCGAACAGATGCTATGGATACCTGACATCTCCCCCCAATCGCTTGTCAAATCTTGAGCCAACCTGTCTCATTGAGCTCCGTCTTTCACACGAGGCTTCCCAACCTCCACTCTCGAAAAACCCATTTGGAATCCTCGCAAACCCTGCTTTCTCTCAGACGCCTTCCATAACGGTCCATCTGCAGGGCTCCGAGCTCTGCTGGATCGCCACGTCATTGAAGATTCCTGCCATGCATTCGCTCTCACTGTCTAAGCCATGCCAAAAGAACACCATTGCTTCACGCGCCGAATGCAAGGCCTTACCGAACTCGAGCTGTCTCCTTGGATCTTCTGTTTTTTGGAAGCCGAAGTTCCTTTAAATCTGTATGCTGAAACTTCCCCCTTGAAATTTGAAACCTTTCTCTGCTTCTCACTCCCAAACCTACCTAATAGGAACTTGTCCAAATTCCTGTTTGCTTCTTTTGATTAGTAGGTCTTCATCAGATCTCTCTACTTCTCTTTCTGCTTCTCCTGCCAGCTGGTTTCAAATTTCATTTCGGACTTGTTACCAGCCCCTCGCCAAGGTTCCTTCTCCTGGCAAGTGCTTTCAGCCTTGGAACACCCACACCAAATGAACTCAAACTGCTTTCGGTTTATACCTGTGTTTATGTGTTTGTGTACGTGTGCATATGCGTGTGTGTCTGTGTGTATGTGTGTGTGTCGCCACCCTCCCCGGAATCCGATTGCTAGGAAATAGCAAATTCTTTGTGCTAAAACTTCCCTAAACCACTACCCCATTTGATAGCACAGCTCTCCACCTCAAGGATCATAAAAGTTTTTGAAAATGCAGGCACACAAACCGAGCTTACACTTGCTCTCGCCTCTCAAAAATGTAACGATATCCAAGGATTCACCACTTTAACCCACACATCGAGAAACAAAAATCATACTTGAAAATTAAAGCAAAAAATATTTCCTAAACCAACAAATGAAAATATAACTTACTTCAACTCTCTCGTTCCTAAAATCTGCCTAAGCTAGGATATTGTCCAGGTGTTGCTGCATTTGGACATGGGCTGCTTCAGTGCCTGAGGAGTCGCGAATGGTGCTGAACATTGTGCAATCATCAGCGAACATCGCAACTTCTGACCTTATGATGGAGGGAAGGTCATTGATGAGCAGCTGAAGATGCTGGGCCGAGGACTCTACCCTGAACATCTCCTGCAATGATGACCTGGAACTGAGATGTTGGACCTCTAACAATTACAATAATCTTCCTTTGTGCTATGTATGACTCCAACCAGCGTAGAGAATTCTTCACTGATTCCCAATGACTCCAGTTATGTTAGGGCCCCTTGACGTCACACTCAGTCAAACGCTGCCTTGATGTCAAGGGCAGTCACTCTCATCTCACATCTTGAATTAAGTTCTAGTGTCCATCTTTGAACCAAGAGTGTAATGGGTTCGGGAGCTGAGCGGCCCTGGCAGGACCCCAACTGGACGTCAGTGAGCAGGTTAACGCTAAGTAGGTACGGCATTATAGGGCCGTATAGGGCTATCTTCTATAGGAAGATAGCCCCTTCCGTTACTTTACTGAAGATCGAGAGTAGACTGATGGGGCAGTAATTGGCCGGGTAGGATTTGTCTTGCTTTTTGAGCACAGAAAATACCTGGGAATGTTTGCACATTGGCAGTAAGGTGCCCGTGTTTTACAAGTACTGGAACAGTTCGGCCAGTGCCGCAGAATGTTCTGGAGCTCATGTCTGCAGCGTAATTGTCAGAATATCGTCACGGTGCATAATCTTTTCATTATCTAGTGCCTTCAGCCAGTTCTTCATATCACGTGGAATAAATCGATTTGGCTGAAAACTGGCATCTCTAACGGTGTGGAACCCCGGAGGAGGTCGAGATAGATAATTCACTTGCCACTTCCGGCTGAAGATTGTTGCTTCTGTTTCAGCTTTATGTTTTGCACTGATGTGCTGGGTTCCTCCTTCATTGAGGATGGGGATATTTCTGGAGCCCCCTCATCCAACACCATTCACGAATGCTTGTGGCATGACTGCAGGGATTTGATAAAATTATTTGGTTGTGAGATCAATTAGCTCTGTCTATCACTTGGTGCTTATGCAAGTTTGACATGCAAGTAGTCCTGTGTTATAGCGTCAACAGGCTGACACCTTTTTTTCAGATATGCCTGGCGCTGTTCCTGGCATGTCCTTCTGCACACTTCATTGAACCAGGGTTGACCCCCTCGCTTGATGGTAATGGTAGAGTGGGGGATATGCCGGGCCGTGAGGTTACAGATTGTGTTCCAGGACAATTCTGCTGCTGCTGATGGCCCTCAGTGTTTCATGGAGGCCCAGCCTTAAGTTGCTGCATCTGTTCGAAATCTATCCCATTCAGCACGTTGGTAGTGACACACAGCACGATGGAGGGTATCCTCAATGTGAAAGTGGGACTTGGTCACCAAAATGACTGTGCGGTGGTGACTCCTACCAACACTGCCATGGACAAATGCATCTGCGACAGGCAGATTGATGAGGATGAGGTGAAACATGTTTTCTCCCTCCTGTTGGTTCCCTCACCACCTACCGCAGACACCGCTATGTCCTTTAGTATTCGGCCATCTCGGTCAGTAGAGGTACTAACTAGTCACTCTTTGTGATGAACAGTAAAGTCCCCAACCCAGAGGAAATTCTGCGCCCTTTTACTATCAGTGCTTCCTCCTTATTCAACATGGAGGAGCACTGGTTCATCAGCTGAGGGAGGGCGGTCCGTGGTAATCAGCAGGATGTTTCCTTGCCCATGTTTCATCTGATGCCATGAGATTTCATCGGGTCCGAACTTCATGTGGAGCTCACCCACCACAACTCCCTCCTAACTATTTATTCTGTGGCCCTGCGTCTGCGGTGGGACTGTCATGCCAGTAGAACAGGGGATACTCAGGGATGGTGATGGTGGTGTCTGGGACATTTTCTCTCTGTATGATTCCGGTAGGATGACTATGTCAGGCTGCTGCTTGACCTGCCTGTGAGACAGCTCGCTCCCGGCCCCCATGTTAGTAAAGAGGATATTGCAGGGTCGACAGAATTAGATTTCTTGTTGTCATTTCCAGTGCCTTGGTCGATGCCTGGTGATTTCTCCGGTCTCATTGCTTTTGGGATTTTTCGTGTTCTGAAGCAACTTATTGCCATTGCTGTGGATCTGGAGTCAGATAAAGTCCCACAGGTAAGAACATCGGATTCCTTTGCCCAAAGGAGGATTAGTTAACCGGATGGATTTGTACCACAATCAACGATGGATTCACAGTGATTTGTAGACGTTTATTTCCAGATTTGTATTATATTCAAATTCAAGTGAGATCCGAATCCGTGTCCCCCGATCATTACCCTGGGTCTCTGGATGACTCGTCTGGCGACGACGCAACTTTGTCAACGACTCCCACATGGTATGTTGAAATTTACAGGGTCCGGTGGTGGCTTTCTACATGTAATATTTTTACATGATGGCATTGATACAGATTAGCATGAGTCTGTTTTCAGAACAGTTCTAAATTCGATGTTCAATAAAAAGTAATCCAATTGTGATCTTACCAAAGCCCTTCCCAGCCGCTTAGGGCCAGGGAACTGGAAATTGTTGACATTGATATGACGCCTCCTCGTAACCATGAGCGCCCAATCCCTCTACACATCCTCCCCCCACCAGGATGGTCTGAGGGATCTCCGCTTCTTCCGTGAACAGAGGCCCAAAAAATCAACATCCACCACCTCTCTCCTCCCCCTGGCAAACTTGTTCTCTCACTGAAAAAGATCTCCTTTAACTTATCCCTCGCTCTCCAAATAAAAGGGATGGCTACGGGAAACCACAATGTCACTAGTTATGCCTGTTTATTTATGGGTAATGTGGAACAATCCTTGTTCCTGTCCTACTCAGTCCACATCCCACTGAAAAAGCTTTTTAGGTGCATCGATGACTGAATTGGTGGCGCTTTGTGCTCTTGTCTGGGCCTGGAAAGATGTATCAATTCTGCTTCAAATTTGGGCCCCTCTATCACCTTCATATGGAAAATCTCCGACAGTTCCCTGACCATGCTTGACCTCTCTGTTTCCAATTCTGTTGATGGACTGCCCAGCAATGTTCATTACAAGTTCACCAGCTCCTACAGCTGCCTCGACTATAGCTCCTCACAACCCTCTTCCTGTAAGGACTACATCTCATTCTCTCAGTTCCTTCACATGTGTTCGGATGATACCACTTTCCAAATCGCTTCTGACATGTCTTGCATCTTCCTTAACCGAGGTTTCCACCCTCCCCCACAGTGCTTGACAAGGTCTTCAAAAGTGTCTGACCCATCTCCCCCGCCTCTGCCCTCACCCGCTTCCCTCCCACCCCGAACAATGATTGGGCCCGCCTTGACCTTATTTTACACCCCAACAACCTCTGCATTCAAAGGATCATTAAGCACCACTTCCGCCTATTCCAGCATGATGCCACCACCAAACACATCTTCCTCTCAATCCCTCCATCAGAATTCCAATGTAACCGCTCCCTCCGGGACGCTCTGTTCAACGCCTCCATCACCTCACCCCTTCCCACGGCAACTTCACATGCAATCACAGAAGGCGCAACACCTGCCCATTAACCTCACCGTCCTCATCCTTCCTCACTGTCCTAGGGCTCAAGCAATCCTTTCAGGTGAACCAGTGCTTCACTTGCACTTCCTTCAATTTAGTCCATAGCATTCGCAGCTCCAAATTCGGACTGCTCTATGATTGGGAGACTATAAGAGAATTGGGTGACCTCTTTGTGGAGCACATTGGGTCTGTCTGCAAGCATGACCCAGACCTCCTTGCCGCTTGCCATTTCAACACTCCATCCTGATCTCAGCCCACATGTCCGTCTTCGGCCTGCTGCAATGTTCCAGTGAAGCCCAATGCAAACTGGAGGAACAGCACCTCATCTTCCGACTGGGCACTTTACAGCCTTCCGGACATTAGGTTGAGTTCAATAACTTCAAACCATGAGCTCTCTCCTCTATCCTCAGCATATTTTAAAACCTTTCCCTAGATTTTTCTTTTTTACCCACTAATTTTTATTTATTCTTAATTTGATTCATTTATTATCCCCGTTTTTAATCCGTCTATCTGCCCTAATTCCTTTCCAAGTCTAAGTGAATGATTCAATGTTCGAATGTATAAATCTTTGTTCCTTAGTGAGGCATTCTACACTTTGATAGGATAATGGCAGTTAAAGAGGGCAGTCACGCCCCTGAGAGAATGAGAGAGTGAGATACAGAGAGGAAGAGACAAAAGCGAGAGAGAGAAAGTGAGACAAGAAAGGCAGGAGAGAAAGACAAGAGAGACGGTGTGGGAGAGTGAGTGAGTGAGAGAGAGAGAGAAGGACTGAGAGATATGGAGAGTGAGAGACAGAGTGAGGTAATGAGAGAGAAAGAGAAATAGTGAATTGGAGAGAGAGGAGAGAGCGTGGAGTGAGAGAGAGAAGACTGAGAGACAAGAAGAGGAAGGCAGAGATTGAGGCAATGACAGAGCGACAGAGAGAGGGATGGAGGTACAGAGAGACAGACAAGAAGAGTGAAACAAGGGGAGAGAGGGGGAGAGAGGGAGAGAGAGAGACTCGAATAATTGCAATTCAATGATTGAATAGCCACAGCATTGGGATCAGCATTTAGGAGACAATTTTAGATGTTTTTGGACTGATGTTTCCTGTTTTTGAGTGAACAGGGTCAATGCTGGGCGAACGAAACTTGTTAGCTGATGATGTGTTCAGAATTATCCAGTGAAATCCCAGCGCTAAATATAGACTGTACAGCAGGCAATTAACTCACTTTCGAAGACCTGTTTGCTCAAGTTTTAAACAAATAAGCTGCAACTTCAAATTCCCGGAGGTGTTCGTACAGAGTATTAATTAAAGGCTTTGCGAATATATCGCCCCACAGTTTAATACAGGGAGATTGACACGAGACGAAGGGACAAATCACTTCAGTGAAATATGATTGAGCAGTTTAACAGTTTTAGAAAAATATATTACCTGATCTTGGCAATAATTGGTGTACCCGGTAAGTGAATATAAACACTTAATGTCTGTGAAGATGTACGTGAGCTGATTTGTGATTTTATTCTGCTACTCATAATATTACATATATGGTGGATCTAAATGGGCAGTCGATCAGTCGTAGCATTATCTACTGTCAAATACCCTGAATTATCTCTATCGATTCATTATATTGCCCCAACTGAAGATCAAGTTCTGCTTATAACTTGCATAGAAACGGTAATATCAAGTTATATTCTCCAGTGGAACATAACGTTCTATTATCTGTAAGTGTACAGTTGTACTGAGTGTGGTTAACTAGCTGAAATGGAACACCCAGCCACAGTGCCTATGGGTGACTGGGAATATGTGTTAGTGCAAAACTCCAGAGGCTGTGGGTCACTAACCCGTAAAATGAGGAGCTGAGGAGGGGATACCCATGACCATGTATTACCGGGAATAACTGTTAGGGTAGACCTATGCTGAATTTGGTTCAATAACTGCCATTAAACAAACTGCTTTGGTTGTGAATGCTTGTTTAGGGTGACGGGTTTCTCCATTTCATATAGCTCTCGCTTTTGTTTTTACGGATGTCACCTTAAAACGATGGGTGGATTATTGTTGTGGCTTGTGTAAGTGCAAGTGTATACAGTGAAAATGATTGATGTGGGTCTGTCGCCGATTCAACTGCTCCATTAGAAAGAGATATTTACTGTCAGTTAAACAGGAGAGCAAAACAGACTAATGAATAAGGTCATAAAATGTGGCGTCAAGGGAGAAGTGGCTGAATGGATTGCTAGCTGTATTGAGGACAGAAAGCAGACAGGAGGAATAAAGGGTCTTTATTCAGAGTGGCAGAAGGTGGGAACTGGTGTTCCAGAAGGTTCAGTGCTCTGATCAGTGCTCATCAAAATGCATTAATGAGTTGAATTTTGTAATCAAAGCACAATGTCGATGATTACAGATGAGACCAGCTTGAGACAGGGTTTGGTCAATACTGAGAAGGATTGCAAAAGTAGATCATTTATGATAAATCTGCATCAAACCTTAGCCAGAGCACATATTGAATACTGGATAAAGTTCAGTTCAGGTATTATAGAGCCAAGGGTACGGAGGCACTGCCGAGGGTGGAGAGACTGTATACATCGATCATATCAAACATACGTGGGTATAAATACCAGGAACGGATTGACAGGCTGTGACTTTATCTCTTGAAAATGGAAGGCTGAGGGGTGAGCTAATTAGAAATGTGAAATGAAGAAAGGATTTGATAGAGTGGACACAGAGAGAATATTTCTTCCCGTGGGGAGGGGCATAAATGGAGGCCATCGTTTTGAGTGAATTACCAATAAAGCCGATAGGTAGTTCAGAGGGAACTGTTTCATCCAAAGAGCGGTGAGAATGTGCAACTCGCTACCACACAGAGTGTTTGTTGTGAATAATTTAGATTCATTTAAGGGAATATGAACAAGGATCTGAGGAAAAAAGGAATAGAGTGTTACGTTGTTAGATTCAACTGATCAAATCTGGGCGGAGGCTCCAGTGGATCATCAACACTGAAATGAGCTGCTTAGGTCGAATGGCCTGTTTCTGTTCTTTATATCCGACCAATCATATTTAATGCTTCCCAGTCTGAGCTCGGGATTTCACAGGATGGGGATGGGTTGGGGAGGGATTTGGAGTTTTAATTTCAAAGTTTAGCCTCTGGCAGGGTCCAGAATGATCTATGTTGTTGATTGAATATTGGCCTTATTGAGCGTGAATGTTTGATCAGTTAATTTCCAGTCTCTTTACCCTTCTCTCTCTTACAGTTAATTTATTGGCGATTGTGATTTTAACCCGGGGCAAGTGTGGCCTCTCCAACTGCACCACCCGTTATCTGGTGGCCATGGCAACGGCGGACCTACTGGTCATTATCACTGAGGTCATCATGTGGAGGGTAATTTATTATTATTTTGGACAGAGTTTCCTGCTCATCACCCCTGTGTGCCGTGTTCTCGCTGTCCTGACTGGTGCAGCCACAGACTGTTCAGTCTGGTTTACCGTCACTTTCTCCTTTGACCGCTTTGTGGCCATTTGTTGGCAGAAGGTGAAAACAAAATATTGCACCGAGAAAACTGCGGCTGTGGTTCTAGCATCAACCAGCATTCTGCACTGTTTAAAAAACATCCCGCACCACTTTACACAGGAACATGGAGAGATAATCGACAATGTTCCATGGTTCTGTTATCCAAAGCCAAGCTATTTTACTAACCCCGGGTGGGTGGGATTTGACTTCTTTGACACGCTTTTAACCCCATTGCTCCCATTCGCTTTAATTCTGCTGCTCAACGCTCTGACAGTCAGACACATTTTAGTGGCCAGTCGAGTCCGTAAGGGGCTGAGGGGTCAGAGCAGGGGAGAGAATCGCAGTGACCCAGAGATGGAGAGCAGGAGGAAGTCTGTGATTTTACTCTTCACCATCTCGGGCAGCTTCGGACTGCTGTGGTCGGTGTATGTTATAGATTGCTTATTTTATACCATTACGGGAAGAGATCCCAGTGATTACACAGATTCTGAATATATATGTAAACAATTCGGAATGATGCTGCGGAGTTTAAGTTGCTGCACAAACACATTTATTTATGGGGTGACTCATTCCAAGTTCAGAAAGCAGCTGAAGGATGCTTTGAAATATCCGCTAACATCATATATTCATTTGTTGAGGAATCAAAACAACTGAAAATAGCCCAGAGGCGGCAATCACGGTTTCCCGTCCATAAATGGTCTATTTAACAACAAACCTCCATTCGGCACGGGCCACTGAGTCGCTGAGCCCTTGTGGGGAGGTGAACGCTCAGGAGCGGATGGAAAAGGGGCAGTAGATGGGTCAAAGCATCCCCTGCTGGAGCAGGCACATGTACAGAAACCAAACTGTATTCTGCAGAGTCGTCGCCGTACTTCCAGAGTATCAGCTGTCCCAGATGTTGATTATGCATTGGGGAAAGCAATCCTGGCGCCCCGGTCAGCCACTAACAGGGACTTTAATCATGGGAACAGGAGAAGGGCATTCAGCCCGCGAGCCTGCGACTTTTAAAAAATAACAACAAATTCAACAACCACAACATTATTGAAAAACACGAACATATTCAACAACAACCTCAGATTTGAAAAACACCAACAACTACAACAAACTCAACATTGAATAACACCAACAAGTTCAACAATAAAATCAACATTGAAAACCGCCGGCAAATTCAACAACAACCTCAACATTGAAAAAAGTGAAACAAATTCAACAAGAACCTCAACTTTGAAAAATACCAACAAATTCAACAAACTCAATATTGAAAACCACCAACAAATTCAATCAAACTCACCATTTAAAAACACCAACAAATTCAACAACAACCTCAACCTTGAAATACACCAACAAATTCAACAACAACCTCAACAATGAAAAGCACAGACAAATTCAAAAACAACCTCAACACTGAAAAACACAAACAAATTCAGCAATATCTTCAACATTGAAAAACACCAACAAATTCAAGAACAATCTCAAGACTGAAAAACACCAACAAATTCAGCAACAACCTCAGCCTTTGAAAAAAAACACAACTGCATACTGAACAACAACGTCAACATTGAAAATCACCAACAAATTAAACAAAATCAACATTGTAAAATATCAACATGTTTAATACCAACATCAAGATTGAAAACCACCAACAATTTCAACAGGAGCCTGAACGTTGCAAAACTCCAAGTAATTAATTAACAAACATAACATTGCAAAACACCAACAAGTTCAATAGGAAGATTAGCATTGAAAAACACAAAGAAATTCAACAACTGTAACGTTGAAAATCACCAAGAAATTCCACAACAATTTCCACGTTGTAATAGTGCACACATTCAGCAACAACCTCAACTTTGTAAAAACTCTCACAAAGTCATCAATAACTTCAACATTGAAAATCAGCAACAATTTGAACATTGAAACTCATCAACAACTAAAACAAATGTCAACATTGAATAACCCCAACAAATTCAACTACATCCTCAGCTTTAATCAAAAGCAACAAATTGAACCACAACTTCAACATTAATAAGCACCAACAAATTCAATAACGTTAACATTGAAAACATCGACTAATTCAACAACAAGCTCAACATTGAAAAAGAGCAACACATTCAACAACAGACTCAACACCGCGAACAACAACGACAAATTCAACAACGTCAACATTGAACATCACCAACATATTCAACAACAACCTGAATATTGTAGAACACTGACAAATTCTACAACGACTTCAACATTGAAAACATCAACATATTCAACAGCAGTAACAACACTGAAAAAAAAATCAGCAAACATAACAACAAATTCATCTTTGAAAAACAGCAGCAAAGTTAAAATGATTGTGAAACACCTTCAAATTTATAAACAGAGTCACAATTGAGAACCATCAACAAATTCAGCAATTGTTTGTTAAACTTTGAGGTTTTATTTGAAAATGTTTGCACTTTTAGTTGATGACTTTTTTTGTTGAACTTGGTGTTTTTCCGCGCTGTTGTTGAATTTTTAGATGTTTTTCAATGTTAACGTCAATTTGTAAGTGTTTTTCAATGACGAGGTTGCTCTTGAACTTGTTAATGTTTTTCATTGTTAAGCTTGCTGAATTTGTTGATGTTTTTCATTGATGAGGTTGTTGTTGAATTTTTTTGGTATTTATCAATGCTGAGGTTGTTCATCGGTTTGTCCTTCATTTTCTATGGCGACGTGGTTTCTGAATTTACTGGTGTATTTCAATATTGTTGAATTAGCTGGTGTATTTCAATGTTGAAGTTGTTGGTGAATTTGTTGATGTTTTACAATGTGGAGGTTCTTGCAGAATATGTTGGTAATAATCAGTATTCAGTTTCTTTATGAATTTTCTGGGGTTTTTGAATGTTGAAGTTGTTGCTGAATTTGTTGGTGTTTCCAATGTTGAGTTGTTGTTGAATTTATTACTGTTTTCCAATGTTGGGTTTGTTATTGAATTTGTTGGTGTTTCTCAATTTTGAGGTTGTTCTTCAATTAGTTGGTGTTTCTCATTTTTGAGGTTGTGGTTGAATTTCAATTTTGAATTTCAATTTCAAATGTTTTTTCAATGTTCACGAGCTTGTTGAATTTCTTGGTGTTTTCAATGTTGCTCCTGTTGAATTTCTGGGTGTTTTTCAATGTTTATGTTGCTGAAGTTTTTGGTGATACACAATGTGGAAGATTTGTGCTTATTGTATACCTATTTGTCAAAGTTGAGGTTGTTGTAGATTTGCTGGTGTTTCTTAATGTTGAAGTTGTTGTTGAATTTGTTCGTGTTTTTCAATGTTGAGTTTGTTAATTAATTAGTTGGTGTTTTGCAATGAACCGACAAAGCAGGCGTGGTTCTTGGGACAGTGACTGTGCTGATCTTTTTAAAGAACCTTTTCTGGTATTCCATGCTCACATGAATGTATCAACTGGTAAACGAACCCTGGTTATGTTCTGTAATACTAGATTTTTATTAATCGACGGTCTGGGTAACAATCGAGTTTGTCCATTATATTCTAAACCCGTTAGCCCCATTTATCCTTATTCTGCTGCTCAATGTTCTCACCGTCAGACACATTTTAGTGAGCAGCAGAGCCCGCTGGAGACTCCGGGTTCGCAGAAGTGGGGAAAGTGCTAGAGAGCCAGAGATGGAGAGTCGATAGAAACCAATCATTTTGCTGTTTGTTATCTCGCCAGTTTCCTCCTGTAGTGGGCACGATCATGGTGTGTTCTGTTTGAGTCCGGATGTATAATTTGCGCTATGAGTCCATATTGCTGCATCCTTCTATGCAGGAATTGTGTTCCTGAATTGCTCCACACATTCTTGCATTTATGCCCCGACTACATTCCAGCAGCAGTTGAAGGATGTGCTGACATGTCCCTTTGGACCTATTGCAAAATTCATTCAAAGAGGAGAGAGGAGCCGAGTCAGGGAGTTTCCAGCATTATCTCATTTTACTTCCCATTCCCAATGAATGAGTGGAGTGCAGGGGATTTGGGGGTGGCGAGGGGTAGGTTTCTTTTCGACCGAGTGGTGGGAGCAGTTAAATCTCTCCCCCAGTGGCATTGGACAGTCCGGGAGGGACCTGTTCCCCATGGTGTCCGGCTTGTGCTGTGGAGCCTGATCCCGACAGGTCCTTGGGAGCGGGCGGGCGGGCGTGATCTGTTTCCCATGGTGTCCGGCTTGTGGTGTGGAGCCTGACCACCACAGATTCCGGGGAGCGGGCCGGAGGGACAGTTTCCCCATGGTGTCCGGCATGTGGTGTGCAACTTGATCCCCAAAGATCGAATGGAGCGAGCGAGCTGGAAGGACCTGTTCCCTATGCTGTCCGGCTTGTGTTGTGGAGCCTGACCAGCACAGAGTCCGGGGAGAGGGCTGCAGGGACATGTTGCTATTTGGCAGGGAAATTCGGGCTGCGCATATTCGCTTTGCTGGTCGCACAACGGGCAGGGGGCAGAAAATGTTCCCCAGGATGGCGGCATCATGGGAGGGGCGGCTTCTAAAAGTCACAACGAGCAGGGGGAGGGACCTGTTCACCATGGTGACGGTATCATGGGAGGGGCGGTCCTAAATGTCACGAAGAGCAAGGGGCGGGATCTGGTCTCCATGGTGACGGCATTATGGGAGGGGCGGCTTCTAACTTTCACAACGGGTAGGGGGCGCGCACTGTTCACCATGGTGACGGAATCATGGGAGGGGCGGATCCTAAACGAAACAGAGAGCAAGGGGTGGGATCTGGTCTCCATGGCGACGGCATAATGGGAGGGGTATCTTTAAACGTCACAATGGACAGGGGGTCGTACTGGTCCCAGTGATGACCGCATAATGGGAGGGGCGAGTGCTGTGACGGCAACATGGCCACGAGGCGGGACCTTGTGCCCATGACGAACGCCCTACGTTAGGTCCGGGTCCTGTGGCGGCACAATGGACAGGGTGGCGGGACCTAGCCCCCATGACGACGGCTTAATTGGAGGGACGTGTCCTTTGACTGCACAATGGAAAGGGGGAAGGACATGATCCCCATGATGACGGCATAATGCGGAGGCGTGGGCCTTGTGACGGCACAATAGACAGGGGTTGGGGCCTGCTCCCGAAGATGACGGCATAACAGAGAGGTGCGTGTCTGGAAGCGGCCCAATTAACGGTGCCGTGACCTTGCCCCTTTGATGAAGGCACAATGGAAAGGGGCGTGCCCTGCTTCCCTTGGCCAGTGTAAGCTGGACTGGTTTGGAGCAGGTCTTCCACCGACCCCGCCCATGACACTCAGCCATTGGAGCAGGGACAAAAGGTGAGGGGGTAAATGGTCACCGCCCCACCAATCCCACCGACGCTCTCCTGAACAACCAGTGGACCAGCAGCAACAGGATTAGAAAAGGTATTGTGAAAATCTATGCTGAATATTGCTCCTGCGTTGCCTTCCGTTATGCCCTTCCGTTACCCTTTGATGTTTTAACAATATTCAGGAGAATCAATAAAGAGGAATCTGGTTGTAACAAAGCCAAATTCTGGCCTGTAAAAGGGCTACATGATCCCTGGGGTACCTCCGCGAGTTACACCGTGAATATTTCACCAACATCACACAGCAAACACGCCCCAGTTAGAATCCACAGGATCAGAAATGATAAACATTGGTAGAGGCGTATATTGAGAGACCCCCGACACACACAGACACATATACACGCACATAGAGGACACACACAGACGCAGAAACATACACACACACACAGACACACAGTCACAGGTACATACATACACACACACACACACACACACACAAACATACATACACTCACAGACACACAGACACATACGGACACACACAAACAGACACATGCATACGCACACATTCATAGGCACAAACACAGACACACACAACACACTCACATACAGTCACACACACACAGACACACCCACACGCACACACTCAGAGGCACCAACTCAGACAAGCACACGCACACGCACACACAGACATACAGAGATACGCTCACACACACACAGCCAAACAGCCACACACACACAGAGACACACACACAGACGAACACACACAGACAGGCGCACAAACAGACACAAATAATTCACACGCAGACACAGACACATAGGTTGTACAGACACACACTCACACACCTCTGTTAGTTTTAGGATTTGTATAAATTTCATGGTCTGCATTATTTTCAGTATTTGTATTTGTATCGGGATCTGTTATATTTTCAGGGCCTGTATTAATTTCAGGTTATATATTAGCATAAAGATTTGTATCAGTTTCAGGGTCCGTTTTTTGCTTCAATATCAGTTTAGGTGTCTGCATTAATTTTAAATTCTGTATTAGTTTCAGGATCTGTATTACATTAAAGATCTGCATTAATTTAAACATCTCTATTAGTTTCAGGATCTGTTATAAATTAAAGGACTGTATTAATTTAAAGATCTGTATTAAATTAAAGATCTGTATTGGTTTAAGGATCTGTATTATTTTCAGGATCTGTATTAGTTTCTGGATCTGTATTAGTTTAATACAGTACATTGCAGAATTTTTTGAACCAACAATTCTTCATTCCTTTTCTGCTTCTTTGTTCATCCCTTTAAAACTCTGTCAGCCCATGACTGGCCCATATTCCAGGATCACCAGTTCCTTGTTATTTACCTTATCAAAACCCATCGTGAGTTTAAATCACACTATTAAACCTCCCCTTTGCCTGCTCTGCTCGAAGGAAAACAACCACAGCTTCTGCAGCCTCTCCACGCAATTCAAATCCCTCAGCCCTGTTTCAATTCCAGTACAATTCCTCTGCGCCCTCTCCAAGACTATAACATCCTTCCTGAAATGCGCACAACAGAATTAGGCATTATACTCACCAAGCCTCACCAAGGTTTTTTGATTTATGCATCCTTTGTCTGAAATTCTTATTTTTGTAAACTCTGATTCTCTTGATCAATAAACACGAATTGTTGTTTTAATGCACTAAAAAGCTTTTTCTACCTTCTTCAATGATTTGCTTATATCTGCAGAACTTATTGTTGGGCAGTGCCAAAATGTTTCTACCTTACACTCCTCTATTTACAATATTCCGTCCCTCTGAAACCATCGTACATCTCAACTGGACGAGGTTAAACTTTACCCCTTTAGATTGGTGCAAGAATAATTGTATTGAAAGGGTTATGTGAAGCTGTTTGTTCTGTGGCTGGAATTAATGGCAGTCTCCATGTCCCCTAATTGTCTACATGGAGAGCTTCCCACTCATGTTTATCAGGGAGTCCCTTCAAGGCGTTACCTGACATTGTCAGCGCGAGCCTGGGCCTGTCACTAACAGGGAACTACAATTTCAAGAGAGGGAGAGGCGATCTCAGAATCTGAGAGCAATGGATTGGAAAGTTACAACAATGGATCAGAACCTGAGAACAACATATTGGAATGTTACAACAATAAGCAGGAGTTTATCGGAAGCACTTTATGAGCTTTCCACGTTTTATAATTGAATTCCATTAAATTACCGGATCTATTGGGCAATCCAGCTTATTCTGCCATTTTACTATCCGATCCTCGGTATTATTGGCGTCCCTTGTAAGTCTTATTGTGTCCGACCTTCAATTTCATAAGCCATGTTTAACAGCATTAATCTTCTTCACCAAAATTAGAGTTGTTTCGAGTTTGCAAATTTGTCTTAATTAGTCCAAGAGAGCTGGGGCGACAGTTCAATGATTAACAACTTGTTCAGAAATGTCAGTATCATATGTATTCCTGTTTAATATCTGCTTTCTTCCACCATATCACAGACATTTCAAGTTATTGTCGCATGTACAGCAATTTCTATAATTCACTGGATGCAACAATATCATGGATCAATTCAGCTCCTACAGCCAAGCTGATATTATTTTTCCTTTAATCTTGATGCATAATTCCACTGTTTTCTCTGTTCCTTACAGCGAACGTCGTGACAATTGTGATCTTAACTAAGGGAAATTGTGGTCTCTCCAACTGTGTCACTCACTACCTGGTGTCCATGGCAGCAGGGAATCTACTGGTCATTAACTTGGACCTGTTATTGAGGCACATTCCTATTGCTTATTGGGAATATTTTAATTTCCTGCAGGCCATGCGTGTGGGTAATATCCATGACGTCCTGCTTTATGCTCCCACTTACTGTTCTGTCTGGTTCACGGTCACTTTCACTTTTGATCGGTTTGTGGCCATTTGTTTCCAGATGCTAAAAAGTAAATATTGATTTGAGAAAACGGCCGTTGTGGTTCTAGGGTCAGTGACTGTGCTGAGCTTCTTAAATAATATTTTCTGGTATTTTATGCTATCAGGTTTGTATACGCTGAGGAACAAACCCTGGTTTTGTTTTGTAACATTCAAAGTTCAGGATACTCCGATCTGGATAATCATCCAATTCCTCCATCACATTCTTACTGCCTGTGTCCCATTTGTCCTGATTCTGTTGCTCAATGTGCTCACCGTCAGACACATTTTAATGAGCACCAGAGCCCGCAGGAGACTCCGCGCTCACAGCAGTGGGGAGAGTCCCAGAGACCCAGAGATGGCGAGTCGGAGAAAATCTATAATTTTACTGTTTGTTATCTCGGCCAATTTCATTCTGTTGTGGGCGATATTAATGGTGTATTCTATCTGCAGGCGAATGATTTATATGGAGGCTTATTCCGTATGGATGGATAACTATGTGCAGGAATTGGGCTTCACGTTGCAGCTCCTGAGCTGCTGCACAAACACTGGGATTTACGCCGTGACCCAGACTAATTTCATGGAGCAGTTGATGAATGTGCTGAAATATCCCTTTACTCCAATTCTTCGATGCTTTCGATGATTTGAAGAAATTAATCTGTGAGTGTTTCTACTTTTCTTCAATTTAATATCACTCTTCCAGCGGGGCGGTTGGCTGCCTCTGTTGTGTCAGAGTGGGGACCAGCCCTGTCCCCATTGTAAAATGTGGGGGCCAGTGCGTGTCCCTGTCACGGCAGAGCGGGCTGCCGACTATCGCCCTGGTGACAGAGGGGATGATGGATCCTGTGACTATGGTTAGAGAGTGGGGAGGGCCCTGCGGCCATGGGGACAAAGAGGCTCGTGGCTTTGCAGAGGAAACGACGAGTGAATGGAGCCTGGCGCTCTGGTGTCAGTGAGGGGCAGGGCCTGTCGCTGAGGTGGGCAGAGCGAGGCATTCCGTCTAGCTCTTTTGACAGAGGTGTGTGGGGGGGGGGGTGTTGGTGGGTGGCGAGCGGAGTCTCTGACCGTGGTAACAAAATGGGAAGGGCGCTCCCTCTCTGGAGACAGAGCCAATCTAGCACCTGTCATCATTTGCGTAGCCTAATCCCAATCCTGCCGTCCGCTGCCTCCCATTTGGGCCTTCAAAAATTGGAGCCTGGATGGAATGGGGGTGGGGATTGGGGGTAATGCCACCGTCGGCCTGCAGAGAAATAAGAAAAGCAAGTGGGGATGTCAAACCAGGTAGACTGCGCGAACTTGATTCTTCTGAATTTTTCTGAGGCAGAGTGAAACATAGCAGGAAGATGGTGGAATGGGGTGTGTGAACAGCTGCATCACTGGGTGATTATTATAAAAATAAATGTAACAATAAATTCTGTCCCATATATTGTTTGTGATTTCAATATATTTTCTACAGCCAAATTATCAATGTGAGGAATTGAGAAAACGATCTTGGAAACAAATATAAACTTTTAGCAAGATGCAATGTGTCGGTTTGAACATTGACAAAATATTGCAGAGGAATTACAGAGCACAGCAAAGTTCATCTAATCCCATTCTGAATGGGATTAGTGTCTGATAACTATATCGAATGTGTACATTGCTGTCTGGAATATTCACAAACTACCATCTCCAGCCAATATCTCCAATGGAGAATGAGGAGAAAGTTCATGTACAGGGTCAGTTGGTAGAAGAGCGAATGCCCCACCCGAGTGAACTGTGCACCCTGCTGCAAACTTCATTCCCTTATTGAAATGTTAAATATTCACACTTCATTAATCTGCTTACAGATGCAGACATGCAGTAACTGAACTTCTCTGAGTCTGGCAAAGAGCAGTAGTGGCGATGAGCTTCCAGCTTAGGTTGGGCATGCATTCCTTTAATCGCAGGCGTGGTATGTTGCTGTCTTGTCAGAGGGGGCGGGGCCTGTTACCTCAATTTTAGAGCAGGGCGGAGCCTGTTGCTGAATTGTCAGAGCGGGGGCTCGGTCTGTTGCTCCATGGTCAGAGCGGGGGCGGGGCCTGTTGCTCTATTCTCTGAACGGGGGCGGGGATTGTTGCTGCATTCTCAGAATGGGGGCGCGGTCTGTAGCCTCATTTTCATAGCGGGGGCGGAGCCTGTTCTACCTTTGTCAGCGAGGTGTCGGGCACGGCCATTGTGATGTCACTGTTCGGCGTGGCCTGTTGTTGCAGTGAGATAGTGGGTGTGGATATGGGTTGAGTGCTCACCTTTTGAAGCAGAGTGGAACAGCCCCTCTCGGCCACGTGATCATAAGCTGCCCCTCCAAGTATGGTATCCATAGAAACCAGGAAAGGAGTCCAACCAGAACACGAGCAGGCAGGCGCTGATGTCACAGGGACATGGGAGGAGTGTTGATATCACAGGTATTCGCATAGGGGGAGGTGCACCAGCTTCACTGGGTGGGAGGATGTTCATGACCCCCAGTGAGAAGGCCGATATACATGCTGCATTATGGTTGGGGGTGTATACCAAATTCACCGGGGCCAGGAGGTAGACTGAAGAGGTACACGCATCGTTAGATGTAGACCAGATAGGCGGGGGAAGGAGGTGATATGCCAGGCACTCTGGGAGAGAGCGAAGCTGGGGGGCGGTGTGGATATTGCAGTTGAATCTTGGAAAGGGAGGGATATACCAGCTGTAGGAATGGAGCAGAGTGATATACAAGGTACATACTCGGTCCTGGTGGGGAATAGGCCAGGTACACGGGAGCAGCAGGGAGGTGCGATTAATTTCGGAGGGAGTGCAAGGGAGGTTGATATAGCAGGTATAGAGGGGCAAGGATAAATGTACCAGCTACACCAGGAGAGGGGTTGTTGTGCGATGTGCACTGGGGAGGTTGTTGATATACCTCGGGGACAGAGGGAGGTTTACGTTTACAGGGCAAAGTTGGGGGGGATATGCAAGTTGCCCCGGGGCAGCGTTTGTATGAGATTAATGGGGGAACGAGGATATATATGGAAATGCGCTGGAGCTCTGTATTTGTTACAGAGACTGAAATAGTTTCAGAATCTGTTTCGGGCTCAGAGTTCGTTTCTTAGTTTTCAGACCCTATACTGGGATCAGTGTCTGTTTTACATTCAGTTTCTAATTTAGGTACATGCTTGGTACTCATATCAGGGAGTGTTATTATCCCTTGCCAAGGTTTCCCGTGGATAAGCGTGATCCAAGTGTGGAGCCCAGATTGATCGATCGTAATTTAATTGTTTGTTTATATATGTGAAGAGTAGCTACTACACAGAGTCACAGGAGCCAGCTGATGATCATTCAACAATTGAATGAAACATTTATTCAACAAGAAAAGATGAACCATACTACACTACACCTTCACCCACAACTATAGCTTTAAGATTAGTATAGATTTATGAAGATAACAGAAGTTGAAAATAGCTATCTTATGCTTTAATGCCCACAGTAATTACTCAGTCCATGTAAACCTAAGGCGCCCTGTGGGCAGGCAGACCACACTCTGACCTCATGTGATAGATGATTTCTCAACCAGATGCTATGTTTCCCTCATCAACTCCCCCCAGACACTTGTTACTGCGTGAGCCAACTAGTCTCACTGAATTCTGTCCTTTTGACGAGGGTTTCACATCTTCAATCTCCAACCCTCGCCTTGGAATCTTCTCCCAAATTGGCGTTTTGTCTCAGAAACTTTCGACAATGGTTCACCTCCAAGGCTTAGAACAATACTTTCAATGTTCCTCTGCCCTTGGTCATCACATGCTTTCAAGCTGTTTTCCATGCCATCTCTCTCACATGCTCAACTTTAACAGTACATCACTGCTTCACATGCTCATAGCAGAGATTTACAGACTTTCAGTTGTCTCTTTGAAACTTTTTTTTTTTTGCAAAGTTCTCTCACTTTAAATCTAAATCTTGGAGCCTTCCTCTCTGCCCCTCACTCTTAACTATGATTAACAGGACCGTTTCCTTGGTTCCACAAGTTCCTTTGGCTATAACCTCTCCTTTGGTCTTTTTGTCATTCACTCTCCCGGCTTTTGGGGATTTTACTTTTGCTTCCTACATTTTTGTTCTTCTGGGGAACCTGCAGCTCCCTCTCCCGGTGCCCAGTCTCTCTTGGGTCCTGGCTTCAACTGCACTTTAAACTGCTGTTTCTTTATTTCTGTGTGTATGTCTGTGGGAGGATCCTGTCTAGCTGGCTCCCTGGTGCTACACAACAGCATTGTTTTTCTAATCTTCTGTCTCTAACTTTAAATTAGAGCAGACATAAACTCCAGGTTTGAAATGCAAGCAACCTTTTAAAGTGTAACTAAACCGTCCATTTGACCTCATTAAAACACACAGATACAGAAATACATATCAGAATTAAACTTTAATGCTAAAACTCATCCTAACCTCCACAAATTAAAATATAACATACTTAAACTATCTCTATTTCCTAACATGGAGTATATTAGTTTAACTCTGTGTTGGTTTAAGTGCCTGTGCTAGTTTAAGTAGCCGTATTAGATTCTTGGTCTGTAAGTGATTCATTGGCGCTATAAGTTTCTGGACCTGTATTAATTACATGGTCCATATCAGTTTCCTTGTCTGCAATATTTCAGCGACACACTTGTGTCATCGGCTCTCTGGGTTTCAGCGTCTACATTAGTCATATACTCTGTATTAGTTTCAAGGCCTGTATTAACATTTTGCACCCTATTAGTTTGAAAGGTTTGACAACAATTGGCACTGATTCAAATCCTGCGGACTTTTGTATTTTTTAGTCTATTCCCAAAATATGAAGATAAGCTCAAGGCCTTGAAATAGTTTGGCAGAAATCCAATTTTTGACCGAGTTAAAGAATCTGTGATAATTCCAATGGAAACGGGCTAAACATAATTTAGTGATTTACGTTTGGGACAATAAAATGATTTTTGAGAAGAAGATAAGTAACCAAAACATGTGAATGCCCGATTTCTGCTTTAAAACTATTATGAGAATACTTTACTGGATTTTAAATTCTCCCCGCAGATCTGAACAAGATAAGATTGTAGTCTGTTGTATGGGTAAAATGGAATAAGGCAAGTAGGAGAGAGTGTTAGGGAAAGAGGACACAATATACAAACTCTTTTAAGGGAACTGAATTTGATAATCTGGCCATCAGCTGCGACATTGGAACTGCACAGGGGAGATAAGCAAAGATCTGGAGACATAGATCCTCATTGACACGGAGTAGTTAATACTGCCTAAAGAGCAAGGAAACATTATAAACGATCAAGCCAAGAGAGAACATGACCTCAAAAGAATCTTATGATGATCATGGTCAGGGGGAAAAAAAAAAAGAGGTAAAACAATGTGGAATCTGTAGTTCAGGAACTGAAATTTAGGGAGAAATAATACTTAACCACAATTTACCACAAGATGGATATAGTTAAAGGGAAAGCTGGAAAAAGGATAAGTAGATGCATTACTGATTGTATTAATGTCCCTGCGACCTACAAAAATTCAGACCACACGGTTAACACTATGGTGACAGACAGAGCTAAGCAGTTGTAGTGGCCTATCGCCTGTTCAAATCCAGCTTTGGCAAACGTGATTTCGGAAAGAATAGCGATTAAATCTTTAATCGTGGCCAAAAAATGCAAGTATCAGAAAAGGATTAAAACCAGATGACTGAAAAATACACACAATTCAATCAGCCATTAAGATGGAATAATATTAGCAAAGGGTGGATTTATACAGTAAAAACTAATTACATTGAGATGCTCAATAAAACATTCAGTGCAATGATTAATTTCGCAGGGAAAGGGCTTTAGGAAATAGCAATGGACAAGATTGCCCGCTGAGATGCGGGCTTTAAAAGAATATTCGCTGCAATCAGGCAAAGAGAATTAAATAAAGGTCGAAATATTCATGTTGGGAACTATATCTGTCGGGACCAAAAGAGATTGCACCTTTTGATCCGTAGGGATTAATCTCAGCTCAAATGGTTTCAATCTGCTTTCCCTTCTACTCTTTTATAAGTTTGGAGAGGAATTGGATGCAAAACACCATTTGAGGCCGGCAATTACTTCATGAAGAATATTCCCACGTTTCCCTCTAGTTATAAACATCATGAGCTATTAAGCCTTTTCAACCCCTTTCCAAAATCCCCACGAATTAGTGCATATGTACAGAAAGGTCACGGTGTAGCTGCATAATCTTTCGAATTGTAACTTTATTTTATATTGTTTTCGAAAATGACAAGTTATCATGACCTGGCCAGCGACACTTAGAGTGCATAATTTTTTTTTTAACGTGTAATGTCGTCTACTTTCTACTGAAAATAGACGGATCACATTATTTCTTAAATGATCAGACGTTAGAAACTGTAGATTCGCACAGAGGTTATAAGGTACTGTACAAAAAACTGCCATCAACTGAGAATTGCAACACTGAGACTGACCAGGAAGCAATAATGTGAAGGATTACAGTATCAAGAGAATAGGTACTGTATGTAGGACGGGATAGTACCTCCTGTGTTTTAAATACAGGGAAGGAGTAAAATAAAATGCGATGCTTTCAGTATGCTCCATAAAATGTAGGTGATTAAGGAGATCAGTAATTTCCTAAAAAAAAATTGGTAAGGGAATCAGGGCTTTGGATCAATAACGGAAAGAGTGATGAATGTCTCCTAGGTGCACATTATCATAGCTGAGTCTGCACCAGATAAAGACATGGATGAGGAGCATAATGTCAGCTGGGCTGAGGTGAGAGTGAACGCAACAAACCCACTGAAGGCAGCATTTTTCAAACTGCGGCCCATGGACTTGGTAGATAACAGGGCGTCAAATATTGTGCTGATGATCACTAGCAGCAAATGAACATGATGTGGACTTCACTTAGTGACTTTGATATATGGTTTGTTTCGTTTGAGTTGACCTTGGCTCATTCCACCCTGTCAATGGATGATAAGACAAACATGTGACCCTTGCAAGCTTGACATTTGATAGTTGTACAGATTACACAGCGAGAGTGGGACGAACTGACGAGAAATAACATCGAGAGAAAAAGCTGATGTCAATATCGTACAAAGAAATCCAGCCACTCTCCTGCTGATGAGTCAGTACGTCACAGAGCTACTAATACAGGGAGTGTGACTTCAAATTGAATTCAATTTACATAATTCAATTAAATTTGTGAATTTAATTTACATATAGACTGGGCAAAACAAATTAACAATAATACTGCGTGCAAATGAATTCCTGAAGTGTGTACGAGATGTTTTCTTTACACCAGTATGCCCAGGAAACAACTGGGGAGCAGGTGTTCCCCGGCTTGGTATTGTACAAAGAGAAGCGGTTGGTCAGTCATTATTCTGCCGGTCCTGTGGGGAACAGTGACCATAACTTGATCGAATTCTTCATCGGGATTGGAAGTGAAGTGGACCAATTCGAAACTGGGTTCCTAAATCTGAACAGAGGAAACCAGGAAGGTATGAGGCGTGGGATGCCTAAGGTAGATTGGGGAACATCTTTAAAGTCATGATGGGCAATGGGTAATATTTAAGGAGCAAATATATGCATTGCAACAGCTACACATTTCTCCCTGGCACAAAAAAAACACAGCAGGAAAAGTGGCCAAACCAGGGCATACAAAATATATTAAGGGTAGTATTAGATCCAAAGAGGAGCCATATAAAGTTGTTAGAAAAAAATAGCATGCCTGAGGATTGGTAGCAGTTTAAAATACAGAAAAGGAGGACCAAGAGGTTGATTAAGAGAGGAAAAATAGAGTATGAGGGTAAACATGCAAGGAACATAAAAGAGCACTGTAAAAAGCTTCAATAAGTATGTAAGAAGAGAAAAAATTGGTGAAGACAAATGCAGGTCCCTTGCAGTCTGGAACAGGAGGATTTATAACAGAGAACTAGAAAATGGCAGAGCAATTAAACAACTTCCCCAGGAAGACACAAGTATCTTCCCAAAAATACTGGATAACCAAGGGTCTAGTGAGAAGGAGGAATTGAAGGGAATTAGTATGACTAAAGCAATAGTGCTGGAGAAATGAATGGGAGTGAAAACTAATGAACCTCCAGGGCCTGATAATCTACATCCCACGGTACTTAAAGAGGGTTTCCTTCTCTCACTCCTGCTCTCTCTCTCTTTTTCTCTCTTGTCCTGTCTCCTTCTTTCTCTTTCCCTCTTGCCCAATCTCTCTCTCTTAGAACCATAGAACCATAGAAAAGGTACAGCACAGGAAGAGTCCATTCGGCCCATCTTGTCCCTGCCAGCCCGAGGAGACCCAGGTGCCGTTTCTAATCCCACCTTCCTGCACCCGGCCCATAGCCCTGCAGCTTACAGCACTTAAGGTGCAGATCCAGGTACTTTTCAAAACAGTTTACAGTTTCTGCCTCTACCACCAACTTGGGCAGTGCATTCCAGATACTCACTACCCTCTGCATAAAAGAAGCTGTTCCTCATGTCCCCCCTACACCTTCTGCCACTTATCTTGAATCTATGTCCCCTGGTTCTCGAACTCTCCACCAAGGGAAACAATGTTATCCTGTCCGCTCTATCTATTCCCCTCATCATTTAGTACACCTCAATCAAGTCACAGTCAACATAGGTTTATGAAAGGGAAATGATGTTTGACAAACCTACCGGAGTTTTTGAGGGGATAAATAGCAGAATTGATAAGGGATAACCAGTGGATGTGGTGTATTTGGATTTTCACACAGCTTTTGAGAAAGACCCACATAAGAGGATAATGTGCAAAGTTCAAGCACATGGGATGGGGGTAACATATTGACATGGATTGAGAATTTGCTAGCAGACAGGGAACAGAGAGTAGGAATAAATGGGTCTTTTTCTGAGTGGCAGACAGTGTTCCGTGGGTTACCGCAGGGATCAATATTTGGGCCCCAGCTACTCACAATATTTATTAATTATTTGGTTGAGGGAGCCAAATGTGATCATTCCAAGTTTGCTGATATCACCAAACTAGGTGGGAACATGAGCGGTGAGGGGGATTTTAAGAGGATGCCATGCACTTTAGACATGTTGAGTGAGGGTAAATACATGGCCGGGGCTGTATAATGTCTATAACAAAGCAGCCGCTACGATTTTACCTCTTCCTGCTTCAAAAATAATTTCCAAATGATGCGGCTGTAACACGAAACTCCAGTCAAATCCTCTCAGATTTTTGGGATGAAACATTAATAAAGAGGGTAAGAGGATTATTCGTCGGTATCAAAAATAGTCTCTGCAGAGTTTTGAGATATGTAGATTTCAAAATGTTGTAGAGGCAACATCGAAATCAATGTCTTTATTCCCACAGTTGGGAACATTTGCTGGCGAGGGTTCAGTCTCCAAGAATAGTAACTAACTGGCCCATTGTTCCCCATCTCAAATCCCTGTCACAGAACTGCACAGACACCCACCTCACTAGCATCAACAGGCGATTTCAATGCCTTCCCCTAATTCAGCTCTGCTAAAACTGTTACAGTGCTCAGTCCAGCCTCCACACTGTCAAAGGCTCCTTGACAACCCTTTGTCCGCACAATCTTCTGTACGCTCTTTAACAAGCGAACCTGGGGATCCACTACAGTGCGGAGAACTAGAACTAACTCCTGTTAGAATCCATCAATGTGTTTCGACTGCAAAATCTCTCCATCTGTCTGAGCAACTGGTAAATAACATTCTAATCATTGCCCCTTGATGTTCAATGGCATTACCATCACTGAATCCCCTACTATCAACATGCTGGGGGTTACCATTTGACCAGAAACTGAACTGGACCAGCCATATAAATACTGTGGCTACAAGAGCAGGTCAGAGGCTAGGAATCCTGCAGAGAGTAACTCACCTCCTGACTCCCCAAAGACTGTCTACCATCTACAAGACACCAGTCAGGAGTGTGATGGAATACTCCCCACTTGCCTGGATGAGTGCAGCTCCCTCATCACTCAAGAAGCTCGACACCGTCCAGGGCAAAGCAGCCCCACTTGATCGGCACCCCATCCACAAACGTCCACTCCCTCCAGCACCGACAGACAGTAGTAGCGGTGTGTGTACCAGCTACAAGATGCACTGCAGGAGCTCACCAAGCCTCCTCAGACAGAACCTTCCAAACCGACGACCACTACCATCTAGAAAGACAAGGGCAGCAGACACATGGGAACACCACCAACTGAAAGTTCCCTCCCAAGTCACTCACCATCCTGACTTGGAAATATATCGGCCATTCCTTCACTGTCGCTGGGTCAAAATCCTGGAACTTCCTCCCTAACCGCACTGTGGGTGTACCTACACCTTAGGGACTGTAGCGGTTCAAGAAGGCAGCTCACCCCCACCTTCTCAGAGTCAATGTGGAAGGGTGATATATGATGGCCCTGCCAGCGATGCTCAGATCCCATGAATCAATAAAAACACAGACTCCCTCGAATCCCTTCCTTAAGAGAGTTTACCCTCACTGAGGTCTGATTAAACATGAGGTGATATTCCACTGAATGCAAGAACTTGTTTATTCTGAAAGCCTGTGGATTGTAAACAGAGGTTTACTGACAGTTCAGGAAATTGACTCAAACTGCAGAGATAATACCAGTCATTTCACTTAAGGTAATGCGGCCATTGACCGGCTATGTAGATAAAGGTGACCACGAAATCAGCAGGTAACGTGATCTGTCACTGATTGAAACCAGAGAGCAGCTCCCACACAGATTGACACGACTGCAAATGTCCTAGTCACTTACCTGGGACACCGGCGACAGCGAGGCTCACATAGAATGTTTTATCGAAAACGTCAAATGCTCCAAGCATTTTCACTTAGCAGTGATCTGTCCCTGAAAGCTGCAGGCAACCTCTGCACTAAACTCTGAAGTGACACATTCACAAAGCCCTTATTTATACCTTCTGGAATGTCTCCTTGGAGATAGTGAAATTGCAACACCCTTCTACTAAGTTTACGGAATACCTGGAAACAAACATATTAGAGCACCGAGTTAATTCCAGGTAGGAATAGAACATGTTTATCTCGGAGATTCTGTAATTAAAATCAAAATATAATCGTGAGTTTATCAGCCCTGTTCCACTGCACTGGTGGTTGTAGCTGCTCTCTTTAAATGTGGATATTCAGTTAAGTGATTAAATTATTAAAGTTGGCAATTTGTGGGTATTTGTTGCTGAAGTCGAATAATCAAGTATCTGAAATCTTCCAAGTGCGCACATTGATACAAAAACACAAGCATGCCTGAAATGACTGCACCACGTCAAAGCTGAGAAGGGAACAAAGATGAAGAAATTAACTGATTGCAGAGAAACTGTTAGTTAAACGGAACATTTGCGTCACAGGTATGCAAGAGGGGTAAATGTGAAAGGTTGGGAAAGGAAACAGAAATTAAATCCGGGGAAGGTTGAGTGATGATGATTAAACAGGTGGAGTATTCGGGGAGACAGTAAATGAAATAACAGAAAGGGATTGAGAAGAGGAGAGAACTGATACAGAAGACGTCACTTAAAGAGAAGTGGAGCCACAGTGAGCGGCAGAGCAGGAATATGAAACAGAAACATTCACAGAGCAAAATCCCAGAAAAAAAAGAGGAAATCATTCACTACACAGTGAATTAGTTCGTTTTGTTGCTTTAAGTTACAGACATTCATCAATTTTACATTAAGTTAACAAGATAACTCTGAACAGGTTCCCCGAGACGAGTCTCCACCAACGCCTTTTTTTCTTTCTTCAAAATGTTGTCCATTTGGGTCATTTCAAAAATAGGTAACCAGAGCAACACTGACAATGGGTGTTAAAACCTACACCGGCACCGTTAGCTTTGTCTACTCCAAGGGGCGAGATTTGCATCGCTTTAGACATCGTTGTATAAAGAGGCTGAGGAAGCGAAGTATCCTCACAGGGACGGAAAACATAACTGAGAAGCAAACATATTAAGAAGACAATGTTGTGTGAGAGAGTGAGTTCAGCACGGAGAGATCAAGTAATATGTACCCTTTCATAAATATTAACTTCTAAAAAGAAACTGCTGGGCTGTGCAATGCCAACCATCAGACGGGCGTTAGAGTTCGCGCTGAATTATAACTGAGCTCTCTGGAGGACGAGCAAGAAAGTCACTCAGTCTGGGATAAATGATTCTGCGCAACAGTACTGCAGGAAATTGACAAGGGACTCCTTTCAATCTGTAATAATACTAGTAACATTCAAGCTGGTGCGATTTAGCAGCATATTCTTGTGTATTGCCTGGTACATAGGATGTTGCTGCAGTGTCACTTTCTGTTATTGCCCTGTATTCTGTACGTGGTTCATGTTAGTTAAAACACGAATAGAAATTCCGGGATAACAGTGAATTGCACGAACGGTACTGTGTAGCCCGGATTAATAATTATCCTTCGATATTGGAATTGTAACGATATTGTACTTGGAATAAGCCCTTTCCATGCCGTAAATAACTTAGGTCCATATATATTAAACACATGTCCACATCGCAAGGATTATTTTACGCAATGCACAACACTATCTGCATTAAGATTCTAAGATTTTCTAAGTGAACTCAATATTCCCGCTACCACATACTGTTTTAAAGTAATTTACGTCAGTCAATTTTATTCACACACCAGTTTACATTTCTCTTAGCTCAACCCAATCAGGGCTGTTATAAACCAATGGGCTGTCGCCCAGAACGCCGACAATTAAAGGGGTGGGATGGGGGTGGGAGATGGCGATAATTTGAAGAACTATTCATCCTATACTAAAAATGCTCCCGAATCTCAGTTGCTGGAGACGCTGAGCGGCAGCAGTGGAGCGGACGGTAAGCTTCGGCTTGGATCACGGTTATTTCTTAACGCGGCTCATGGTGAACTGAGAGTTTGATCAGCAGCTGAGTGGTTCAATGGCCGTGTTGGAGCTATGGACGGCGGACAGATCACGGGGGTGCTGTTGAAGATATTGCACAGTCTCTAATTTCCTGGGAAAATGCCATCGACAGAATTGGAGATGCTCGACACCATCCAATGCAATGCAACCTCATTGCTGGAGGATTCCTTAAACATTCACTGTCATTGCTCGTGACGCACAGTGGCAGCCGCGTGTATCATCCATAAATGAATGGAACACATCTCATACGAATTGCAATTCCGTACTCAATGGTAGAAGGATCAAGAACCATTTGGCAGCGACTTATTGTGACTGACAAAATCATCAGTTTTGACATCAGGGAAACTGTGGCTTTTACAACCCGACTGCATAGACTGTAGGAGGCACTGTCTGAGAGCGTGGCGAAAGCAGTTTGAACCCTGGAATTCAAAGTTTAAAGCCCAAATTCGTTCTCTCCGGTGCGTTCCTTAAACCTATGATATTTACTTTATATTCTGACAATTAATGTTGCCCATAAAAAAAATACCTATATTACGTTTCCCTGAGTGATTGCCACTTGACACTTGCATGTTCATTTCACAAGCCCCGCTGTCACATGCTACTATGCTTCATCCTGTTTATTACATTTCTAATAAGGTTGCGTCTGGAAACTTTGAAACTCTGTCCTCTGTCCATTAATAATTGTGTATCTCAAAAACGCGTGCAGCGGCCCCATCAGGGAGACCTAGAGGAGCAGAAGCGGAATCCGTCTTCTCGTTTTGGGGGGAAAATAACATCCGTTGACTCTTCTCGATGTGTTCAGTCTGTTAGCGAATATCGTATCCACAAAGCCATTAACTCTTTAAACCAATGCACGTCAGTGGTGAACATTACTTTATGTGTCACCATATTGGGCACGTGTGAAGTCCGTCTGCACTTGAGTAAGCATTCTACTCATCCATCTTCTCCATTGCTTCCCCAAATAACTCGATGAGGTTACACAAACCAGATTTACCATGAACCAATTAGCGCTCACTTATATTAATCAGCCCGGAATTTTGAAATAAAATCTGCTTGTCACGGGTTAACATTTTTATATTCTCCCACTACATTCTAATTCAAAGAAACGATTCAAGGAAGGAAATGATGCCCCATCCTTTCAGCCCAACTTTATTCATCCAAATATACGTTGTTTGCAAAACATGAAAACACTAAGTTATGTTCAGTGTACGTTTTATTTCATCTTTTCTTTTATGGCATATTATGAATAAACAATGACGAGTAAACAATGATGTCATTGTGCTAAATGTCAATCATTCCCACCATGTATTTTCTTCATCATTTGAAGGATTGTTTTAAAAGCAATTCCAACAAAGAATGCACGTTCTCTCCTGAATGTGCCGAGTAAAACGCATTGTAACGTTTGCCTCTGATTAACATGTTTAAATATTCCAACGTTTATTTTCAATGTGTATTTCCCCGCGTTCATCAGGTCTTCTCTGAATTTAGCCTCAGTCAGGACATTAACTAACGGTGTTTGTGCCGGAACTGAACATGAATCCAGCAACCTTCTGGTAATTGACACTATAATACCGAGTGATCGCTAAATGCAGAGGAAAGATAGAACCTGTAATTCTTATTAAATTCTAAAACCACCCGATATGCTTCAGCGCAACGCGACGGGTTTCCTTTCTTTATCAAACTCTGGGCTCTTGATGTGTTAACTGTTCTTGTGCAGCTAGAGTCTATTGTGGAGTCGATTGGAGAAGAGAAATTGTCGAAACTCGCACTTTTTCACAATTAACTCAGTCGGTGTGACGCACACGTTTGCCTATCAGTCCGGTGTGTGTGGTCTCCAAGATTGGCCACAAGTTTGGGACTTCTATTGCCCCTTCCGTCAACAGCTCTTGCGTGTGATTCACACATTTTCCGATGAGCTGTTGAGCATGATTACCCATCTATCCAACGAGTTTTACGTGCGTTTGATTCGCCAGCTTTCCAATGAGATCGGAGTGTGTAACACCCTTATCCAATATTCTCATAATATATTTCTCTATGAGAAAAAAGGCTAAATTCTCGAAACCAAACAGCTTAGCCCCAGTAACTCCGTGTTCTGCACGAAATGGGGGTGACAGAACGAAACACAATGCTCCAGTGGAGGGCAAAATTGTTTTGTATGGGATAATTTTAACAAATTTATTCTCTATCAAATTGTTTGTACCTTTTTGAACCACCAATTCATCATTACGTCTGTTGCCTTCAACTACTTTTACATTTGCATTCAAGGGCCCCTTCTGTATATGTGCATGTTTTTCTTTATTGTTATTCATTTTGCCTTTACCCCTATTACATCACCGTTTTTCTTCCTTGGAGCATTTATCAGTTCACACATCTCTGCATTAAATTCCCGCTGCCACTTGTCCAATTGTTACACGAGGCCGTCCATGTCTCCTACAAGTAATGAAGACGTTGCTCACATTGGACAAAACTTCCGATATTGTGGCATCTGCAAAATTCGAAAGCGTATCCCCTACATCCACATTTAGGCATCAAAATATATTTAGGGAACCGTTGTCCTCACATTAAAATTAAGGGAACCACACTCTGCACTATCCTGTAATTCCAATAACAGATGTGCACCATCACTCTGTGTTTCCCGCAACCATCAGTCTTCATATAGATGTGGACACGTTCGCTGTTCTTCCAATCAGCGTCACCTTTGCTGGAAAGTCAATGTTATGACATTCCATGGAACGTCTGTTGAAAATCCCTGGAAAGAATACCAATTGCATTACCATTATCTTAGCTTCCAAAAAGAAAACCATTCCGAATTCGACAGACCACTTCTGTTTGGAAATTCTGAATCTGAATCACAGGAAACGCGCAATTTGTTGGTTCACACAATCGAGAAGCTTCCTCTGACTCTGATAGCTTATAGCTCTTAGAGAGCCAACTTCCAAATTGCAGAACGACAGATAAAAACTCCCATATTTGGCAAAGGCATTCCCGGATAAAATCTCACAGAGGCCCACATTTTCAATTCTATTGACAACAGGTAATTGTTTCAGCGGTAGCACATGAGAAACGTTCAGGTTTTGGGATTTAAAAGTAAATGAAGATCTGATATAGAAGTGAAATCAGCCTTCTATTGGCAATGCAAGGCACTGTCAATGTTGGAATTCTGAACAAAATCAGAAACTAATGAAATGCTCAGTTAGACTGGCACAGTCTGCGAAGAGACCAACATTGTTACTTTGTTAAAATTGAAAACTTGTTGAGTCATGATAGAATATAAAACTGCAATAAAATCGTAACTATTAAAATGTGGGAGTGTTAGGAAGAACACGTGAGAATGTATGTTTAAGGCCAGGTTGTGGGGGGATTATTTCTCAACGATTTTATTGTACATACATATTTGACGTGTCAATGGCTGTAGTTCATCAGTGGTGAAGACACCTGTTTTACCATCGAAGCTCCATCGTCTGCACTCTTGGCCAGGTTATTAACAAATAGATAACAAAGTTGACGGGAATCAAAAGCACACAGCATAACGGTAAGGCCCCAGAAAAGATATCCAGTGTACTCCAGTACCACAACGCGAATACCAAAACAAAAGCATCTCTGCATGGATGGCTAGTAAACAAACAATGTTCCAACACAATATATTTGGGAGTGAATCTAGATTTAACTCCAGAAGCATTGGATGAATAAGACAGCAAAGGTCAACACCAGAATTGACGATCGGGTGTTGGCACCACAACCCTCCGCACCTCAGCAAGTGCAGCATTAGTCTCAGCAGCAGAGTACTGTCCACGTGTCTGACAAAGGCCATCACACACATACATTCACACATACACAAACACATATACACAACACGAACAGAAACAAATAAAAATAGAAAATAGGAGCCGCAGAACGCCATTCGGGCCTTCGGGCCTGCACCCCCACTCACTATGATCATGCCTGATCACCCAAGTCAAAGCCTGCTCCCAGTTTCTCCAATTACTCGTTGATCCCCTTCGCCCCAAGAGCTATATCTAACTCCTTCTTGAAAACATAAAATATTTTGCTGAAAACGACTTTCTGTGGTAGCGAATTCCACAGGCCCTCCATTCTCTGGGTGAAGAATGTTCTCCTCATCTCAGTCCTACATATCTACCGCGTATCCTCAGACTGCGACCCCTGGTTCTGGACTCCCCGACATCGGGAAAATCCTTCTGCATCTAGCCTGTCTTCCCCTTTTAGAATTTTATAGGTTACTACGAGATGCCTCTCAATCCACTCATCTCCTTCGAAAAAACTCCTAACTGTCAGAACACCTCCTGATATGTCAGTCGCACCAAATCATGAAGCAGTCTGGTAAACCTGTTCGGGTTATATTCGCTGGAGTTCAGGAGAATGAGGGGGGAAAGTAATCAATGGATACATGGACAATGCAGGAGCAGGCTGTTGACTTTGATAATCAGCCATGATCAGGATGAATGTTGGAGCAAGCTCGAAATAACGAATGGTCCAATCCTGCTCCAAATATCTATGCTTCTATGTTTATAACCAACTCAATAGCTCCTCATATGTCAGTCCAGACATCCCTGGAATCATCTGGTAAATCTTCGCTGCTCTATGGTCATATAAATAATATGGATCTTTAGATAACGAAATCAAAACTGCACACAATATTCCAAGTTTGGTCTCACCAGGGCCCTGTCTAATCATAGGAAGACATAGCTGCTCCTGTACTCATATGATGTCGCTATGAAGGCCAAAATACCGTTTGCGTTCCTTACATCCTGCTGGACCAGCATGGACTCAGCGACTGGTGTACGAGGACACCCATGTCTCGTTGCACATTCCCCTCTCTCAATTTACAGCAATTCAGATAATCATCTGCCTTCCTGCTTTTGCTACCATGTAGATAATCTCACATTTACCCACATTGTACTGCATCTGCTGTGCATTTGCCCACTAACTCAACTTGTCCAAATCACAATGAGGAATCTCTGGATCATCCGCACTACTGACCCTCCCGCCCAGTTTCGTGTCACCTGCAAATTTGTAGATATTACATTTAGTTCCCTCATCTAAATTATTAGCATACATTGTGAATAGCCGGGGTCCAAGCACCGACGCCTGCAGTGCCCCAGTACTGACTGCCTGCCATTCTGAAATTAAGACCCATTTATTCCGACACTTTGTTACCTTAGCAGACTGTTTCTTCACCTGAGAATTACAAATAGACGTCGTTGTCTCCAATTGTAAATATCTGGTCCCTCCTTCCCACTTAAGAACTGGAGTTTTTCCTTTTTCTTTAAGAATTTCCAGACGCACATTTACTGTCATGCAGCATGAATTACATGACATCCCTTCATTTACTTAAGTCAGAGAGGCTGACCCAAACACTAACAGTCTCATAAAACAAAACACATAGTTCCAAACCTTAATGAGAAAGTAAAGCCCACTATTGGAACTGGAGGGTGAGAAATAGAGAAAGAGGAACAGTCAGACAGGAGGACAAAGTAAGGAAAGGGAGAGAGAAAAAAAAATGTTGATAAATGGAAGATTAAGCTTTAGTGACCCTTTTCACCAGGAGATTGCTGAAGGGTGGTCAGTGCTAGAATCTACAAATTGTCGATGCCATTTGGTGCACAGCAAGCTCCCACCAGCAAGGCGATACTGACCAAATAACCTGTGATCGTTGTGTAGGTGGATGGATGAGCACTCGCCCCAGGAAACCACCGAGAGTTCTCCCAAATCTTCTCTTAGCGGCCGAGGGTAATTTTAGGATACCTATAAAACTTTGTGAGCTTAATCATTATTCCGATCTGTCGCATCGCAGGTGAATGAAAATCAACTTGCTTCTAGTTAAATTTGGGCTCGGTGAACTGCCCCTTGAACTTTCCCAAGTTGGAATCTAGCCGCGGAGCGCATGTGACACTATTAACTACAGTGTTCACTGTATTCATATAAACAGTGTCTGTGCTCCAGCTATCTCATTGTGACCTGGGAGGATACAGCGGAGAATGAGGAAAGCACTGCTTTTGCTGCTAGGTTCCTGGTGCTGATGCCGCCCAATCACTACTGACGGAGGAGAGAGTGCAAGATGTATACTAGGGGGTTAGTACATCTCTCAGTACAAAATCAAAAGAAACATTAAGAGAGAATGGAGGAGGCCATTCAAACCATTGAAGCTGCGTTGCATTTCAGTTGGATTGTAGCTGATATGAGTCAGAACTCCAGCAATGCACATTGGTTCTGTGACACTTAAAAACTTTCCAAAGGGAAAGATATAAAACTCAGTTTTTAAAAAGTTTCATTTGTTTCCTACTTTAACTTCAATCCATCATGTAGTTATTTCAAGTCTCCTCGTACTGCCCATCTGTCTGTGGTCACTCGGTGATATCTTGAGTCATTTATATACCATGTTTCCAAATTCCTCGATCGGCTCACCCCCTCCGTACCTCTGTAATCACCTCCTGCCCAATCATTAATCCAGGTATAGTTGACTCTCGAATTCAGGCCTCCTTTGGGTTTACAAACTTTGACTGGAGGATCAGCCATTGGAGGCACTGCATTTGGTTGCTGGAGCCTCGTGCTCTGGTATTCCCTCCATAATCCTCTCGACCTCTCTCTCCACGTTTTAGATAATCCCTAGAAACAACTTTTCTTGAGTGAATTTTTTGTCGTCTGTCCTTAAGATGTTTTTCTATAGCTTTCTGTCATTTTCTCCCCTCTCTGGTTCCTGTGTCGTGTCTTGGGACATTACCTCACTCTCCAGGTCCGAAAAAGGATGCACGCTGCTAGTTGTGCAGAGAAGCCGCCTCTGTGCATCTCGGTTTGACACAATTACAGCACTCTGAACATGGCAGGAGCCGTATCCCTCACTCTGACTACGGTCAGAGTACTGTGCGCAGTGCTGGTGTCTGCATTCCTCGGTTAGACCGCACTTGGAGCAATATGCACGGTTATGGTGTCTGTATCCCTCGGTTAAACAACACTCGGAGCACTTTGCACAGTTCTGACCTCCATACCCCTTGTTTAGACGACACTTGGAGCACTGTGCACAGCCCTGGCCATCCTATCGATGGGGTAGACCACACTAGGTGCACTGTGCACAGTTCTCGGCTCCATGTTCCGCCATGCTATCATCGCTGTCCATAGTTGAGCTCTCGGTATGCATCAGGAATCAAAAGCCTCAGACTCAACTCCATTGTTCGATAAATTCCTGAGCAGTTATGACCTTGGGTATTTGGGGATACTGGAGGGGCCTGTAGTATATGAAGATGCAATGAAGAGGAGTCTTTAATTCCCTGGAAATGCTCATTCATTTTAAGTGCTGTGAGGCTGCATGAGGTTTAGGAAGGTGAATATATCGCACTGCCAGGCCAACCTGAGGATTTGGCTGCGACTAACTTTAATTTCTGTAATTCCGGCTCTGATGCATTTCTTGGATCCGGTGACCCCTGGCCCACTGTTTTCTGAATCATGTGAATAAAACTAGATGCGTCGATCAACGCCTCTTCTCCGTGTCTCATTTCTCACTCGGATCGCTGTGTCACCATATCGACAGGCATGGAGGAGAGGTCAGAAAATGGCAGGTTAACATTGACATCTTACAACTGTAATGTAGCCATACCTGTAGAACATGGCACAGTCTCATTGGCATCTTGTATCTCCTGAATTGTCATGCTATCAGAATCAGAGCTTCAGAGCCAATGCCAAAGGTTCGCCACCCATATTCCTGGGTTTGTCATGCCCCACTGACAGGAGGGAGGTACCAGGCTTGACGGCACAGGGGAATACAATAGGTTTGGGGTCACACTGGGCGTGCTCAGCATTTAATCCAGGCTCTGTGATGTCACAAGTCATGATGGCAAACAGGGTGAATGAGAACCTCCTGCTGATTCCCACCTACCACTCTCCAAAATCTGATCTATTCTAAATACCACATGGAAGAAGCACTGAGCGTATCAAGGGCACAGAATGTTCTCTGCTGTGGGACCTGCATGTCCATCAACAAGAGTGGCTCTGGGTCACCGTTACAGACCCAGGTGGCCGAGCCGCGAAAGGCAGAATAGGCCTGAGGCAGGTGAACCAACAAGAGGGAATATTCTACTTGGCCTCATCATCACCAATCTACCTGCTGCAGATGCATCCGTTCCTGACGGTGTTGTTAGGAATGACCACCGCACAGTCCTTGTGACAATAGGCCTGTCTTCAAACTGGGGACAAACTTCCTTTTGTTGTATGACACGCTGTGCTGTCAATGCGATAGATTCAAAACAGATCACGCTGCTCAAATCTCAACATCCATGAGGCGCTTTGGGCCATTTGCAGCAGCAAAATTAAATTCAGACGTAATCTGCAAGACCATGGCCCGGCCTACTCGTCATCCTACCACGACCTTTAAAACTAGGGATGAAACATGGATGTCGGCCAATGGAATCAGATCTTCTGATTTTTTCAACAACAATCTAGCCTTAAATTGTGCCCTTTCCTGACAATTATGGACCTCAGTCAACCAGTCTAGCCAGTTCGCATTCAGTTTTGGCATCTGTTGAATGATAATGCTAGATTCTCAAGAGCCCAAAAGCAAAATGTTTGCCAATTACAAACTCATATTCAGACTGCAGGAGACGATGTAAAGGCCAGCCGCGTGCATACCTGAGGATCCAAATCTGCGGGCCGTCACCCCATTGACGTATTGCTCTATTTGCCCAGGCTTTACTTATAAATGGCGCTTAATATCAGCTGAGAAATATAAGATGGTAAATCTTACGCACTTTTGGAATGTTGTTAAGTTGACCTATAGTTGGCAGCACTATAAATGACAATTTTCTGTAACGTAACTTTAAGGTGAAAAGGCAGCACAGAATGGATCTGAGGTTGCAGTTGGGAAACATTGTGACTTTGGGCTCTGGAGAGTCCAGCGTTCTCATTCACCAGAATCCAAAACTGGATGTTGATGGCTAGAATGGTGGACTGTGAGCTAGAAATGTAAAGACCTGGCACAAGCAAAGGCTAGGTTGTTGTACGAAAATCAGTCTCTCTCGCCCCACTGGTCGAGAATGGTAAACCTTGGGGATTAGCTAACATGGGTATTTTGTAGGGAAGCACTCTTACAATTGGTTGAGAATCGCAAAGATTTGCAAGGGCAGGCAACATCTTCTGGCCTTTCCAGTAAAGGTAACATATACGCTGAAAATGTTTTAAAACTAATACACATGAAACACTTAGAATTAGCAACCTAACGGAAGTGGAAAAAATAATGGGACTTTAGGGTGGCAGATCCCCAGTTTCAGAACTTTTCCATCCCAGCGATTGAAGGAAACAGCTGAGAAATTGTGGATGTCCGGTCTATAATTCCGTGCAGTTCCATTCATCTGAGAATTATTCCTTGAGGCTGAGTAATTCTAAAAGCCACTCTGTTGTTTAAGAATGGGGTGAGAGAGAGAGAGAGAAAAGGAGACAAAGCAATTCCCGACACCTTTCCCTCATGTGAGTTGTCAGGCGTGGAGGGAACGCAGGATAGGTTTACCATAAATGATACCTGTGCTACAAGGGAATATCGACTGGGAGAGATTACACAAATAATCCATGTACTCCCTGGAATTTGGAACGTTCCTGAGTGGTTGGGTTGAAGTATTCAAGGTGTTAAGGGGAACAGATAAGTTTGATATGGAGAAACTCTATTCACTGGGGATGAGACTCAGGCTATAGGACAGAGTCTAAAAGGCCTAATCAGGTTGCTCAGTACAACATTTCGGTAACACTGCGATACACAAAGGGCGATACACATCGGTAACTCCATTCTTTAAATAGCAACAGGTGCGAGGTCAATTGCCAATATTTAAATGTAAAATTGATAGGTTTCTGTGGCCCAAGTTTATTAAGGTACCCGGGCAACGATGTCCTCATGGTTTCAGATCACACATTTTTCACAGCCTTGTGGAATGCCAGCCTGTGCATTTTGCACACATGCGGCCTGGAAGCAGCAGGGACCCTGTGCTGGGTCGAATCGCTCCTGCTAGTTCCTGGCGCCCATGTTAAAGGATACTGGTGGCCGATCAGTTCCGTGATCGAGGCAAATGTTTAACAGGCTGGTAAGCAGCCCGAGACCAGCACTCCGCGTTGCACGGATGGAAAGAATGGTGTCCGAAATTGGTGCAGGGTGAACCCCACCAGCCATTCCGCCTTCTTCCATATACTTTGCTTATACTTTCTTGGAATGTGTGCCCCATTTGCCAGGCCAAAATTTTTAAACTACCCCGAACTGCCCATGAGAAATTGCTGGTGGTCTGTTTGCCTATAACGCTACAGCCTATGTGTTGCCTGTATACCCACAGTGCAGTCGGGGAGTGAGGTTTGCGCTGGGAGATGAGGTTACAGATGGCCTTTGCGCTCAATCCTGCCTCTATGGCAGATGCCCAAGTGCCTCACGGATGCCGCTTTTGCGCTGCCGGACACAGTTGGGAGTGACACACATCACGATGGAAGGTGCCGTCAAAGTCAAGACTGGACTTGTCCCTTACAAAGTCTTTGTGCCGGTCACTCCTTCCGATACCCGCCATGGACAAATTCATCTGCTCAAGGGTAGATTAGTGAGGACAAGGCAAAGGATGTTTCCCTTCTCTTGTTGCTTCTGTCACCGCCTGTCACTGAGAGATGGAAGTGGAACAAAATGCAATGTTGTGCCTGTTGCCTGGTCACGGGGGCTTAGAAAGGCAGGTCCTCTCTCAGAAACACGGGCGAAAGCTTGGAACAGCAGGTTTTATTTGGAAGCTGTTGAAGTTCTGCAATTTATGAAGATAGTTTCCAGGTAGGAAATGCCTAGAAGGGGGCAGATAGCCAGGCCCAAGCTAAGGAAGGCCTAAAAGAATCCATGGGAGTGGAAAAGGAGAAAGTCCCAAGCAGGCTTTCCAGTTAGTGGAAGGACAGGGACCTTCCTTCCTTTTAGCCTGTCTGATATATCCTTCAACACTCAGACAAGTCAGTCAACAATGTTGATGCTGAGTCACTGTTAATCCTTGGCATTGAAGACCCCTCACAGCCAGAGTACATCCTGTGCCATCTTTGCAATTCCAGCTGAGGTTTCCCCTGTATAAGCGTGATACCAGTTTGAAACCCAACTTTATATACCCTAACTTTTTTTTTTTTTTGTTTAGATACGTGGAGGGGGCTACTGAAGGGTCATTGGATTCAGCTGAGGAACTTTTAACAAAAGAACAAAACATTTATTAAAGAAGAAAATTTGAAATATATTACAATATTTCTTCACCCACAACTATAGATTTACAGATAAATAAAGGTTTACAAGGATAACACAATTTGCAAAAGCTATCTTACACTCTAATACTCACAGAAAGTATAAAGTCCAATAGGCACAACTCTCTGAAATCACGTGAATGGTGCCACTGAACCATATGCAATGAATTTTTCATCAAGTCCACCCAGGACCTTGTCACACCGTGAGCCAACTGGTCTCACTGAAACCCATCTTTCACCCGAGGGCTTCCATACTCTATTCGTCACCTTGGAATCCTCTCCTAAATGTGAAGCCTTCCACAAAGGTTCACCTCCAGCGTTCTGATGTTCCTCTCCTCTGGGCCCCAATATGAATACAAACTGTTGTCATGAATTCTCTCTCAAAGACTCAGCCAGAAACAGCACTACTCCTTCAACTGCTGAGAGTAAAGTGTTACAGAACCTCAGTTGCCTCTTTGGACATTCTTGCCTCTTGCAAGCTGTTCTCACTTTACATCTGGATTCTGAGTCTTCATACTTTTAAACTTGAAGCTTGAAGCCTTACTCGATCCCTCACTCTTAGCTCGGCTTAACAAGAGCTTTTCCAGGATTCTGTCCTCCCTTTCATTCGAAGGTCTGTTTGGAGCTTTCTCCTCCTCCACTCTCTTGGATTCTTGGGGGTTCCTTCAGATTGGGCCTGGCTATCCGCCCTCTTCTAAGCTGTTCATGCCGGGCAGCTACGTTGATAACCTTCCAAACTCCAACAGCTACCAAATCAAAACCGCTGTGTCTAGGTTTTTTTGTGTGTGCCTGTGAGAGGGCCTGCCTTCCAAAGACCCTGAAGCCCAAATCTTCCACACATGTTTGCTTACCTTAGCTGCAACGGTCGGACAAGCCCTCATTAGAAATGCCGGCACAAGTTTAAATGGAAACTAGAAATCAATTTGACATTTCCTTAACACAGAGGTGCAGGAATACAAATCAAACTGAATCTTTAAAGCTAACATGCATTCGTAACATCTACAGACACCAAAATAACTCACTTAACTATCTCAATTAGATAATAGCCGTTGCGAATCACAGTTCCTCCTCCAAGCGTTGCTCAACTTGGATTCAGATGCTGCAGAATGGTGCTGGCAGGAAATCTGCGGGAATTTTTTTACGGTGCCTTGTTGGGTCTGGTTTTACGAGATCCCATGAGGTGTGGATGCAATGTAGGAAGGAAGAAGGCTTTCATTTCTGTAGCACCCTTCATCACTAAATGATATCTGAACGCGCGCCCCACTGCCAGTGGAATGGTGCTGATTTGTAGCTACGAACATAATGTAGTGGATTGCCACTGGCAAGCAGGGCACAGAAAGATCCACCAAACAGGAATGATTGATGAGCAGCTTTAGCTGTGTTGCTCGAGGGGACAAAATTGGCATCAGTGGAGAACGCTTCAAATCTTCTTCCAAATTTGGGGGTGTGATATTTCAGAAGTTTGGAGCTTAGGGATCCCGCGAAAACAGATTTAAGAGAAGTTACGAAGTGCTCGTGAGTAGATGTGGAGAATTTCTTTGGCTGCAGCGAGTGGTTGTGCACTGTACTGCGCTGACTGAAAGGACGGTGGTAGTAGGTTGAATGGTATCTTTCACAATGGGAGCTTAGTCAGGAGATACAAAACTGGGGAATGTCTGGAGAGGAAGGGGTTAGAATTGGATGGTCATTCAAAGAGGCAGGACAGGCGCGATTGGACCATCGCCACTTCTTGTGCTGTGTGCCTTGAATTTAATCACAGCACAGTGTTTCTATAAATCAACCCCATTTTAATCATTGCTGAGGTTTTACTGCTGCTGATTAATGAAAAACCTGCCTTGGAGACGGCTTTAATCGTTGATTCACTTCATTTTGTCCCCAGTTTCTGAATGACTAATTTAATACGCCCCAGTCCGAGCTAATCTCCACTAGGAGAGTGTGATTATTAAGTACAGAATTCTTTCTTAATTTGTATAAATACCGCCCGGACTCCGATCATCTCATTGTGACAGGGAAGAGCTCAGCAGATGATGATGAAAGCTCTGCTATTAGTTCTTGGTGTCCTTGTACTGGTGCAGACCACCGCTGCCCAGCCAAGGGCCCTGCCTGATCGTAGCGGAGGTGAGTTTATTTCTCAGAAGCCAGTGATTGACACCATTGTTTTCAGCCCTGGACCTACCGCTGTTTCCTCTCTTCTTACTTCATCCCTCTCCCTGTAAAGGCTCCGAGACTGAGACTTGTCTGGATTTCATCCCAAAATGTGATTCCTGCCATATACCCGTGCCACCTTAAAGACTACCTATATCCACTATGGAAACACCCCCCTACAGTGACCTTGTCTCATCGGACCTCACACTGAAATCTTCATCCAGACATTGGCTACATCTGGATCTGCCTATGCCAATGTTACTCTGGCTGGGTCTACGACATTCTACCTTCCTTAAAGTGAAGCCACACAAATCTCTGCTGCCTATGTCCTAACACTCACTGATAACTCTGTGCCCGTATGTTTACTTTTGATCCCCTTTTGCCAACAGGTATCTCTATTTCAGACGTCAGATCCTGGTGTTCAAATCCCTCCCGTATCTTGATCCCTCCCTATCCCTGTAATTCCCTCCAACTATCCACCCTCCAAGGTCTCTCCATGACCCCAATTCCGTTCCATGGACCTTCACCCTTTTCATTTCCTCTTACATTGGCGGCCCTGTCTCCAGCCGCTTGGGAATTGAAACCCAGAATTCATTCACTAAACCTCTCCACATCTGCCTGGCCCCTTCTCCACCTTTTAGACGCTCAGTAAAATCCTACCTTGGACCAAGCTTTTGGTCACCTGCCCCAGTGTCTCCCTATGTGAGTCGGAGATTGATTCAATTTGATAACTCTCCTGTGAAGCTCTCTGGGGCGCTAGGCTAAATCACAGGGATACAAACAACTTCTTGTTTTTGTTGTGTGAGATATGGAAGTCTTTGATAGGGTAGATGTAGGGAAGATGTTCCCATCTGTTGCCGGTGACCCCCATCTAGGTGTCCAACAGGATAACAGATTCAATGATGGTCGAATAAGAAAATCAGGATAAACATCTGTACCCAAGAGGGGCGAGGATGTGGGAATCGCAATAAGAGGGGAAGGGTTGAGGTGAATATTGTCGACACATAGAAAGGAACGATAGAGTAAACAAAAGCGGGAGACATGGGATTCCGTGTAAGACCATGTTGTCCATCACCCTCCCTTGAGTGTATCCCAGACAGACCTACCTTGTTATTCACATGATCATACAGTTCGGAAGAGACCCTTTAGACCATCGAGTCTGCACCGACATGTGAGAAGCAATTGACCTACCTACTTAATCCCTTTTACTAGCACTTAACCCATAGCCTTGAATGTTATGTCGTGCCAAGTGCTCATCCAGGTACTTTTTAATGGCGGTGACCCGATGTTCACCCTCTATACCAACCACCCCCCCACCCACGCCCACCCACCACACCCACCCCCACACCCCCCCACCCCCACCACCACCACCACCACCCCTGACCCAGAAACAGTGACTAATGAGATTTGTTAATGACATATCTTCCTGCTTTTTTGCAGCCATCGCGTTCGGTTGCATCCATGTTGGGATATTGCAAACGGAGGCCCTGCAAGAGGAAGTCAGACGAGTTTCCCAACATGTTCTCCCGGGGCTTTCACTGCTGCTTGTCTAAACGTGGCCCCAGGCCAGAAAGGACGTGCCAATGTCCGAGGCTCCGACAGAAGCTAATCTTGATTGGCGTTTCGTTCGGGCGGGGAGACCCCCTTGAACCCTATCCCACTGCTTTCCTGAAGCATGTGAATAAAGACTCACTGCATTGCTCACCACCTCTTGCCCGTGTCTCATCTCTCGCGCGAGCTGGCATGTGTTGCCATACAGGCAAGGGTGGGGCGGGCGGTGGGGAGAGTGGGGGCGCAGGGAGCAGCAGGACCACATTTCTACCTGGTGGATACAGAAGTGCTGTGCTCTGAGTCCGCCCTACGTCCCAGGCTCGTTCATCACCGTCTTTCTGCCCCCACCTACAGGGCAGATCCACCACATCCAGCAGATATGTGGTCCTGGAAACCCTCAACAATCCTTCAGGGCCCCCATGATACCTCATGGCAACAGGGCGACTATGGCCATTGGTGGCACCAGCGTGCTAACGCCTCCTGGTCCCACCTCAGCTGATGAATGAATATACCACTCTGATTCACATCTGGAAGAAGCAGTAAGGGCAGCCGGAGTACGGAGTGCAATCTGGGTCATTGCTATCAATGCCCCAGCATGAAGACAGGCTCGGTAGCACCACCATTGAATGAGCTGCCTGAGTCGTGGAATACTGGGATCAGTTTTGGCCCCCTTATATAAGGAAAAATTTGCTGGCATTGGAGATTGTCCAGAGAGGGTTCGCTAGGTTGATCCTGGGGATGGAGGGATTTTCTTGTTAGGAGTGGTTGAGTAGGTTGGATCTTTACTCATTGGCGTTTAGAAGAATTAGAGGTGGCCTTATTGAAAGAAAGAATATTCTTATGGGGCTTGAAAGTGTAGATGTCATTTTTTTATTCAGTTAGAGGATGTGTGCTTCACCGGTTGGGCCAGCATTTATTGTCCATCCTTAATTGCCCTTGCCCTTCTAGATGGCAGTGGACGTGGGTTTGGGCGGCGCTGTCGAAGGAGCATTTGTCAGTTGCTGCATTGCATCTTGTGGATGGTACACACTGCTTCTACTGTGCGTCGATGGTGAAGGGTGTGTATGTTTGTAGGTGTGGTGCCAATAAAGTGGGCTGCTTTGCCCAGGAGGGTCATTTCCCCTTGTGGGAGAGTTTATGGTCAGAGGCATTAAACTCAGAGTAATGGGCCGTCCAATTAAAACAGAGATGAGGAGGAAGGTAGTCAATCTGTGGAACTCTTTACTGCAGAGGCATGTAGAGGCTGGATGGATAGGTATCTTCAAGGCTGAGACAGATAGGGAATCATGGTTATTGGATTAGGACCAGGAAAATGGTCTTGAGAATTATCAGATCAGCCATGATACCATTGAATGGTGGAGCAGGCTCGAAGTGACGAATTGCCTGCTTCTGCTCCTACGCTCTAAGTTCGTAAAGGATAGGGCTGAAAATTTGGGTCTGTGTTGCCTGTTGACAGGGGAAACAATCCCTACTTAACATCATCCTTACCAACCCACTTGCTGCAGTTTCATCTGACCATGAAAGCAGTATTTGTAGGAATGACCACCTCTTGGTATGAATGAAGACGAAGTCCAGTATTTGCAATGAGGGCACACTCCAATGGCAAGTATCGAGAGACAGGCTGATTGGGAGGCTGAGATAATTAATGCAAGATCTGCATATTTGAAGAGACTTTAATGGGTGTTCCAAAAATATTATTTCAGCCAATGACGAGTGGCACCATACAAGAGTCAAGCTAAGGAAACAGTAAAAACTGACTTAGCTAACCATCGGTAGACTGCACCGCAAAATGAGTGTAAGTTAAACATGAATTCACAAGTGAATTATGTTTCATAGTAAACTATGCATTACCCATACAATAAGGCACACATCAATAATTGGCATGTTTGGTTTGGGGCGATGTGAGGGAATTGGGGTGAGTCTGTGCTCTTCAACATGTGTCCCTCTGATTCTCGATATTTCCCACAATATGAACAGCATCACCTTATCCACTGTGTCCCAGACGCCTCATGATTTTCACCAGCTGTCCTCCCGACCACCTCTTCTCTGGGGAGAACAGTCCCAACTTCTTCAATCGATCAAGGGAACTGAAGTTCCTCATCCCTGGAACCATTCTTGTGCTTGCTTATTCTCAGCCTCGACTTTTCTTCAGCCTGCCTGTACTGCACCGTTGGACTCACATTATGACCGAGGCAGTTGGGAAAACGGAATGATTTAAATATCCCAGACACAACCTTTAAACAACTGTTATAACATAAAATTTTAAGTGTTATGTTTGAGATACGACTGTAAATTCTTGAATCAGATCGACAGTTCTCGAGGTTTCATATTAAACTAAGTGAAACATTTTCACAGGTTAAAACATATGACTACAAATTACTACTACCATAACTTTTAGGAAATTCCCAAACTAATCTCCATTAAGGCAACAGCAACCCGTAGAATTAACGAGACACAGGCAAAACATTTGCACCTTGCGAATTCAAAATGAGGTTCTATTCACTTTGGTTCCTGTGGAGCTAGTTTGAGGCTTACAGCTGCCTTTTGATCTCACATTGCCTCTGCCCGGCACACCCGAAATCTGCTGAAGTTACACCCACCAGGCCGATTGAATGTTAATTCTCAGTGCACCAACAACCTCTGAACTAAACCCCTTTAACAAATAAAACCCCTTTCATAGTGCCGATTTTATTAGTTATATAAAAAATTTGCTTTGTAGCTGCTAGGCAGGTGTCAGCTTTCACTCCACTTCTTGAATGCTTCATTCTGAAAAATGCAAATTCACTCTATCTCACTTCCGTATCAAAACTAGTGCACATCACCAGCTGGTTTTAATCCAATTAAGAAACACCCACAGACTAAACCTCCCTACTGAAAGAAAAATACTTCCAATAATATTACATACATTAATGCTTCATGACGCTCATGATCAGCCTCTACTGGTATTGGATGGCTCTGTGACGCTGGATATGGACTCCACCGGATTCTGTTTCTCCACACGTTTCGTTTTAAGTTTTCATTTTCTTTGAAGCCGCACGTAAAGGTTCCTTTCATTGTTTCAATTTTGGTTTCCAGTTTCCGTTCTAACTTTCTGTTTTCAGTTTGAGTCTGCTTGCAAAAATGCAACATCTGAAAGGGCAGATTCCAACGCAGCCCCTTTTACTCCTGCTGCAGAGCCGAAGGGGGCCACTCGGCCCGTCGTATCTCTGCTGGCTTTGCGAGTGCGGAAATAACCTATTTCCACAAACTCCCGTCAACCCAGCACATTCCTCCTTCCCAGATAACAAACCGATTTCCTCTGGAACCACTCAATAGGCCCTCCTTCCCCCTCACTCTCTGGCAGCGCATTCCAGGTCGTAAACCATCGATTGACCCTCCCGCACCCACCCACTCAGGCAGTGCATTCCAGATCCTAACCCCTAGAATTACCCTCCCTCCCGGACACTCTCAGCATTGCGTTCCAGATCCTAATCCCTCGACTGACCCCCCCTACCCCACAGTCTCCGGCAGCCACGCCCGACACTAACCCTTCAATTGACATTTGCTCCACCACAGTCTCCGGCAGCCACGCCAGACACTAACTTATCGATTGACCTTTGTTCCACCACACTCTCAGACACCGTGTTCCAGATCCTTACCACTCGATTGACCCTCCCTCCCCAACAGTCTCAGGTAGAGCATGCCAGATCCTAACCCCTTGATTGACCTTCACTCCATCACACTCTCAGGCAGCGTGTTCCAGATCTTAACTGATCGATTGACGTTCCCTCCCCCACACGCTCAGGCAGCGCGTTCCAGATACTAACCCCTCGGTTGACGTTGCCTCCCCACACTCTCAGGCAGCGGATTCCAGATCCTTACCACTGGGTTGAAGCTGCCTCCCCACACTCTCAGGCAGCGGGTTCCAGGAACTAATCCCTCGATTAACCTTCCCTCCCCCACACTCTCAGGCAGCGGGTTCCAGGAACTAATCCCTCGATTAACCTTCCCTCCCCCACACTCTCAGGCAGCGCGTTCCAGATCCTAACAGCTCGATTGACATACCATCCTTCCCGCACACACTCATACAGCGTGTTCCAGGTCCTAACCGATCTATTGACGTTCCCTCCCCAACACTATCAGGCAGCACTTTCCAGACCCTAAAACGTCGATTGACGCTCCTGCCCCACACTCTCAGGCAGCATGTTCTAGATCCTAACCCCTCGATTGGCTATCCCTCCCGCCCAAACACTCTCAGACCGCACAGTTAAGGTCCTAACACATCGATTGACCTTCCCTCCGCCACAATCTCAGGCAGCCCATTCCAGATTCTAACAACTCGCTGTGTGATAAAGTTTCTTCTCATATCTCTGTCGTTCTTATTACCCAGCTCACTGAACCGAGGTCTGGTGTCATTCGGGTCTAGTCACTGGGCTGGGCCAGCTCAATGGTCCGGGGCCTGTGGGTGCCTGGGTCTAGTCCCTGGGCTGGCCAGATCAATGTACCTGTGGGCTTTGGGTCTTCGTGTCTAGTCCCTTCCCTGGGCCAGCTCACTGCACTGTTGTCAGATGGTGATCGAGTCTAGTCCTTGGGCTGGGCCAGCTCACTGTCCCGAGTTCTGGCTGTGCTCGTGCATAGTTCTTGGGCTGGGACAGCTCATTATCCAAAAGCCTGGGCTGTGTTCGAGTGCAGTCCCTGAACTGGTCCAGCTCACTGTCCCGATGAGTGGGGGTTTTCGGGCCTGGTCCCTTGGCTGGGCCAGCTCACTTTCCCGAGGACTGCGGGTGTTCGGTCTGGCCCCTGGGCTAGGCGAGCGCACTGTACATGAAGTCTGGGGGTTTTTCGGGTCTTGAACCTGGGCTGGGACAGCTCTCTGCACTGTGCTCTGGTTGTGTTTGGGTCCGGTTCCTGGGCTGGACCAGCTCACTGCCCTGAGTTCTGGGGGTGTTCGATTCCGGTTCCTTGGCTGGACCAGCTCACTGTACCCGAGGTCTGTTGGAGTTAATGTCTGTTCCCAGGGCTGGGACAGCTCACTGCCCTGAGTTCTGGGGGTGTTCGATTCTGGTCCCTGGGCTGGGCCAGCTCACTGTATCGGAGGTCTCGGGGTGTTTGTGTCTACTCCCTGAGCTTTTCTGCCTAGTGTCCCGATGTCTGCGGGTGTTCGGGTCCATTTGCTGGGCTGGGACGTCTCCCTTTCCCGAGGTCTTGGGGTGGCCTGGACCAGTCCCTGGGCTGGGCCAGCTCACTGTAACCGAAGTCTGTGGGTGTTCATGTCTAGTCCCTGGGCTAGACCAGCTCACTGTAACAGAAGTCTGTGGGTGTTCATGTCTAGTCCCTGGGCTAGACCAGCTCACTGTAATCGAAGTCTGTGGGTGTTCATGTCTAGTCCCTGGGCTAGACCAGCTCACTGTAACAGAAGTCTGTGGGTGTTCGTGTCTAGTCCCTAGAATGGGCCTGCTTGATGTCCCGAGGTCTGGGGTTGTTCGTTTCCTGTCCATGGGCTGGTCCTGCTCAGTGTACCCGAGCGCTAGGGGTATTCGTGTCTAGTCCGTGGACTGGTCCAGCTCACTGTCCCGATGCCCATTGGTGTCCTCGTCCGAATAATTGTCTGGGCCAGCTCACTGCACCCAAGGTCTGTGGGTGTTCTGGTATAGTCCCTGGTCTAGGCAAGCTCACTTTACCGAGGTCTCGGGGTGTTCCGGTCTGGTCACTTGGCTGAGCAAGTTCACTGTCTTGAGGTTCAATGGTGTTCAGCTCTGGCCCCTGGTCTAGGCCAGCTCACTGTCCCGTTTTCTGGGGGTGTTCGGGTCCAGTCCCTGGGCTGGGACTGCTCACAGCACCCGAGGCCCGGTGGTGGTTGTGTCTATTCCCCTGGCTGTGCCAACTCACTGTCCCGGTGTCTGGGGGATTTTGTGTGTCGTCTCTTGGCTGGGCCAGCTCACTGTCCCGAGGACTGCTGGTATTCGGGTACAGTTCCTAAGCTGGGCCAGCTCACTTTGCAGGAGGTCTGAGGGTGATTCAAATCTAGACCCTGGGCTGGGTCAGCTCACTTTCCTGATGACTGGGGGTGTTCGGATCTTGTCACGTGGCCTTGCCAGCTCACTGTCCCAATGTCAGGGGATGTTCGTGCCTAGTCCCTGTCCTGGGTCAGCGCACTGCCCTGAGGAATAGGTCAGTCCGTGTCGAATCACTGGGCTGGGCCAGCGCATTCTACCCGAGGTCTGGAGGTATTCCAGACTTGTCCCTGGGCTGGGCCAGCCTCTGTCCCGAGGTCTTGGTGTGTTCGGATCCAGGCCACGGGATGGGACAGCTCATTGTACCGTGGTCTGGTGGTTATCAGGTCTTGTCCCTGGGCTGGGCTAGTTCAGTGTATTGAGGTGTTAGGGTCGAGTCCCTGTGCTAGGAGAGTCACTTTACTGAGTTCTGGGGGTGTTCGTTTCTGGTCCTTAGTGTGGCCCAGCTCACTGTACTCATCATCTGGGGGTGTACGTGTCCAGTCCCTTGGGTGGGTCAGCTCACGGCCGCGAGGTCGTTTTGTGTTCGTTTCAGGACCTTGGTCTGCGCCAGCTCATTTTCCCTTGCTCTGGGGGTGTTCAGGTCAAGTCATTGGGCTGATCATGCTCACAGCACTGAGGTCTGGGGGTGTTTGTGTCTAGTCCCTGAGCTGGGCCAGCTCAGTGTCCTGATGTCTGCGGGTTTTCGGATATAGTCCCTCGGCTGGGCCAGCTAACTGCCCCGAAGTCGGGGGATGTTCGGGTCTCGTCCATGGGCTGAGCCAGCTCACTGCCCCGAGATCTGGGGACATTCGGGCCTTTTTCCTTGTTTGGTCCAGCTCACTGACCCGAGGTCTGGGGGTGTTCGTGTCTAGTCCCTTGTCTGGGCCAGCTCACTGTCCCGAACTCTGGGTGTGTTCGGGTCTGGTCCCTGGGCTGGCCCAGCTCACAGTCCCGGGTTCTGGGGGTGTTCGTATTTGGTCCCCGAACACACACACACACACACGTTGAGAGAATCATCCACTCCTGTACTATACGATAACAATCCTGGAAACTGTATTATTAGCTTTCCAAAGTATACACTTTTTTCAGGAAATCTGTGATGGTACATTAAATGGCTTCCACATTGACATAAAATGGAATAGAGTTCACTCTCTTTTAATCCAGTATGTGTGGGGCACTCTGTGGGAATTCAGTACAATTGCAAATGTGGTAGATTTACAATTCCGATTTCATATCAAACATTCTCTGAAGCCTTTTGTTACAGAGACCAGACAGACAACACTGCACAACTATATCCCCACATCTCCTGCAGGCTCTGCCATGTCTTCACCAAGCGACAGCTCTGCTCAGCTCCCAGCTTTGAAGTGAGAGGTGCCTCCTGAGTTGTATTTCTGCATTGTTTTCCTCACCTCTCCAACTCCCACTCAAACCGATTGTGTGCTCACAGCTCAGATCTGCGATGGCCACTGTCAATGTAGTGAGACAGCTTTGCTGGACTCTCTCTCTGTGTGCCAACGCTCATAGCTCTAATCCTCATCCTCTGGGATCTCACTTTGCCCATCAGGGTAAACAGGGAGCTGCAGACACAACAGCTTATTTCAGGATGAATTGTAGTCCGTCAGCATTTTGAAGATATTGACACATTGTTCCAGAGGTCCTTCCAGTTGGGATCTTTCTCTATTCTGTCCACTCGGGAAGTTGGAAAAACAGAGTTTCACCTGTGCATATCAAGCGTGGTTTAGTTCCTGATTTGAAATGTTGAATGTGGTGTTTTCACACAATGGGATATACACGCTGACACGAATGGGTTGTCTTTCACTGAATTTATTCTGTGCAATATTACAGACTGAACCATTAGACAATAAGTGATCCCATCCATCACAGCATTTACAATATAAAGTTGGACATCATTGGTAAAGTATACGACAGGAGGAACGGATTCCATAGGTACAGCTTAACACATGACCTTGAATATAATCAGGTTAACAAGAGCAGGACACAACAAAGGAGACACTGGTGCAAATTTCCCCAGGTATAGGGTTAAAAAGCAGAGATATTTATCAACAAAAAACTACTGCAGATGCTGGAAACCCAAAACAAAAACAGAATTACCTGCAAAAACTCAGCAGGTCTGGCAGCATTGGCGGAGAAGTACGGGTTGACGTTTCGAGTCCTCATGACGTTTCAACAGAACTGAGTAATATTAGGAGAGGGGGGAAATGTAAGCTGGTTTAAGGTGGGGTTGGGAGAGAAGTTGGGGGGTGGGGTGTTGGTTGTAGGGACAAGCAAGCAGTGATAGGAGCAGATAATAAGAATATGTCACAGACAAAGGAACAAAGAGGTGTTGAAGGTGTTGATATTATCTAAACGAATGTGCTAATTAAGAATGGATAGCAGGACACACAAGGTACAGCTCTAGTGGGGAAGGGTGGAATGATTGACAGAGCATTAAAGGTATAGATTTAAAATTAATGGAAACAGGTGGGAAAAGAAAATTCAATATAAATTATTGGAAAAAAAACAAAAGGGAGGGTGATGAAACGGAACGGGGGTGGGGATGGAGGAGAGACTCAAGATCTAAAATTGTTGAACTCAATATTCATTCCGGAAGGCTGTAAAGTGCCTAGTCGGAAGATGGGGTGCTGTTCCTTCAGTTTGCGTTGGGCTTCACTGGAACAATGCAGCGAGCTGTGCACTGACATGTGAGCAAGAGAGCAGCGTGGAGTGTTAAAATGGCTAGCGACAGGGAGGATTGGGTCTTTCTTGCGGACAGACCGCAGGTGTTCTCCAAAGCGGTCGCCCAGTTTACGTTTGGTCTCTCCAATGTAGAGGAGACCACATTGCGAACAACGAATGCAGTAGGCTAAGTAATAAGAAATGCTGCTTCACTTGAAAGGAGTGTTTGGACCCTTGGACGGTGAGGAGAGAGGAAGTGAAGGGGCAGGTGTTGCATCTTCTGCGTGGGCATGGGGAGGTGCCATATGTGGGGGTTGAGGTGTAGGGGGCGATGGAGGAGTGGACCAGGGTGTCCCGGAGGGAACGATCCCTACGGAATGCAGCCAGGGTGTGGTGAAGGGAAGATGTGTTTGGTGCTGGCATCATGCTGGAGTTGATGGAAATGGTGGAGGATGATCCTTTGAATGCGGTGGCTGGTGGGGTGATAAGTGAGGACAAGGGGGACCCTGTCTTTTTTCTGGGGGGGAGGAGAAGGCGTGTGGGCGGATGCGCGGGAGATTGACCAGACACGGTTGAGGGCCCTGTCAATGACCGTGGGTGGAAAACATCGGTTAAGGAAGAAGCAGGACATGTCAGAGGAACTGTTTTTGAAGGTAGCATCATCAGAACAGAAGCGACGGAGGCAAAGGAACTGAGAGAATCGGATGGAGTCCTTACAGGAAGCAGGGTGTGAGGAGCTGTATTCGAGGTAGCTGTGGGAGTCGGTAGGCTTGTAATGGATATTGGAGGACAGTCTATCACCAGAAATTGAGACAGAGAGGTCAAGGAAGGGAAGGGAAGTGTCAGAGATGGACCATGTGAAAATGATGGTGGGGTGTAGATTGGAAGCAAAATTATTAAATTTTTCCAGGTCCCGACGAGAGCATGAAGCAGCACTGAAGTAATCATCGATGTACCGGAGAAAGAGTTGTGGGAGGGGGGCCGAAGTAGGACTGGAACAAGGAATGTTCCACATAACCCATAAAGAGACAGGCATAGCTATGGCCCATGCGGGTACGCATAGCCACACCTTTTCTTTGGAGGAAGTGAGAGGAGTTACAGGAGGAATTGTTCAGTGTGAGAGCAAGTTCAGCCAGACGGAGGAGAGAAGTGGTGGATGGGGATTGTCCGGGCCTCTGTTCAAGGTAAAAGCTAATTTTCCTCAGACAATCCTGCTGTGGGATGGAGGTGTAGAGGGATTGGGCGTCCATGGTGAACAGGAAGCGGTTTTGGCCAGGGAACTGGAAATTGTTGATGTAACGTAAGGTGTCAGAGGAATCACGGATGTAGATGGGAAGTAACTGGACCAGGGGAGAGAGAAGGGAGTCAAGATAACGAGAAATGAGTTCCGTGGGGCAGGAACAGGCTGACACGTTCGGTCTGCCAGAACAGTTCTGTTTGTGGATTTTGGGTAGGAGGTAGAAGCGGTCCGTCTGAGGTTGGGTGACTATCAGGCTCCAAGCTTTGGGAGGAAGATCTCCAGAGGAGATGAGGTCAGTGACAGTCCTGGAAACAATGGCTTGATGTTCAGTGCTGGGGTCATGGTCCAGGGAGAGGTAGGAGGAAGTGTCTGCGAGTTGACGCTCAGCCTCCGCCAAGTAGAGGTCAGTGCGCCAGACAACAACAGCACCACCCTTGTCAGCGGGTTTGATGAAAATGTTGGGGTTGTACCTGAGAGAACGGACTGCAGTAAGTTCAGAGAGAGACAGATTAGAATGGTTGAGAGGAGCAGAGAAATTGAGATGACTAATGTTACGCCGACTGTTCTCAATGAAAAGATCAAGAGAAGGTACGAATCCAGAGGGAGGGGTCCAGGTTGAGGGACAATATTGGAGGTGGGTAAAAGGATCCGTTGAACGGGGAGAGGACTCCTGCCCAAAGAAGTGAGCAAGGAGATGAAGGCGGCGGAAGAAGAGTTCAGCATCGTGCCGAGCCCGAGATTCATTGAGCTGAGGGCGTAAGGGTATGAAACTAAGTCCTTTGCTCAGCACTCAACGTTCAGCGTCGGAGAGGGGAAGGTCAGGGGTTATAGCGAATACACGGCAGGGGCTGGGATTGGAAGATGGGGTGGGGATGGGGGGACAGGCAGGGTTGGAGGGTCCTAGACGGGTGTTGGTGTCGATGAGTTGTTGGAGCTTCTACCTCCAACCCAAAAGCCTCTGTCTCACTAATTGTTCCTGCTCCATAGTCCATCTACTTCTCTATCCTATTCTCACGCTCTCCCTCCCTATCTCTCTCACCTGATCACATCCATCTGCCCATGCAGTTAAATATTTCTGTTGTGCCCTGAGCCAAGCTGTTCCGGTACAGCCACATCAGTAATCTCTACCCGGCTATGTGTAAAATTGCCCGGCTATGCCCTATCCACAAAAAGCAAGGCAAATCCAACCATTCCAATCACCGCCCCATTAGTCATCTATCGATTATCAGTAAAGTCGGGCAAGCTGTCATTAACATTGCAATCCAGCGGCACTTGTTCGGCAATAACCTGCTCACTGACGCTCATTTTGGGATCCACCAGGGCCACTCAGCTCCTGAAATCATTACAGCCTTGGTTGAAACATCGACATAAAATCAAAAGTACAGAGTTTAGGTGGTGGTCTGGGCGCTTAAAATCAAAGCTGCATTTGACCGAATACGGCATCAGAGATCCCTCTAAAAATGGAGTTTTTGGGAATCAGGAAGGCGGGAGAACCACATTCAGCTTCTTCATCAATGACCTTCCAGTCATCATAAAGTCACAGGTGAGGATGTTTGCTGATGATTGAACAATGTTCAGCACCCTTCGTGAATCCTCAGGAACGGAAGCAATGCATGAAGAAGTGCATCAAGACCTGGACAATGGCCAGGCTGAGAAGTGACAAGTATCATTTGCGCCACACAATGCCAGGCAATGACCATTCACTAAAAGCGAGAATATAAGCTTCCCCCCTTGACAGTCAATGACTTAAACATCGCCTACTCCTGGGGATTTCCATTGTCGAGAAACTGAACGGGTATAGCCATACACATTCTATGGCTCCAAGATCCGATCAGAGTCCAGGAATCCTACAGCGAGTTATTAGCCTCCTGACTCCACAAATTATGTCCAGCATCTAGAAGGCAGACGTCAGGAGTGTGAGGCAATCCTCTCCACTTGCCCGGATGAATGCATCTCCCACAACACTGCAGAGGCTTGACACCATCCAGAACAAAGCAAGCTGCTTTATTGGCAAGCAATGCACAAAATGTCATTCCCTCCACCAGCGACACAAAGTAGAGTTGGGGTCTACAATCTACAAGGTGCATTTCAGAAACTCACCAAGATTCCGTGGAAAGCACCATAAAACCCAAGACCATCTAGAAGGATAAGGGAAGTTGGTGCATGGAGGCACCACCACCTGCAAGATCCAGTCCAAGTCACTCACCATTCTTATTTGGAAATATATTGCTGTTGCTTCACTGTAGCTGCTTGAACAAATACTGGAACCCCGTCTCTAACCGCACTGAGGCTTAGACCACATGGACTGCAGTCCTTCAAGAAGGTAGCTCACCGGCGCCTTATCAATGGGAAATAGTGATGGGCAATAAGTGCTGAACTCGCCAATGGTGCCACATTCTGTGAATGAAGTAATAAAAAAAACACACAGTGTTTTTCGGTTTCCTAATTATTTCCCTCTGATGCAGGATGTTCTCTAACAGCTCCCATAATTTCTGACACACCAGCATGATTTGAACGTTGTGCTCTCCCTGAATTTGACCCAGCAGATCCCTGCCGAATTAGAGACAGTATGCATTATCAAAAGAAGTGACGCGATGTCTCATGAAATTACTTTAACTTTTGAAGTTTTTCTTTGTGTGTTCATTTATTCTGTCCAAGCTCCTGACTGTGACTTGCAACCTGAAAGTCATCTCTCTTTCTGGAAAAATGTCCTCCAACTTCTTTGGAGGGATAATTCCCAAAATTCATCCTCTCTCCCTGCCTTCCCGCCTCACTAATAACATTTTGCTGGGAGGTTGTTGGATGCTCCTCCTGCCAGCCATTCTTTTCTTTCAGGACCCATTCTCTGTTTTTATATTTAACATACTCCACTGAGTCTGTGTTTTTTTTCATGACATATTTGCCCCTGACAGCTCGAATCACGGACTGATTTTGTATCTTGATCTCGGCTTGTCTGCGTGGATGATTTCCCTGTGTTAAGGTTAAATCACCCACACAATGCAATTGGTGGGACAATGCTTCATCCTAGACTCCGAGGCCTAATCTATTCTTGCTTTGTTCATCATTAATTTGCCATGTTCACATTTCTCTGCAAGTCAATGCAGGCCGTGGATAAGTGTATTCATTCATTTCCCTTTTAGCTGTGAATGCTTCTTAAATCTCATTGGCAGGACAATGTTAAAATTTCAAAGACAGAAATAGGCATTGGGTGTTTTTACTCGTTCATTGTACAAAGTTTGTTCTGCTTCACTCCCTTTCTAGTTTAAGATATTGTCTGCAGAGCCACCCACAATCTTTAATATCGTGCTGACTTGCCCACTGCTATCTTTTTCAGCGAGACTCCACGTATTGCAACATCTGCAAAAGCCCAGGCGCCAACTCAGCCATGTGTCTGTCTGGTTCAGATCTACCGCCTGCTCTAAGCTTTCTGCTCGTGCTAGGACTTCCTGTGCTTGTCCGTTCTCTCGTTGCCACCATGTAATATACTTGGTATCGTGATTACTGCACAGAATATTTACAATTTCCGCAGTAGTATGCAAAACGTTAAGTTTTAATTGAGAAAAATCTTTACTGTAGCTTCTGCCTGCCATGAAGTCGAAAAGAAAGTGCAAGATCATTAGACGTTGCCTCTATTCCTGTGATGATATATACCGAGTCTCATTAAATATGACACAGCGAGAATTCATCCATTATCGTAACGACAGAGCCAGTCTGCATCACGAGGGCAGAATGTGATAACTGACATGGAGATCCCATACTCGAGTTTTCCCTGATGCCATGACGCATGGTGGTGCCTGTACTAATTGTTAAGGAATCTCCAAACCACTCCGCCCGACTGAACGCCAGTGTTTGATGACCCTGCCCTCCCAGTACAACTGGGCGTACTAGGCATGTTAATGAAGGGGCCTGGAACATTGTGGAATTGGCAAAGGGGTGATATTCTGTGTGTGTGAGGATATGTTGGAGCTGTGAAATGACAAAGTCGCCCTGCCATTCTCTGACGGCCCCCACCCCGCGCTCACCGAACCTCTCCATTTCAACATGACCATCAGCTGATCCGAGTCAGAACAGACACCAGGAATAAAGGTGATATTGAATGCAACAATATTTATTACACATTTTCATACAGCAGTGGGTCAGGGTTTGCGGGGCCTCCACAATCAAGTGAACCTTGATTAAATATTGTCTTCTGTCTCAGCCTCGGACGGGTTCACATCTTCATGCGGTATTGTAGATGAATTACTCTTGCAGCAGTGATGGCCCCAGAGACAAAGTACCGGCCCCATAGGCTGACGTGGCCCGCACGGCCATTCTTGGCATTTCCCAACATATTTTGTGCATCCGAAGATGTGACCTGAAACGTAGCAACGGATAATTAATCACTCGGTATGACTGCGTTAGAGAACAGAGGGGCAACAAGATGCTACACTCACTTGGTGAATGTGATATTGCATAGAAATACTTTCCCTCTCACACGCCTGTCCAGTTTGATCTTAAATACATCTACACTATTTACCCAAAAACAGTCCCTGTGCTAGTCAGTTCCAAATTTTTATTGCTCCCTTACTGAACAGGTTCCTGTTGCATTATTTCTTGCCTTTATTACCGACATTTTTTATTGGCGTTTTTTAGATTTGTCCGGCCGCCCACAAGTGACAATACCTTCCCTCCATCTACAAAGCAGATCCTTCCTTTTCTTATAAAACAACAGGAACTGAGAGAACCTTTAACACAATGTTGCCTACCAAGCTGCTTCACAGGAGCGCTCTGAAACGCGATCATTCATCTACCCGCCGAAGGAGTGACCTGGACAGGTGACAAAAACACTTGGTCGCAGAGAAAGGGTTAAGGAGGAAGAGGCAGAGGTATAGGAATTAGGAGGAATTCCACTGTTCAGATTCCTGACACCTGAAGAAACAGCTGCCAATGTTGCAGCAATATTAATCAGGCATGCTCAAGTGTCCAGAATTGGAGGAGCACAGAGATTTCTGGCAATTGTGTGCCTGGAGGAGATTACAGAGCAAGGACAGGAATGACCAGCGGGTTATTTGAGAACAAGAATGATAGTTTTAAATCCTGGTTATGGCGTAACGAAGAACCAATATAATTCAGTGAGTTCATGGTTTGATTGATGAATCGGGACCGACGTGAATTAGGTCGCAAAGGCAGCAGATTTGTTGAATGACCTCAGTTTGTGGTGATTAGAATGCGATCGAACAGCCAGGAATGCATTGGGATAATAAAATATAAGCGTTACATATGTGTGGATGAGAACTTCAGCTGCAGATGAGCTGAGAAAGGGGAGGGGTTGAGCGATGTAGATTGAAGCGCCCTTCGCAATAACATAGGCCTGTGTTTGAAACAGGACAACAGTTTTTTTGAAGTCAGTGTGTCTGTACCTGAGACAGGTTCCAGGAACAGGGCTGGCGCTGGTATCCAGGAAATGGAGTATGGTATGGGAAATGAAATCATTGTCGTAAACATTGTATAAATATATTCCATTTGGTGTAAATCTCTGATGATCCAGTTACTGGATCAGGAATCTGATAATGTATTTATAGCGGCGAGATTGCAAGAGCAGCTGGCGAGTTAGGCTCCTCTCTAAATGTGTAGAAGCCTATGCTGTGTTTTTAGATGATTTTACCGGTGGCTGCGCGCAGATGGGAAATTGGACAGGGCCAAGGGCCAAGGAGGAATCTTTGGAGGACGGCAAAAAGCCGAAGATAATGTCCATACATCCAAATATTAGCATCTGTCAATAGTATTCAATCGGTCTTAAATCAACTTGATTTATTTTACATGAGGAAACTTTATTAATGGTTCTGGGATCAAGGTTCGTTAATGTAGTGAGATACCGATCATAAAAAAAAAAAATCTCTTTTTATTTTGAAATAACCTTAAGGAGTGAAATGACCCCCTGCTCCACATAACCATGTTTCATTATATAGATTACGGAGAGATAGACTCACCAATATCATCCATAAGGAAATGGGGCTCCCTGGAAGTGATGGGCTGCGCCACCACCAGGGCTCCAAGTAGCAAGAACAGCGCCTTCTTCATCTTCCGCTGAGCTCCTCAGAGACGCAGTGAGATGGCTGGAGTGCAGGTACTGTTTATATAAGCTCATAAAGGATTCATTAGTTAATAATCAAACTCGCACTGAGCGGAAAGGCTCCACCTTAAGCGTGTTAATAAGTAAGGCCATAAATGAGATGAACAGTATTGGAAATCAAAGATGAAGCTTGTCTCACAACGAGGTTTTATTTACTTAATTTCAGATGGTCCAATTTGGGTAATGATCCCACTGAGGAAGAAAGCGTTTGCTGTCCTTATAGTAAGTATCATAAACAGAATACGGTCTTCCAGCCTTTGAGTAGATGCTTTCTCTTTGAACCAGCTACCTAATTCCAGCACTTTTAACATGCTGTCTGCACATTGCCCTGAAGTTTATTCCTTTCAGTTATTATTGCACCTCATATTCTGAAAGTTCCTGTTGAACCTGCTACCAGGCAGCGCATTCTAGATCACAACAACTAACTGTGTTAATTGGCAGTCTGCTCATCTTCGATTTAGTTCAGTTTGCTGTTGTCTACAATTATCTTCAATGTCGTTCTGCTGATCACCAGATGTCCCGGTCTGCAAAATAGTATGGAACCACCATTAGATGAAGTTTGGCCCTGGGAAAAAAAAAAAAAATCCCTCTAACAAAATCACAAACAGATTATCCAGTTAGTATTCATCAGGGGTAGGTTGCCAAGGGCAAATTGTCTCCCCGAAGTTACATCAGTGAAGGCACTTGAATATTGACGGAGAAACTTTTTGGCACCTTCTTATGCTTTAAGGGCGATATAGGAATGCAAATGTTGTTTTTATTCTATTCTTGCTTCCTCCTCTTCCTTCATCTCCTTTCTTTCCCTCCCTCCTCTCTCTCTGTGAAGCTAACAATGGATCCGTTATGTTTATATCAGGCTCACACCTTCTGCATTTTTGTCTGTCTCTTCCTCAACCTCCTTGCCCATTCCCGTCGTTCTCCCTCTCTCTCTCTGAATCCCTCTCACCCAGTCTTAACCAGTTGCCAAGGTGGTTAATTATTTCTAAGTTTTAAGTGTTGACGGTTTGTGAATATTTTTCCTCTTACACGGAGCTGCCCTGATACCAGTCGCCATCCTGTCTGGCAGCCTTTAACAAGGTTACATAATCAGCTGTCCTTGAATATGTGCCAGCGGAACACTGTCCGTCGATTGGAGCAAAGCACAGACTCTCAGCTGCTAAATGACTAATTATCACCAGGTTACTTAATTGAATGCAACTGGTTGCTTGAATTAGCCTTAGTGAAAGTCTTTAGAAATAACTGCCAAAACATTTTCAAAATGCATCGGCCACGATAGTATCCAGTGCATTGAGCCATATGTTGAATGTCCTGTGGAGTGAAGAGAAACGGTTGAAGACTGGCATATGTGCTTTGGTTGACCAGAGGAGGAGACCGATGCATAACTTCCAATCAGCACGTCTGTCAGAAGGTGGTTGCCAATAATTAAGCCTTGTCTTTTGTATTCACATGCTTACCTACCTCATCATTGAGAATGAGAATACTTTAGGAAAATCCTTCTCCATTTAGTTGTTCCAGTGTCCATCACCATTTAGGACTGGATGATATATGGGTGCAGAGATGTGATCTGATCCGTTGCTTTTGTGCGTGCTTAGCTCTGAGTATCGCTTGCTGCTTTCGCTGTTTGTTTTGCATGTAGTCCTGTGTTGCAGCTTCAGAAGGTTGGAACCGGAATTTAAATGTGGGTTATGCTGTTCCTAACGTTCTCTGCTACACCCCCGTTTGAATCATGCTTGATCACTAGCTTTGATGTTAATTGATATGAGGGATATGAGATCCCTTGAGTGTATAGGTTATAGATGTATGCAATTATTGCCCATTCTCTATTTCTCTCTCTCTCACCGGCTTTCTTCCCCTCTCTCACTCTCTCTCTCACCAGCCTTCTTGCCCTGTCTCTTTCTCTCTAACCAGCTTTCTTGCCCCGTCTCTCTCGCTCTCTCTCTCTCTGCACGAACTTTCTTGCCTTGTCTCTCTGACTGTTCCTCTCTCACCATCTCTGTTGCACTGTCTCTCTCTCTCCCTCTCTCACCAGCTTTCTTGCCCTGTCTCTCCTTATCTCTCTTTCACCAGCTTTCTTGCCTGTCTCTCTCCATCTCTCTCACCAGCTTTCTTGTCCTGTCTCTCTCCATCTCTCTCACCAGCTTTCTTGCGCACTCTCTCTCTCTCTCACCAGGTTTCTTGCCCTTTCTCTCTCTCTCTCTCACCAGCATTCTTGCACTAAATCTCTATCTCTCTCACCAGCTTTCTTGTCCAATCTCTCTCTCTCTCTCTCCCACTCTCTCCAGCTTCCTTGCCCTGCCTCTCTCTCACACACACACCAACTTTTATCATGACTCTCTCCCTCTCTCTCTCACCAGTTTTAAAGCCCCCTCTCTCTCTCTCTATCTCTCAGTCTTTCTGTCTCTTCTCTTGCTCTCTCATCAGCTTTCTTGCCCCGTCTCTCTATCTCGCTCTCTCTACACAAACTTTCTTGCCCTGTCTCTCTCACTCTCTGCGTCCCTCTCTAACCAGCTTTCTTGCTCTGTCTCTCTCTATCTATCTCAGGAGCTTCCATTTCGTTTCTCTCCCTATCTCTCTCACCAGCTTTGTTGCCCTGTCTCTCTCTCTCTCACACACACCAGCTTTCTTGACCTCTCTCTCTCTGTCTGTCTCTCTCTCACCAACTTTATTGCCCAGCCCCTCTCTCTCTCTCACCGGCTTCCTTGCCCTTTATCTCTCTATCTCTCTCACCAGCTCGCTTGCTTGTCCTATCTCCCTCTCCCTCACTCTCTCGCTCTTTCAAACCAGCTTCTTGCCCTCTCTCTCTCTCTCTATCTATGTCTCTCTATCTCTCACCATCTTTCTTGACCTCTCTCTCTCTCTGTTTGTCTATCTCTCACCAGCTTTATTGCCCTGTTTTTTTCTCTCTCTCTCTCACATAGCATTAATGACCTTTCACTCTCCCTCTCTCTTACCAGCTTTCTTGTCCTGTCTCTCACACACTCTCTCTCTCTCTCTCATCATCTATTTTCTCCCGTATCTGTCTCTCTTGCTCATTAGGTTTCAAGCCCTCTCTCTCTCTCAGTATCTTCTCTCTCTCCCTCTCACCAGCTTTCTTGCTCTGTCTCTCTCTCTTACACAAGCTTTCTTGCCGTCTCTCTCTCTCTCTGTCCATCTCTCACCAGCTTGCTTGCCTTGTCTCCCTCTCACTAGCTTTCTTGCCCTGTCTCTCACTCTATCTTTCAATTCTCTCACTCTCTCACCATTCACAAGTGCTCTTGCCCTGTCTCTCTCTCTGTGTGTCCCTCTCGCACAAGTTTGCTTGCCCTGTCTCTCTCTCTGTCCCTCTCTCAACAGCTTCCTTGCCCTCTCTCTCTCTCGCTCTCCTTCTCTCACCATCCTTCTTGCACTTTCTATTTCTTTCTCTCACCTGCATTCTTGCCCTGTCTCTGCACATTTTTCTTAACAGCTTTCTTGCCCTGTCTCGCTCTCTCTCACTCTCACACCAGCTTTCATAACCTGTCCCACACTCTTTCTCTATCTCACCACCTATCTTGTCCTCTCTCTCTCTATCACCAACTTTCTTACCCTTTCTCCTTTTCCCACGATCTTTCCTGCCCTCTTTCTCTCTTTCCTTCTCACACCAGCTTTCTTGACATCTACCTCTCTCTCTCTCGCTCTCTCACCAGCTGTCTTGCCCTGTCTCCTTCTCTCTATGAATATATCAACCCAGACAACATCAAACTCACAATAATGCAGAAATTTTAATAAATTAGTGTGATGGGATTTGAACAATCATTAGTTAAGAAATTGTGTACTTTCTCCATAGACAGTGAGTGAGCTGCTGCTTCATATTCAGGTACAGCTCATTCCTTTCTATTCGCTAAAGGTTATTAGACAGGATGGCAACTGGTGACAGGATAGTTCCGTATTTTAGGGAAATATTTAGCCATCCACCAATGGCTTAGATTTAGAAATATTTAACGGAGAGATAACCTGAGTGGAAGATGACTAACGGGATGGATGAAGAAGGAGACGCACATGATGAGCTAGAGGAGCAGAGCGAGATAGAGAAAGAGAAAATTAACATAAACTCAGAGAGGCAGGGGGAAGAGTATTAGGACGGAGATAGATGGAGAGGTTCAAAGAGAATTAGAAAAAAATATTGTATTTCTATAATATCAGTCGCAGAGTCAGAAATTCCCGAAGAGTACCCCAAAAAATGTTAAGCTGTCATCAGTGATGTAACGTAGAAAGTGTGATAACCAATCGGTGTACAGAAAACTCCCACTGTAGAGGTAGTGACCTGATCATCTGCTCAAGTTATGTCAGACGTAGAAACAAATGCCCCAAGTATTCTGCCCAAAGACGCTGCGGGTTATCTTAGAGAGTGGGAGGTTAGGTAACCAGTAATAACAACAATAAAGATAATTGGAAAATGAAATAAATGGAAGACGACAAGGATTTAATTTTAAATGTTTTTAGTGTATTTAATTGCAGCCAATGATGGTTATAAATCCTCCCAAGGTCAATCAATGTTCAGACTTATTCATGGATTTCAATTTAAAGCCAGCTTTGGCAACGCATTAAATCATTGATTAAGTCACTCTTGATCTCCGTTCCAGGGCTCTTTTAATATGTCCAAGATGTAACCAATCCCCAGTGTGTGTGTGTGTGTGTCTGATAATTAACGACAGGATGATTTCTGAGCCCATATAAGGAGTTTCCGTATTCCGATCATCCCATTTTGATTCTGAGGAACTCAGCAAAAATGGTGAAAAGACTGCTAATGGTATTTGGTGTCTTGGTGCTGATACAGCCATTTACTGTCGGATGGTTAGCGTACTCTCGGCATTGGCAGTTTAGTATACCTCTCAGGATTCAACATATCACGCTATTGATAGGAGCAGGTGGAGTCATTCTGCACCCCGGGGCGCCTCCGGCAACTCACCTCACTTTACCCACTTTGTTTCTGTACTCTGAACATCTTTTCATCAAAACACCCCACGCTCCCTCTGCTGTGAATTGCGAAGTGAAAGGAACAATTAATTGATGACCATAATTGGTCCAAGTGCGGTCTAACCATGGAATGTTGAAACCAGAACAGTGAACAGTGAACAGTGTTCTTAGTGTGGTCTACCGGAGGGATTTATAGATTACTTCTGGGCACTGTGCTCCAAGAGAAGTCAAAGCAAGAGATACGGATACTGTGACTGAGCACAGCGAGAATGGAAGCAACTTGCATTGCGCCTTCAACATGTAGAAAATAGGCGGGGGACTCAGCAGTAGCATAATGAAACATAATTTACACAGAGCAACATTCTCATGGGGGGAACGCTGAAGAATCTGTCCCCAGCCACAGAAGGCACAGCTGTCAATGAGGAATCGACTGAAATCAGGACATGCGGCGTCAGGCAGAATTGCGGCGCCCACTTATCTCGCAGAGTTGTCAGACTAGAGGAAATCATACGATGGTGAATAGGGTGTTTGTTAAAAGCAATGTATAGAGTGAATGTATTACATCACCGAGGGACAGCATGTGAATGAGACACATGGGGAGGCTACGGGCAGATGATTGGATGATATTGATGGTTACTGGAAAAACTCACAATAAATAAAATACCATCAATACTTTATTTTTGAAAGGGCCCAAAACTGAAATTGATATGTTCACATTATTAAAGGGTTTCAATGGTTATGGAAACAAATTGGACTGATGGTGGTCAGAGCACATCAGCCAGCTGTGAATTGAATGGAGATACAGGCTTGAGGCGCTGAATGGATACCTCATTTTCCATTCAATATTGATCTATAGCGGCTAATGTGAAATATACTCACCTCCCGTAGCATAATGATTTTGGCTATAAAGCGGCCCTGCCAAGGCCTTGAATCCAACTACGAAAAACAGAGCTTTCCAAATATCTTGAGCTCCTCAGATTAACAATGAGAAAACAGGAGTACGGATGCTCTATATGGGAAATGAGCGACTGTTCTGTAGTTAATAATAACATGCACACTATGAAGATTGTCTCTACTTTGAGCATGTTAAAGATGCAGACTCCCAAGCCGGGTACTTGTTAATCAATAGAGAGACATATCTGTGCAATGATTGACCTTGTGAAGGTTTAATATAATTCTGAATGGTGTTTAAAGTTAGAGCCAATCTGAAGAGAAAAAGGCCATTTGGTCCATTTGGTCCACTGAGCCTCTGCTGGATGTTTGACATAGCTACCGAATCCTGCCCACTCGATCTTTTCACTTTCCCCATTGCTCTGCCATCGCTCTTTTTTTCCCGTTCAATTATGTCCACAACTCCTCGTTTTTAATTCACCGTCGTAGCTTCCTCCATTCCCCTTTCAGGAAGCAACTGACAGGTCACATGGACAGGCTGTGTAAAAATACATTTTCCCACATCTGCCATGGGGTTCCTCTGTCAATTATGTTGAATGTGTTTCTCCCATCATCCAAAATCCCGCTCTGGCTGACTCTTTTGTCAGAATAAATGTATATTTCGCCCGGGGGCCCTGGGAGCGATATTGATCAGTTGAGCAGTATCAGTAAAACAGATTCCCTGGTTATTAACTCGCTGATGAGTTTTGGAGCTTGTAAATATTGACGTCCCCACAGGAGTAAATCATTGTCTGTTCCAAGCTTTGGGAAAGCCCGAGCTGGGGAAGGATCTGCAGGGATTTTCCCATTTCAATATTTCATATTTTAACATTTCCCGACATCTCTATCTGTCTCCCTCTCTCCCTTTTGACTTTTTCTAATCCCTATCCGCCTCTAGATCAGTCTTTCTGCCTCTCTCTTTGTCAGTACTTCCTCTCTCTCTCTCTTTTTCTCTGGATCTCCCCCTCTGCCCTGTCTCTCCCTCTTCCTTCGCTCACTCTCTATGTCTCGAAGATTTTCTCTTGCTCTGTCTCGCTCCTTTCGTCTGTTCCACCGTTTAATTTATCCTCATTTCTCCATCTCATCCTCCATCTTCAATTCAGTTTCCTTCTGTCCTTTATTATAAATTAGCACGGATAGGTAAATATTTCCAATTTTTATACGTTTTCTTTTTGTTAAATATTTCCCTCTGAAACGGACCTTCGCGGTCACCGGTCGCTATCCTATCTGGAACCGTTCAGCAAGGTCCGGGGAATGAGATACCCCTGAATTTAAAGCTGCCGTTCACCGTCTGTCTGTGGGTCAAAGCACAAATAGACAACACCTTACTGTCAAAATAACATCATTTTAATCTATTTATTACATGCAGACGTTCACGGAGCGGAATATATACAGAGCTAAATGTACAAAATCAAATATGTGAACATTTTGGCGAGCCAATGGATGTTTTCTCAGTCATGGTGCGTTAGCGACGCTGTCTAGGCCCACATATTTCATTCACCATCACTATTTTCCCTAGAGAACCTGGTGTTCAGTCGCCTTCCTGAAACACTGCAGTCCAAATGATTTAGGTGCAACCACAGTGTTGCTGACAAATTTGCAGTCAGGTACCTCTAAAATTGTCCTTGTGAAAGTTCCTGGCACTATGTTCAGCGTCCGGAGTTGTTTTATTTATTTATCGAGCCTCTGTCCATTTAACTAGGCCCAGTGAGTTATTCACCATTAGATCATAAGACCATAAGACATAGGAGCCGAAATTAGGCCATTCGTCCCATCGAGTCTGCTCCGCCATTCAATCATGGCTGATACGTTTCTCAACCCCATTCTCCCGCCTTCTCCCCTTAACCTTTGATCCCCTTACCAATCAAGAACCTATCTATCTCGGTCTTAAATACATTCAATGGCCTGGCCTCCACAGCCTTCTGTGGTATTGAATTACATAGATTCACCACTCTCTGGCTAAATAAGTTTTTCCACATCTGTGTTCCAAAAGGTCTTCCCTTTACTCTGAGGCAGTGCCCTCGGGTCCTAGTCTGTCCTACTAATGGAAACATCTTCCCCACGTCCACTCTATCTGGGCCTTTCAGTAGTCTATAAGATACAATCAGATCCCCCCCTCATCCTTCTAAACTCCATCGAGTATAGACCCAGAGTCCTCAAACGTTCCTCATATGTTAAGTCTTTCATTCGTGGGATCATTCTCGTGACCCACCTCTGGACCCTCTCCAGCACATCCTTCCTGAGATACGGTGCCCAAAATTGCTCACAATATTCTAAATGTGGTCTGACCAGAGCCTTATAAAGCCTTAGCAGCACATCCCTGCTTTTATATTCTAGTCCTCTCGAAATAAATGTCAACATTGCATTTATCTTCCTAACTACCCACTCAGCCTGCAAGTTAACCTTAAGAGAATCATGGACTAGGACTCCAAAGTCCCGTTGCAATCCAGACTTCTGAATTCTCTCCACATTTAGAAAATAGTCTATGCCTCTATTCTTCCTACGAAAGTGCATGACCTCACACTTCTGCACGTTGTATTCCATCTGCCACTTCTTTCCCCATTATACTAACCTCGCCAAATCCTTCTGCAGCCTCCCCGCCTCCTCAATACTGCCTGTCCCTCCACCTATCTTTGTATCATCTGCAAACTTAGCCAGGATGCCCTCAGTTCCTTCATCTAGATCATTAATGTATAAAGTGACAAGTTGTTGTCCCAAAACTGACCCTTGTAGAACTCCACTACTCACCGGCCGTCATCCTGAGGAGGACCCCCTTATCCCCACACTCTGCCTCCTGCCAGACAGGCAATCTTCTATCCATGCTAGTACCTTGCCTCTAACACCATGGGCTCTTATCTTACTGAACAGCCTCCTGTGGGGCACCTTGTCAAATGCCTTCTGGAATTCCAAGTAGATAACATCCATTGGCTCTCCTTTGTCTAACCTACTCGTTAGCTCCTCAAAGAATTCTAACAAATCTGCCAAGCATGACCTCCCCTTGATGAAACCATGCGGACTTTGCCGCCCGATTTTACCCTGAACTTCCAAGTATTCTGAAATTTCATCCTTAAAAATGGACTCTAAAATCTTACGAACGACCGAGGTCAGGCTAATCGGCCTGTCATTTCCCCTCTTTTGCCTCTCTCCCTTCTGAAACAACGGGGTTACATTAGCGACTTTCCACTCCTCTGGGACCCTCCCTGGCTCCAGTAATTCCTGAAAGATCGCCACTAACGCCTCCACTATGTCTTCAGTTATCTGCTACAGAACTCTGGGGTGTAATCCATCTGGTCCAGGTGATTAATCCACCTTCAGACCATTCAGTTTTCCTAGCAACATCTCCTTGTTAATGGCCACCATACTCACCTCTGCCCCCCGAATCTCTTGAACTTTGGGGATGTCACTCGTGTCTTCCACTGTGAAGACTGACGCACAGTAACTATTCAGTTGCTCCGCCATTAATTTGCTCCCCACTACTACTTCTTCAGCGTCATTTTCCAGTGGCCCAATGTCCACTTTTGCCTCTCTCTTACCTTTTATATATCTAAAAATGCTCTTGCAATCGTCTTTTATATTACTGGCTAGTTTACCCTCATACTTAATCTTTTCCCTCCTTATTTCTTTTTTCGTTGTCCTCTGTTGGTCTTTGTAGGCTTCCGAATCCCCTGGTTTTCCACTGCTCTTCGCCGCATTGTATGCTTTCTCTTTAGCTTTTATGCTGTCCATGACTTCCCTTGTAAGACTTGGTTGCCTCATCCTCCCTTTAGTATGCTTCTTCTTCCTAGGAATAATTCTTTTCTGTGTCTCCCAAATTACTGCCAGAAACTCCTGCCATTGCTGTTCCACTGTCTTTCCTGCTAGGCTCATCTCCCAGTCAATTCTGGCCAGCTCCTCCGTCATGCCTCTGTAGTTGCCTTTATTCAACTGTAATACCGTTACATCTGATTGCAGCTTTTTCCTCTCAAATTGAAGGCTAAATTCTATCATATTATGGTCACTTCCTCCTCAGGGTTCCTTCACCTTAAGCTCCCTTATCAAATCTGCCTCATTACACATCACTAAATCTAGAATTGCCTTTTCCCAAGTGGGCTCCGCCACAAGATGCTCCAAAAAGCCATTTCGGAGACATTCCACACATTCATTTTCCTGGGATCCACTACCAACCTGATTTTCTCAGACCACCTGCATATTGAAATACCCCATGGACACTGTAACCTTGCCTTTCTTATACACATTTTCTATTTCCAGGCGTATCTTGTGACCCACTTCCTGGCTATTGTTCAGAGGACTGTACATAACTCCCATTGTGTTTTTTTTTACCTTTTCAGTTCCTCAACTCTACCCACACAGATTCTACATCATCTGACCCTGCATCATTTCTTGATATCGATTGACATTAATTTCTTACTAACAAAGCAACCCTACCCCCTCAGCCAACCTGCCTATCTTTTCGAAAGGATGTATATCCTTGGATATTTAGCTCCCAGCCCTGATCCCCTTGCATCCGTAATGCCCACCACATTAAACCTGCCAATTTCAATTTGCACCGCAAGCTTATTTACCGTATTTCTTATACTGCGTGCATTCAGATACAAAAACTCAAGTCCTGTATTTCCCGTCCCCATTCTCATTGTCGTCCCATTATATGATATGCTTGAAGTTAGATTCCTAGCCCTTTCCAAGCACTCTGTCTTAGTTTGTGCTCTGGAGACTTTAATAACCTCTCCTGGGCTCTCCTTTCTTTTCAGTTTTTTCATAATTCTCCATGAAGTTAAATCCAAACCCCATACGCTAACCTGCTGCTTTCTTTCCCATTAATCATATCTCTTGGAGTTTTACCCTTCCCTCACACCACCCCCCTCCCTCCCCCACCGCCCCCCCCCCCCCCCCCCCCCCCCCCCACCCCCCTTTTCTTGTTTAAAGTCCTGTTGACCACCCTACTGACCGTTTTCGCTGGAACATTGTTCCCAGATCGGTTCAGGTGGAGACCGTCCCAACAGTACAGATCCCTTCTGTTCCAATACTGATGCCAGTGCCCCACGAATGGAACCCCTCTTTTCCGCACCACTCCTTTGGCCAAGTGTTTACTTCCCTTATTCTCGCGCCCCTATGCCAATTTTCACGTGGCTTGGGTAGTAATCCAGAGATTATAACCCTTGAGGACCTGTTCTTTAGTTTAGTTCCTAGTTCCTGATAATCCCCAAACAGGTCCTCTTTCCTCGTTTTACCTATGTTATTTGTCCCGACGTGGAGCGCAACCACTGGATCCTGCCCCTCCCTCTCCAATATATTATCAAGCCGGTCAGAGATGTCCCTCACCCTGGCACTGGGCAGGCAACATACCATGTGGGACTCTCGATCCTGCTTACAAAGGAAGCTATCAATTCCCCTAATTATAGAATGCCTACAGCTACCACCTGTCTTTTTACTCCCCCCTCTTGAATGGCCTCCTGTGCCACGGTGCCGTGGTCAGCTGGCTCATCCTCCCTACAGCCCTCTTCCTTATCCACCCAGGGAGCAAGTACCTCGCACCTGTAGGATAAGGTCAAAAGCTGAGGCTCCCCTGTTCCTGAACACAGTAAAATTGGAGTGTTACAACAATGTGTCCGAACCTGCAAACAAATTATTCCAGTGTTGAAACAATTGAAATGATTTTCTCTTTGGCGTTTTATATTCTTTCCCAAGTTTCGATAACTCTAGCTGAGCGGCTCTATTTCATATTTTGAGTTACTAGAAGATGTTACTATCCATTCCTCGCGATTTTTGGTGTCCCTCGTAAGCATCTCTATCCATATATTAATTATCTAATCCACGTTTAACACTATTAATGGTCTCGTTATTTAAATGTTGGGATAACTGCAGCCTTTGCCTCCAGGCCCGGCACAAACTCTGCCCCCTCACCATTATCTCCATCTCTCTCCAGGGCCAATATCTGAGCGTGAACCAGACTGTTCACAAACTCTACAATCCCTCTGACACTGAATTGATTTTTGACACCATGTACACAACAGCATTAGCCCGGCGCACTGTCAGCTTCATCGTATTAATCATCTACAACTCTGCCTGAAGTAAGCTGCTGAATAAACACTCACCTGTACCTTTGTTAATTCCAGCCTCGCGTATTCAAACGCTATCTTGGATTCACACTTCTCTTACTAGTTATAATCAGCCACAGCTCATCCAAAACTCAGATGCCCGTATCCGACCTCACACCAGATTCATTTCCTCCATCACTCCTGTACTCATTGGCCTAGTTTGGTTCTCTGTCTGGCAGCAGCTCAATCCATCTTGCGATTCCTGTGATTGTCTCCCTCCATGGCCTCAATGTTCCAATTCATCCCACTGCTCTGGCAATCTCTGATAATCCTGCTAATTATACCAATTAATTCCCAACGTAAAGTTAACATGTTTCTCTCGGTAAAAGACTCTGGCCATACTTTGGCGCTATGCAGAGTCACTGTTAGTGGCGTTGACCTGTTCAGCAGCTTTAAAATGGTCCCGGTCTTGTCGTTCCTCCCTTCCCGGAATCTGCCGCCCGTTGCTTCCTGTCCCAAAATGTTTACCATGACGCCTTGGCTTCGGTACTCTGTGTCTCATTTTCTCTCTCGCTCTTTCTCTCTAATATAACACCAAAACCCAACTCCGCCAAACGCCCCTCCCCCGCCCATGCACAGCTCCCGCCTCGCTTCTCTAAATATCCACCAATTTATCTTACATTGCCTCTCCACATTGACCATTCCAAAGTGGGAAGAATTAAGTTGTTGTTTGTAGTTCCCGCACCAATCAGGTTTCACCAGCTCTGACCTCTTTCCTTGTCGCTGAGAACAGTCTAAGGCTGAACCAGACTCTTAACAGGCAAGGTATCATATATTCGCACCATCACTGAGACCACATATTTGCATCTTCGTAATATCGCCCATCTTCGCTGCTGCCTCACCAGCCACCCCCAGAGCCCACATCCATTCCCTTAAGAACTCTAAATTCAATTATTGCAAAATATTCCTGGCTACTCTCCCACATTTGTCCCTCTGAAAGCTTGAATCAATTCCTCCAAGAACTGCTGGACAGGAAATTTAGTTGCATGCCCGAAAACTTAAACAATTTATCTCTGCTGTTTCATTTTGGTCTTTTACTAGCTGCAGGAGACACTGCCCTGGAACACGGCCCATTAAACCAACCAGCCAATGAGCAGACTCAATGCATCTCTGGATCACCGCATCCATCCCCCATGGATCCTCAGTTCCTCCTTCGTCAATGTTAACTGCCTCATCAATCCTGTGTCCATCCAGCACAACCAGCTGCAACAGCCTGACTCCAGCCTTCCTACTTTGTCATACCCTGCTCACCGCGTCACCCCACGCACTAACCAACCGCAATGACAAAACTCCCACGCCCAACAACACCACCATCCACGACCCCAATCAGCACATCTTCCCGCTCTACATCACTTCCAATTGCTATCACCCCCTTGACCTAGTGTGACCTTTGCTTATCCACATGCACTACTGGCCCATCCGTCAGACTTGGCATCGCCACACACCCCACCACTGAACTGTCCTACCCATTCCTCCCAGCAGTCCCACATCGAACACTCCAGACCCCCTTTTACTCCAGCACTCCTGTCATCGCCACTGTCCCCTCCAAGGCTCGTTCTTCACCCTTCGCCCAATCGACCCATATGCTCCAGACGTCAGAAGCACTCACCACCATTCCCCACACCCCACGTCAACTCCTCGTACCCATTCCTCATTATTCCCAGTGGCTCCCCATCACCTGCTGCTACCACAGCGACCTGGTTCACACTCTGTCCATCAATAAGCTTCCATGGCATCTCGATTTCTCCCCTACCCCCCACTCAACTTGCCTTTCGCAGGCACCAGTCCCAACGCCCAACCTCCCTCCTTCATCACAGGATTCCCTCCTTAATCCCTTAAACCGGGGCTCCCATGAAATCGCTACAAAACCTCTAATCACCTCTTTTCCCATCAAATCCATAATTCACTTATCCGGGGTTATCCCTGCTCCCCAGGAGACCTGCATTCCCTCGCTCATCACCCCCAGCTTTTGCCATTTGATGGACCCTGCTTTACACCATATCACAGCGCCTCACATTGGTCCTTTCATGTGCAATAACCTCATTATATCACTGGATAGAGTAATATATTTAAAACCCGAATATATATTTAATCGAAATAACATTTTCGCTCAAGCCTGATGAATAATTTTAATATTTATTAAACTTCCTTGCAGTGAACATGCTAACGATGGTGATCCTCAGTCGCGGAAAATGTGGTCTCTCTAATTGTGCCACACGTACTGCTTTGGCCATGGCAGCAGCGGATCTCCTTGTTGTTATCCTCGACCCGATACTGAGGCATAATCTGATTGTTTATTATGAACATTTTTATTTCCTTTTTGCAATCTCTGTGCGTATTATCCATTTTGTCCTGCTTTATGCAGCCACGGACTGTTCTGTCTGGTTAACTATTTCTTTCACCTTTAATTGATTTGTGGCCATTTGTTTCCTGAACCTGAAATGTAAATATTGCACGGAGAAAACTGCAACTGTGTCTGTGCGATAAGTTGCTGTGCTGAGGTTTTTAAAGATCATTTTCTGGTATTTTATGCTAACAGGTCTCTATGCACTGTCGAACGGACCCTGGTATTGCGCCGTAACAGTAAACGTTCTTCTTTCTCCAGCCTGGGGAACAATGGGGTTCCCCCATCAAATTCTGACTCCGTTGATCCAATTTTTCCTCATCGTCCTGCGCAATATTTTCACCATCAGTCACATTTTGCTGAACACAAAGCCCGCACCAGATCGCGGACAAAGAGAAGTGGCGAGTGTGGCAGGGACCCAGACATGGAGAGTCAATGCAAATCTATCATTTTGCTATTAGTTATCTCGGCCAATTTCATTTATTGTGGTCAATATTAATTGTTTATTCCATTTTGTTCCGGATGTGGCATTTGGGGTATATAAATGCATGGATGGGATATTCTGTGCGGGTATTGGGTTTCATGCTGAAGCTCTTGATTTGCTGCACAAACACGTGTAATTATGCCGTGTCCCAGAAAAGTTCAGAGAGCAGTTGAAGATAGGGCTGAAATCCCCTCTTTACCCCAATCCTTAAATTCATTCAATGATCTGAAGAATAAAGTCAATGGCAGTTTACAACATTTCTACAATCAATTACAGGCGCCAGACGCGGCTGTCGTCATAAAAACAAAGTGGAGACTTTCGCTTAATGATCAAAGCTTGCAACCGGGCTCGTTACTATGAACACAGGGCTGGAGGTGGACTGTCGCTTTGGTAACAGAGCTGTGCTACGCTCCGCAAACATATGGTGGTTGCTGTGGTTTCAGGGAGGAGCTGGGGATGTCACTATGGTATCAGAGTGAGGTGGTGCCAATATGGCAAGAATAACGTTTGCAGTGCATGATGACGATACCAGAGCTGGCGGTGACCTCAATTTGGTAACATTGCAGGAGATGTCAGTATGGCGACAGATACATGGGGGGCACATGGCACTATAGTAATCTATTCTATTTAAAAATCGGCATTCAGAAATTGATGTCCCTTGCAGCGATTGGACAACAAGCTATCCTCCCTGATATCACTCCTCTCTCATTAGCTGATCTATCTGTCTATCATTCTGCTCAGTAACAACGATTGGAAAGTGAGCCGTCGGGCCACACCCGGTATCGCTCTCAACTATTGGCCGGCCTGGCAGCCAATCATCTATCAAACTGTCTACTATTGGAAAGCAATATCCCCCAACCCTTGCTGCATTCGTCACCCATTGAACATTCCGTCCCCCCATTTCTTTCTCCCTCAAACCCCACGGACTTTGAGAAGTCAGGCTGCAGCACTGCTGCCTTTGAACCGGTATTTCCACCTCTCTGCGTCCAATCACAACGATTTAACAGTGATCGTTTTCTCTCCCTCAACCCCACCATCACCCTCGTCAGCATCACCCCACTCCATTTGGCTGGGTAAGTCTCACAATCAGTTTGCTCCCTAGCTCTCATTGCAGAGCAAGCTTCGCGTTCCCTTGAACCAGCACACAACCTTAGTCCAAACCATCATCATCATATTGTCCCCTCGCATCGACAGTGAATATCGCTCGCCTACCTTTGACCAATATGACCTGGACCGTATCCCACTCCATGACACGGATTGTCATCAATCCGAACGTCCTCATATCTGCCCTCGTCCACCTGCCAATCTAGCTGTCCGCTTGCGTTATTTGGACAGAGATCTCAGCCTCCCACAATGGCGTCACTCTACTCCCTCTGGCAATTCCTCCTGCCTAGCACAGGTTAGGGAAGGAAGTCTTCAACACTGACATCTCACTCCCCCCATTGGCTGGGCCACATGTTATTCATCCCACTCACTCGCACTGACTGAAGAGACAGCTGTCACTTCTGCCCTCAACGCAAACAGCATCCCATAGTCCAGGGAAATACAACCCGCTTGATCAGCACTGCAACAACAAATATTCTCTAAATCCCACACCCACGCACATTAGTAGCTGTGTGTACCATCAACAAGGTGCACAGCAGGAATTCACCAGGGCTCCTTAGACAGCACCTTACAAACACATGATCACTACCATCTGGAAAGAGAAGGGCAGCAGATAAGATGGGGACACCAGCACGTGGAAATTCCCCTCCAAGTCACTCACCAGCCTGATATGGAAATAAAGACAGCATTAACGTGTCGAGACCGTATGACTCAACTTCATATGGACTCAAAACATTAACTCTGTCTTCCTCTCCACAGAAGCTGTCAGACATGCTCAGTTTTATCGAGCAATTGTTGTTTTTGTTTCAGATTTTCAGCATCCGCAGCATTTTATTTTGACTTGTAAATATGCCACCTTTCCTTCAGTTTATCTGAATCAAAACTTGGAACCACATTCTTATCAGCACTGTGGATGTACCTACACCCCATAGATTGCATGGACTAGCTGTTTTATTCCACGTTTAAATCACATTTTTTGGGGGTATCTTATGTGTCCTGTATGTGATTGTACAGGGATTTTAACGGAGTTTGATTTTAGGTTCCAGAGCTTTAAATTGGTAGCTCATATTTCATTTTTCTGCCACTGGTTAAGGACAGTTTGGTCGCTAAACAGTTTATTTTTAATATGTTAAGTTTACAAACCTAGTGCTCGTACTCTGTTAAATTAAAATAAAGAATTCGTTAGAATTGAGGAATCCTGGTGGTTCGTTTAACCTTATCGCATTTCTCGCGGCTCGGGAACAATGGGGTTTGTCATGACAGCACATTCTCCACTGTGAGTCGTGATGCTAATTCAACATAAATTAAACGTTAATATTGAGAAAACGTGCACGTAGACAGGAACATATATGTTCATTGTCTGCGAAAGTGCTGATGTATTCGCTAGCTTATTTTAGCCACGTCCACATTTTGACATGCTTCCCTGCTTGACAATAGTAGTGGCTTATCGCCTGTTCAAATACAGCTTTGGCAAAGGTGGTTTCGGAAAGAATAGCGATTAAATCATTAATCGTGGCCAAAAAAATGCAAGTATCTGAAAAGGATTAAAACCTGGTGAGAGAACAAAGACCATACAAATCAACCAACCATTAACATGGAATAATATTAGCAAAGGGTGGATTTATACACTAAAAAAACTTATTACATTGAGAAGCTCAATACAACATTCAATGCAATAATTAAATTCACAGGGCAAAAGGCTTTGGGAACTATCGATGGGCGAGATTGCCCGCTGAGATGCGGGCTTGAACAGAATAGTTGCTGTAATCAGGCAAAGCGAATTAAATAGAGCTCGAAATCTTCATGTTGGGAACTATATCTGTCGGGACCAAAAGAGATTGCACCATTTGATCCGCAGGGATTGATCTCAGCTCAAATGGTTTCAATCTGTTTTCCCTTCTACTCTTTTATAAGTTTGGAGAGGAATTGGATGCAAAACCCCATTTGAGATCGGCAATTACTTCATGAAGATTAGTGCCACGTTTCCCTCTAGTTGTAAACATCATGAGCTATTAAGCCTTTTCAACCCCTTTCCAAAATCTCCACGAACAAGTGCATATATACTCAAAGGTCACGGTGTAGCTGCACATTCTTTCGAATTTTAACTTTATTTCATATTGTCTTCGAAAATGACAATTTATCATGACCTGGCCAGCGACACTTACAGGGCATGATTTTTCTTTTAACGTGTAATGTCATCTACTTTCCACTGAAAATAGACGGATCGCAGTATTTCCTAAATGATCAGACGTTAGAAACTGTAGATTCGCACAGAGGTTGTCAGGTACTGTACAGAAATCTCTGCCGTCAACTGAGAATTGCAACACTGAGACTGACCAGGAAGAAATAACGTGAAGGATTACAGTATCAAGAGAATAGGCACTGTATGTAGGAAGGGATAGTACCTCCTGTGTTTTAAATACAGGGAAGGAGTGGAAAAAATGAGATGCTTTCAGAATGCTCCATACAATGTAGGTGATTAAGGAGATCAGTAATTTCCTAAAAAAGAAACATGCTAAGGGAATCAGAGCTTTGGATCAATAACGGAAAGAGTGATGAATGTCTCCTAGGTGCACATTATCATAGCTGAGTCTGCACCAGATAAAAACATGGATGAGGAGCATAATGTCAGCTAGGCTGAGGTGAGAGCGAACGCAACAAACCCACTAAAGGCAGCATTTTTCAAACTGCTGCCCACTGGCTTGGTAGATAACATGGCGTCAAATATTGTGCTGATGATCACTAGCAGCAAATGAACATGATGTGGATTTCACTTAGTGACTTTGATATGTGGTTTGTTTCGTTTGAGTTGACTTTGGCTCATTCCACCCTGTCAATGGATGATAACACATACATGTGACCCTTGCAAGCTTGACATTTTATAGTTGTACAGATTACACAGCGAAAGTGGGACGAACTGACGAGAAATAACATCGAGAGAAAAAGCTGATGTCAATATCGTACAAAGAAATCCACCCACTCTACAGCTGATGATATCCCCAATATGAAATATTAGATGGGAAAGTGGAGACCCATCAAAGACCATGATATTGCAAAGTCGGGGGGGAAGTCAGTGCTGGAGTTTCTCCGCTTCAGTTAGGGTGTGTAAGAGTGGAATCCAGTTATGGAAACCCAAATAAGAGACGGGTGTCAGAGATAGAGAATGGCCATGGATTGTAAGAGAGGGTTAGAGAGTCTACGTGACAAATACATTTTGCATTCGGAAAATGAGTTCAAGCAGAACAAGCAACTGGTAAAATGAGGGATTCAAAAATGTGATGTAGGAGCAATGATACTGGAATCTCGGGTCAGAGAGGAATTTGGAATCGATGCAAAATAAATCCATACTCATCTTGAGGCACCAGATATGGAGGCGAACATGGTCAGTGAAAAGCTAACGATATTGCTGATGAGGCGACTGATAAAGGTTTTAGCTTTTTCCATTCTGGAGAGACTCATGAATTATTTTAATACAGAGGTAGCCGGGAGAGAGAATGGAGGGGCTTTTGGCGGGTGTATTCTAAATACACACACATTAATTCTGTGTCCCTCCCAATCTCCCCAACCCTCCATTCTCTCCACTCCCAACCTGCTCTCATTCTTCTGTCTTTCTCTCTCGTTCTCTGTCACTCTCTTTCTCTCTATCTCTCTCTCTCGCTTTCTGAAGCGGATCCATTTCTGCCAATACCATTCCATTAACCATCTAAGTTAAACGGCCGAAGCCAATATTACCACCAACAATTTATTTTTCAATCTATGTTTATTGTTAACTTACTGCTCGACAATCATAGTTTGCAACTTTATACTCGGGATTTGAAGGATGACATCAAGCCCTATTTTTTTTTTTGATGCGATTATGATTCAGAATATTCATTTCACAATGTAATTTACATTGGAGTCAAAGCTACTGATGTAATGTGTTTGCTCACTCAGTGTGACTAATAGCAATAATCAGGAATACAACCGTCTCAGAGGAATAACATACCCTTTATAAATCAAATACCATCAGAATGGGTGAGCTCAGAGTGACTGCCGGAGCTGTGGGTTCGAGTCTCCCTCACAGTAATGGAATATCCAGTCATCTGTCAAATACAAGATATTTACTTTCTTGTTCTTACGCCAGTTGGAGTATTTGGTGAGCCATTGCGTCCAGTTCTTAATGTTGTAAATCGGTATTTGACACAACTGCTCGAATCGACAATTTATTAGTTGCTATATGTTTAAAGCTTACTGATCAGTTTTACACGTTGAGGAATGAAATTTCTTAAATCTTTGTTTTGTCGACCTTTTGTGAATTTCATGTATCTGCATTGCCAAATCGGATGCAATCCTGGCAATTCTAAAAGTTTATTTGTTGTACTGGGTAAATTGTTGTCAGCTGGACACAAGGACATTGGAAACAGGAGGTGAAGTATGGCGTACAGCACGAACTGTAAGGCGTTCAGCATTACGATCAGATTGTGACTCATTTGATGGCGCCCCAGCTCCCTTTTCCATTGGTTTACCAATAATCCATTACTCTGCTATACTGTAAAACTCCGTTTACCCAAACCTTGTGTATTTTCAATATCTCTGCATCCAGAGTTCTGTTTCCAAGACAATTCAAGAGATCTCCGACCCTCGCAGTGAAAATAACCTTAATCATCCCCAGTTTGAATGTGTGGGAGTTGATTGTGAAACAGTGCCCATATGGCCTTTATTATTCCATGAGGTGAAAAATCCTGACAGGAAAAATCCTGTCAATTCCTCTTTAAACGACCTCTGAATCGTGAACGTAATAGTAATATCACCTCTTATTCTTACCAACTGTTTTGATTGTGGACGCAACCAGCTCAAACTATTCTCATATGATAACTCCATCAACACAGGACTAAGCCTAATAATCCTTGCCTGAACTACCTCCCATTCAATAATATCACCTGTTATCTTAGTAGATCAATACTGCGTGTGATATTGCACATTGGCTCTCACCAGCGTTGTATCAACACGCAGAAGACGATCGATTATTCCTGCCAGTATCACTTTGCGGGCCGAACCTGTCCTGGAATATCACTGCTCAAAACTTCTCAGTTATTCATAACGAGTCAGCTAACTGCCACAGGAGACTGCACAATGTCAGACCTCTAACAATAAACAACATTAATCCGTTTTGCAACAACTTCAATCATTGTTTTCCTTTTAACTGATATAAAATATTATTCCCTTCTAAAACGTTGTATGCCTCGCTGCCGAACTGAGTCTGTTCCTGTTTCTTTCACATACTCTTCCCTGAAAGAATATGAATGAAGTTACAGCCTGTTGCCGGAGCTCATTGTGAAATGGAATGTATTGCTCTTATATTGAAAACTTTTACAGTGCACCTGAGGGACTAACAAAACTTTCATGTTAGTTGTAATCTAGGATGAGCAGTATCAATGTTTTGTTAAACAATCCCCCTGCTAAATCTACATTTTACAATTACTACAATTGGAGTTTCAGTTAGGTTTAAGGTTCTCTGACAAAGGAATTATGTTTTGCGTGTTCCTTGTTTCGCAGACAGATTGAACAGTGCATGGCGTGGGAATGAGTGTGCACATTATTTGCCTCCTGGGATATTTGTCAGCACAAGATGAGATGAAACATAAATAAATAGAGAAAATGCTGGAAAAATTCACTGGCAGCATCTGTGGAGAGAGGAACCGATTAAACGTTTCCCGTCCGTGCGGCCCTCCTTCAGCTCTGGAAGAAGAGCCATACCAACACAAAACGCTAATTCTATTTCTTTTTCTACAGGTGCTGCACGACCTGCTGAATTTATCCAGTGCCTTCAGTTTTTACTTATGATTTCCAGCATCCACACTATTTTGCACTTAACTTATGAGAGGAAACAGCATTCTTCTGAAAATTGGATGCATTCACTAAGGGAGATGGAGGCAAAGATGGGGAGCAGATTAAATAAGTGATGTCAATCAATTGTGTTTTTTTTTCTTCCTTGCAAATTTATGATTATGTACTGGCTGTTAAATTAATCAAATTAAATTGATCATATAGTCACGAATCAGAGTTTCATTGAGGTTGAGAGAGGATAGCATTGAATCTTCTTTCCATGACTCTGATGTACATTTTTTTGTATTTATGATGCACTATTATCTTAATGTATTTTGCATGAAATCGAGAGTTGACATGTTGACATATTTTAAGAGGGTTGAAGAAACTCTTACTCAAGCTGGAATGTGAAGTGTGATTTTCATGAGTAATCTCGATAGACCGCGTATCATGAGGTAATGATGGTTAAGTCTGCGCAAATACTAAATTATTACTTGGTATCTTCATTAATTACTCGATTCTGTGGACGTTCAACTGAAACATATGTGCTCTGTATTTTTTTCTTTTAAGTAATGTAACGGATTTGAACAAGAGAAAAAAGCAAGTTAACAAATAGAGACTGTGATCATCTCTTGAAATGTTAAACTTTTCACAAACGTTTCTAAATAAACAAAAATAAATACACGCCGAAATTTACAGGCAAGTAGCATTTATGACTAGGATGCTCGCTCAGGATAATAACAATGAGTCAGATGTGAAACGGAGCAATGCAAGAACGATGTTAGAGGTATAGAGGGATCAACGGGAGGTAACAAACGAAAAGTAATGAGGGAGATAAAAGAGAGAGAGAGAAACAGAGGATGCAAATGAAGGAGAGAAAGATTTGGAAAGAGAGAGGACGAGAGAGGCGGCGTTGGGCCGGGGGTTGGGGGTTGGGGGCGTGGGGGGGGGGGGGGGGGGGGGTGGAGGATACGGGGGGGGGATACGAGTGGGGTGTAAATTAGATACAATATGGTGTGAGTAATTCATGGTGATGAACTTCTCAAGTCTCTTGAACGATTTGTGAGGGAAACTGATACGAGGACATGTGAAATATGTTGCAGGTTCGTTTAGATTCTCTGCTACACTCATTTGTTATGTGTTTACATCATTCGGTGAATGTTCCATTTCTGGATATATGAGCAGAGTGAACAGGCATTATTGAACAATTTCTTTCACATTCACTAATGGTGATCTATTATTAGATAATGCTCTGCAAATATGTTTTTGCACATTTTCATCAAGGACAATGTGCATTATCTTCATTGTGTCCATTTCTCATTTGTAAGCAATGGAACGTGAAAGATAAATTTCTTGAACGTATTTCAGGACCATCGTCCTGTTTGCCAACAACAATTATATTAGTTATCAATGGTTGAACATAATAATTGAGCTGTGTATATAGATGATACATGTATTAGACTTCGCCTCATGTTTTTATTCCATATCAATCTTGGAATCTCAGTCTCTTATTGCATTGCACTGAATCCTCTATCTTCTCATCCAACACTTAGGTTTACCCACTTTCCAAAACCAATTGCCCAGGCCTCCAAATCCGATCTTAGATGGCTCCCTCCCAATTTCACGGCGGGGTTCAGTTTCAATATGAATATCCCCAGCAATTCCCACACTCAATGTCCCTTCCACATTCACTTTGTGAGCCAAGTTTAGCTTGCATAACCCTGAACAACTAATCAGTTGCTCTCAGTATATACCCAAATTTTCTTCATCAGCATGGAACCCAAAGCTGGTTTAAACAAACAATTTGCCTGCTTCCTCAATGTCATTCACTCCTAGGCAATGGTTCGAAGACCTCAATTGTCCCTTTGACTGCATCCAGTGTGCAATGTATTCAAATTAATGACTAATAGATCTCCAATACGATTTGACAATAAATTGAAAAAAAAAATCCTCAGCTCAAAAACATTTCATTAACATTACTTTTAGGATGCAACAGCAAAGGCATCCTGTAACCTGACAGACTGCGGTTTTGTTTCCATGGCGGATCATTGTTTATGTGTTTCATTACTTTTCTCTGTTCCAGTTAACTTGCTAACGATTCTGATTTTATTCAGAGGAAAGTGTGGTCTGTCGAAATGTATCAACCGCTACCTGTTGGGCATGGCAATGGCCAATCTGCTGGTCATCATCACTGATCCTATGTTAAGAGGGATATTTTCAATATACTTCCCAGGTTCATTTATGGACATTACTCCCGTTTGCTGCCTCAATAACTTCCTGGTTTTTGCAGCCACGACTGTTTCTGTATGGCTAACAGTGGTGTTCACCTTTGATCGTTTTGTGGCAATTTGTTGTGAGAAGCTGAAAACAAAATATTGTACCCCGAAAACGGCAGCTGTGGTTCTAGCAACAGTGAGTGTGCTAGGCTCCTTAGAGTGTACCCCTTGGTTCTTCGCAACTGAAGCTCTATATATAATTGATAACGTTCCCTGGTATTGTACCATTAAATCTAGCCTCATTAATTCCACTGCTTGGGCAGCATATCAGTTGTTTCACCGCATTTTGTCTCCCTGTGTCCCGTTTTTTCTAATTTCGATTCTCAACCTTCTGATTGTCAGATGCATTTTAGTGACCAGCAGAGTCCGGAGGGGTCTCCAGGGACTCAGCAGTGGCGAGAACCGCAAGGATCCAGAGATGGATCATAGAAGAAAAGCTATCATTTTACTGTTCAGCATAACAGGCAGTTTTTTAATGTTATGGGTGACACAGTTTGTATTTTATGTTTATCAGCGAATTACAGAACAATATGGTGTTTCTGCCACTGACCCCCTTTATATCACAGGAAGAACAGCAATGATGCTGCAGCTTCTCAGTACATGCACCAACACGTGCATTTACGCTGTGACACAGGCGAAATTCAGAGAGGGGCTTAAGAAACTGTTGATATACCCATTCAAACTGCTTGTTAGATTATTTAAATATATGTCCGAGACCAGGGATTTCAAGCATGAGAAATAAATGGCATTTGAAACACTAACGCCTTCAGCCTTCATTTTTAAATTGGCATTGCAAAGGCGCAAACACATTCGTTGAGCTTATCCTAAGACTCTTGTTGAATTTTAAAACTCCGAAGAGAAGTCTTCAAGTGTCCCTTCAGCGCTTCCTTTGTTTTCAATGAGAGCGCGCCCCTGTCTCAAATCCTCCATAGAAATTTCATTTGGTTAACTATTCTAAAGCATTTTGGTTGCATAAACTGGGTGGGACAGCTGTGTCTCTGGTGAAAGACTGAATGTTTGACTTGTCAGTTCAATGTCTGGTATTCTGCCCTGCCATCTGAGCTGCAGAGCTTTCCTCAGGCAGATCAACTATAAATGATGGCGCTTTATGGCATGGTGTTTGTGCACAATCAGATTTTCAAACTTTTTGCAAAGTTGACAGTCCTATTGCAGTGCGGACTTTCACTTAGGTAAGCGGGCAGATTTCTCTTCATTTCCAGGTTGATTTCAGGAGGGATCTGAAGTTTACATTTTTTATGTTTAATTTACATTCTTGCACGTGCCTCATTATCGACAGTGCGATTGAGTGCAATGCCGAGATAAGTGAAGCCCTCCATTGCAAACACCTTGTGAGCATAGACTGAAACATTGCGCCCTGGTACAGACTGATACATTACTTCATTTTTCGTCATGATGATCATGAGGTACAAGTTGTTGCATGATTGGTGGGCAAGTCTGTGCTACCTGCATTCCTAACTCTGAACTGGTAACACGCGCACAGACATCAGAAAACACAAAGTGATGATGAATGTTCTTAGACACTTTGTTCATTGCCTGCAGTAGTCGCAGGATGGTGAGATTCCTGCTTGTGCGATATATCATTCCAATGTCAGCATCGCCATAACAGAGGGCATTGTAGAGAATGGGGAGAAAAAAGAAAACATGCTGAAGAGAGTAGATTCCAGCTCTCAGCCCTGTTTAACTCCATTAGTGACCGGAAACAGGTGAGAAGACTCACAGTCATCCAGGGAAGGTGCGAGCTTGGCGTCGTGGAACGGTTGAACCAGTGTGATGAATTTCTCAGGCAGCAGAATGTTTTCCTGACCTTTTAAAGCCTCTCAAGGCTGACCTGTGTCAGCTAATCATAAGTGGCTTAGAAACCAGAACCTTGTTCTTGACATTACTAACCCGAAGAGTTTAAGCTGCCTAACTGCAAGAGCCATGTCAGTGATTCGAGGACTATTGATTGAACTTCAGTCTCCATTGGCAGCAGATCCTGGTCGACGTGTTGCTCTAAGAAGATCAGAACGATTATGGCGAAGGTTTTCGGACAGAGGAAGTGGCGTGAGATTTCACTATGATTGTTTGATGGTTGGCGGGTTACATTCCATTAGTGCAGCTTGGCAATGAGGTACCTTGTATTTTTCTGGAGCTTTCCCTGTCCTCCTCATAGGGGGAAATATTTAATTAGGCTATTAACAAGGCATTGGCATCCAGCCATTTAGACAAACGTTGGGACATCATCAGCTTCTTTACGTTTAACTATAGACAGATGATTGACAGTTTTATTCGTTTTCTGTTTGGTGGAAGCTTTATCAAGAGAACGGTTAATGGAAAACGTATCTCTTCATTTCTGTATGAAAGCTGAATGAGAATGTTTATTATTGGGTTCCGCCCATCTTTTTATATTGTGTTTTTGTTCTTCCAATGGTTCTGCAACATAGGCGCAGAGGACTGCTGACAAATCAACCAAGGCTTGTGACTTCAAGCAGTTTTCGAGCATCATATGAACTCTTCTATCTTGTATTGTCGGCAAATTAGGAAATTTATTCGCTCTTCTGATTAAATCATTCGTCTTACATCTTTCTGAGCCTGCATCCTTCAATCCTGCAGAGGTTTGAGAAGGTTACGTGCTTAGATATAGTGGACATGTGATTGTGCAAATCCCAGTAAAGGTAGTGATTCTCTTCCATTAGTTATTGGATCCGCTCATAATTTTCATTCAACAAATGTTGATTCAAACGAACGGTAAGACAAAGGTCATGTACAGCACTGGAAACACTGCAGTGCTGAATGTCGCCCACTGCTCCTCAATTCACTGTCACATTTTCACTGTTTATTTGCGACTCAGAAGTTCTCTGAGAAAGATTCCTTCTTGCCTGCCTGTTTCAAACTTGAGACTTTGCGAAACTTGTGCACTTTAAGATCTGGCAATGTCAAGGTGTGAGCCAAATATGTCCATGTTTGAAAGGCTAAGACAGTGGTCAGCCCAGCAACCAACGCCTCACATGGCTTCATTATCCGAATACCCTACCTGCCCTTTGCCTGGTGATGACATGGTCAATTAAATGCCAGTGCTCAGAGCTGGGGTTCACCCAATGTCCAGTGTTCCAATTGGAGTGGCGGAAAACCGTGTTGGTGATTAAAAGGCCATGTTCTTCACCCATCTGCAGCACGGCAAACTTCCAATGGCAAGTTTCTTGTGAGCCCTTCCGATAAGACCTAGTAGCAGAAAGACCATAAGACATGGGAGAAGAAATTAGGCCAATCGGCCTATCGAGTCTGCTCCGTCATTCAATCATGGCTGATAAGTTTCTCAACCCCTTTCTCCCGCCTTCTCCCCGTAACCTTTTATAACCTTAGCGATGAAGAACCTATCTATCTCTTTCTTAAATACACTCAATGACCTGGCCTCCTCAGCCTTCTGTGGCAAGGAATTCCTTAAGTTCACCACTCTCTGACTAAAGAAGTTTCTCCTCATCTCTGTTCTAAAAGGTCTTCCCTTTTCTCTGAGGTTGTGCCCTCGGGTCCTAGTATCTACTACTAACGGAAAGATCTTCCCCACGTCCACTCTATCCAGGCCTTTCAGGTTTCTGTAAGTTTCAATCAGATCCACCCTCATCCTTCCGCAGTCCATCGACTATAGACACAGAATCTTCAAACGTTCGGCATATGTTGAGCCTTTCTATTCTGGGATCATTTTCGTGAACCTCCTCTGGATCCTCTCCAGGGCCAGAACATCCTTCCTGAGATACGGTGCCCAGGATTGCTCACAATATTCTAAATGTGGTCTGACCAGAGCCTTATAAAGCCTCAGCAGCACATCCCTCCTTTTATATTCTAGTCCTCTCGAAATAAATGTCAACATTGCATTTTACTTCCAAACCATCGACTCAACCTGCAATTTAACCTTAAGAGACTCCTGGACTAGGACTCCCAAATCCCTTTGCACTCCAGGTTTCCGAATTCCCTCCCCATTTAGAAAATTTTCCATGCCTCTATTCTTCCTACCAAAGTGCATGACCTCACACTTCCCCACGTTGTTTTCCATCTGCCACTACTTTGCCCATTCTCCTAACATGTCCAAATCCTTCTGCAGCCTCCCCGCCTCCTCAATACCACCTCTCCCTCCACCTATCTCTGTATCATTTGCAAACATAGCAAGGATGCCTTCAGCTCATTCATCCAAATCATTAATGCATTAAGTGAAAAGTTGTGGTCCCAACACTGACCCCTGCAGAACTCTACTGGTCACCGGCCGCCATCCTGAGAAGGACCCGCTTATCCCCACTCTGTGCCTCCTGCCAAACAGCCAATCTTCTATCCATGCTAAAATCTTGCCTCTTACGGCATGGGCTCTTATCTTACTGAGCAGCCTCCTGTGCGGCACCTTGTCAAAGGCCTTCTCAAAATCCAAGTAGATAACATCCATTGGCTCTCCTTTATCTAACCTACTCGTTACCTCCTCAAAGATTTGTAAGGCATGACCTCCCCTTGATGAAACCATGCTGACTTTGCCCGATTTTGCCATGCACTTCCAAGTATTCTGAAATCTCATCCTTAATAATTGACTTTAAAATCTTACCGACGACCGACGTCAGGCTAATCGGCCTGTAATTTCCCATCATTTGCCTGACTCCCTTCTTAAACAGGGGGGTTACATTCGAGATTTTCCAGTCCTCTGGGACCCTCCCTGACTCCAGTGATTCCTGAAGGATCACCACTAACGCCTCCACTATCTCTTCAGCTATCTCCTGCAGAACTCCGGCGTTGTAATCATCTGGTCCAGGTGATATATCCAACATCAGACATTTCAGTTTTCCTAGCACCTTCTCCTTGGTAATGGCCACCACACTCATCTCTGCCTCCCAACTCTCTTGAACTTTGGGGATGTCACTCGTGTCCTCTACTGTGAAGACTGACGCAAAGCACTTATTCACTTCCTCCGACATTTATTTGTTCCCCACTAGTACTTCTCCAGCGTCATTTTCCAGCGGACCAATGTCCTCTTTTGCCTCTCTCTTACCCTTTATATATCTAAAAAAAAACTCTTGCAATTTCTTTTTTGTTACTAGCTAGTTTACACTCATATTTGATCTACTCCCTCCTTATTTCTTTTTTAGTTGTCCTCTGTTGGTCTTTGTAGTCTTCCCAGTCCCCTGGTTTCCCACTGCTCTTCGCCGCATTGTATGCTTTCACTTTCACTTTTTTTCTTTCTCTGACTTCCCTTGTCAGCCATGGTTGCTCGTCCTCTCTTTAGTATTATTCTTCTTCCTAGGGATGAATTGTTGCTGTGTCTCCCAAATTACTCTCAGAAACTCTTGCCATTGCTGTTCCACTGTCTTTCCTGCTCGGCTCATCTCCCAGTCAATTCTGGCCAGCTCCTATGCCTGGTGATCTGCAGCAACCAATGTGATGAAGTCACCAAAAATGATGAACTTGACTGACATTGGGTAGAAGAAACCTCCGTTAAGCCTGTCATTTTAAAAAGCGTGCTTAACTCTTCATTGCTGTTCATGGACTGGATATACACTCTGACGAGAGTTGTTTGCATGCTGTACTGCAGCGGCAGTTCAAGTGCCAACAGCCTATATTTAACACGCTTGGGAAGACAAGACAACTTATTGGCTTAATTATTCATGACAACAAGCACTGTACAAGCTTCCCGCCATTTTAGTTTTCCATGGTCTTTAACATCAAGTGTGGCCTGAGATTTCCTTCTTTGGACCCTCCTCAGGCCGGCGAAGTTCCCTGATTATTTCGATCTGCAAATGCAACTAACTAGCTAACAACTTAGCAAATAAACTCTTGCTGCAAGGTGACGGCTCTGATGTTTAACTTGAGAGTGCGCCTGTGCAATTCATCTTAAGATCCGTGTCACATTTTATTGATTTAATAATTAATAACCTACTTCCGTACCAATGGGACCCCCGGTTGCGCCCGTGGCTGAAACAGACAACTGTCAGGGAATTTGGCCCAGCCTCTCCCTCATAGCAGGAAGTGAACAGTTTGATCCTGAGAAGTGCTGCTCAATCGCTTAGTGCCGGCTGATTTCCCCTTCGGTTTCCATCCAGGGTCTAAATGTCCCTTTGACTGAACAGCCTGACTGCCGGTCCGTGGTAATAGCGCCCACTGCATCGTGAACTGCTGCTTCATGCCCATCCCATTTTCTCTAGAGCTTGTCACTGAGAGATGTTGTATCACAACTAATAATAATACAAATGATGAGCATGCTTTGTTGATGATTTGGAATGCAGTGAGTGAGAATAGCTGATCGTCAGCCTCCAACTCTCCTTCAGGAATATGTCGATGCAGTAAAAAGAGCGGCCTGAGCGGCTGGAGGCCGCTCCAGAGGTAAAGGGTACTCAGGATGTCTCAGGGCCTTTGTGAGCTCTATGCATTCCCAACCCGCGATGATATCTATTCAGGACCGTGGCAATTGAGGATGGCCCGATTCGCCGCTCTCTTTAGGGTGGCTCATAATTTATGGTCCTCACATTCGAAAAACTCTCAGCCGTTGCATGAAGTTGCTGTTGACACGCGTCAGTGGCCACAACATGGTCAGCTGCTTCGACGGGTGGACCAAGGATTTCGGCGAGTTTGGCTTTTGTCTACCCTGTCATTTGAATACCGATCCCAGTGGACTGGGTGGATCAATCCAACCGGCGAGCAACAAAGCAGGTAAATACAGTAAATGTAGAATGTCGATATGTTGCCTTTAACAAGCAATGGAGCTGTTCGTGAAAGTTGCACTAAAGAGAGAGTCTAGAGGGAGCCAGGAAAGGAAAGAAACAAATAGACACAGGGTTGGCACCCAGAAAGCTAAAGACAGAAAGGACAGAAGTTGCCGATCAAGACTAATCGCTGAGTGGTAGCAAACGTCAGGAAGTGATATGGAAACGGTAATATAGGAACAACAGAAGAGACAGGATGAAGAATACTAAAATATTAAAGAAAATCACCGAAAGTGAAAGATACAGAGAAAATCCAAAATGAACATGAACTGGGGGGACAGTGAAAAGGAAAGGACTTGAACCCAAGAGCAAACAAGATGGAGGAAGGCAAGGAGAAGGAGGAAATACTCAGGTTCGAGTTATAGATTCATTAAACACAGAAATAGAATATAAATTAGGAATATATTATCAACGATTGGGAAAGTTGAGAAGGGAACAAACATGAAGAAATTAACTGATTGCAGATAAACTGTTAGTTAAACGGAACATTTGCGTCACAGGTATACAAAAGGGGTAAATGTGAAAGGTTGTGAAAGGAAAGAGAAATGAAATCCGGGGATGTTTGAGTGAAGATGATTAAACAGGTGGAGTATTCGGGGAGACAGTAAATAAAATAATAGAAAGGGAATGAAAAGAGGAGAGAACTGATACAGAAGACGTCACTTAAAGAGAAGTGGAGCCACAGTGAGCGGCAGAGCAAGAATATCAAACAGAAACATTCACAGAGCAAAATCTCAGAAAAAAAGAGGACATCATTCATTACACAGTGAATTGGTTCGTTTTGTTGCTATAGTTGCAGACATTCATCAATTTTACATTAAGTTAACAAGTCTGAACAGGTTCCCCCAGACGAGTCTCCACAAACGCCTTTTTTCTTTCTTCAAAATCTTCTCCATTTGGGTCATTTCAAAAATAGGTAACCAGAGCAACACTGACAATGGATGTTAAAACCTGGACGGGCACCGTTAGCTTTGTCTACCCCAGGGGGCGAGATTTCCATCATTTTAGACATCGTCATATAAAAAGGCTGAGGAAGCGAAGTATCCTCACAGGGACTGAAAACATAACCGAGAAGCAAACATATTAAGAATACAATGTTGTGTGAGAGAGTGAGTTCAGCACGGAGAGATCATATAATATGTACCCTTTCATAAATATTAACTTCTAAAAAGAAACTGCTGGGCTGTGCAATGCCAACCATCAGAAGGGCGTTAGAGTTCGTGCTGAATTATAACTGCGCTCTCTGGAGGACGAGCAAGAAATTCACTCAGTCTGGAATAAATGATTCTGCTCAGCAGTACTGCAGGAAATTGACAAGGGACTCCTTTCAATCTGTAATAATACTAGTAACATTCAAGCTGGTGTGATTTAGCAGCATATTCTTGTGTATTGCTGGGTAGATAGGATGTTGCTGCAGTGTCACTTTCTCTGTTATTGCCCTGTATTCTGTACGTGGTTCATGTTAATTAAAACATGAATAGAAATACCAGGATAACAGTGAATCGCACGAACGCTACGGTGTAGCCCGGATTAATGATTATCCTTCGATATTGGAATTGTAACTATATTGTACTTGGAATAAGCCCTATCCTTGTCGTAAATAACTTAGGTCCATATATATTAAACACATGTCCACATCGCAAGGATTACTTTACACAATGCACAACACTATCAGCATTAAGATTCTAAGAGTTTCAAAGTGAACTCAATATTCCCTCTACAACATACTGTTTTAATGTAATTTACGTCAGTCAATTTTATTCACACACCAGTTTACATTTCTCTTAGCTCAACCCAATCAGGGCTCTTATAAACCAATGGGCGGGCGCCCAGAACGCCGACAATTAAAGGGGTCGGATGGGGGTGGGAGATGGTGATAATTTGAAGAACTATTCATAATTTACTAAAAATGCTCCCGAATCTCAGTTACTGGAGACGTTGAGCGACAGCAGTGGAGCGGACGGTAAGCTTCGGCTTGAATCACGGTTATTTCTTAACCGGGCTGTTGGGGATCAGAGAGTTTGATTAGCAGCTGAGTGGTTCAATGGCCGTGTTGGAACTATAGACGGCGGGCACGTCACGGGGGTGCTGTTGAAGATATTGTACACTCTCCAATTTCCTGGGAAAATGCCATCGACAGAATTGGAGATGCTCGACACCATCCAATGCAATGCAACCTCATTGCTGGAGGATTCCTTAAACATTCACTGTCATTGCTCGTGACGCACAGTGGCAGCCGCGTGTAACATCCATAAATGAATGGAAGATATCTCATACGAATTGCAATTCCGTACTCAATGGTAGAAGGATCAAGAACCATTTGGCAGCGACTTATTGTGACTGACAAAATCATCAGTTTTAACATCAGGGAAACTGTGGCTTTTACAACCCGACTGCAAGGACTGTAGGAGGCACTGTCTGAGAGCGTGGCGAAGGCAGTTTCAACCCTGGAATTCAAACTTTAAAGCCCAAATTCGTTCTCTCCGGTGCGTTCCTTAAACCTATGACGTTTACTTTATATTGTGTCCATTAATGTTCCCCATAAAAAAAATAACTATTTCACGTTTCCCTGAATGAATGCCACTTGACATTTGCATGTGCATTTCACAAGCCCCGCTGTCACATGCAAGTGGTATATATCACATATGCTTCACCCTGTTTATTACATTTCTAATAAGGTTGCGTCTGGAAACTTTGAAAGCCTGACCTCTGTCCAGTAATAATTGTATGTCTCAAAAACACGTGCAGCGGCTCCATCAGCGAGACCTGGAGGAGCAGAATTGGAATCCGTCTTCTCGTTTTGGGGACAAAATAACATCATTTGACTCTTCTCGATGTGTTCAATCTGTTAGCTAATGTCTAATCCCCACAGCCATTTACTCTTTAAACCAATGCACGTCAGTGGTGAACATTACTTTATGTGTCACCATGTTGGTCAACCTGTGAAGTCCGTTTGAGGTTGAGTAAGCATTATACTCATCCATCTTCTCCATTGCTTTCCCAAATAACACAATGAGGTTACGCAAACCAAATTTACCATGAACCAATCAGCGCTCACTTATATTAATCAGACCGCAATTTTTAATTAAAATCTGCTTGTCGCGGGTTAACATTTTTATATTCTCCCACTACATTCTAATTCAAAGAAACGATTCGAGGAGGAAATGATGCCCCATCCTTTCAGCCCAACGTTATTCATGCAAATATATTTTGTTTGCAAAACAAGAAAACATCAAATTATGTTCAGTATACGTTTTATTTAATCTTTTCTTTTATGGCATATTATGAATAAACAAGGACGAGTAAACAATGATGTCATTTTTCTCAACGTCAATCATTCCCACCATGTATTTTCTTCAACATTTGAAGGATTGTTTTAAAAGCAATTCCCACAAATAGCGCACGTTCTCTCCTGAATGTGCCGAGGTAAAACGCTTTGTAACGTTTGCCTCTGATTAACATATTTAAATATTCTGACGTTTACTTTCAACGTGTATTTACCGTGTTCATCAGGTCTTCTCTGAATTTAGCCTCAGTCAGGACATTAATTAACGATGTATGTGCCGGAACTGAACATGAATCCAGCAAACTTCTGGTAATTGAAACTATAATACCGAGTGATCGCTAAATGCAGAGGAAAGATAGAATCTGTAACTCTTATTAAATTCTAAAACCACCCGATATGCTTCAGCGCAACGCGACGGGTTTCCTTTCTTTATCAAACTCTGGGTTCTTGATGTGTTAAGTGTTCTTGCGCAGCTAGAGTCTATTGTGGATTCGATTGGAGAAGAGAAATTGTCGCAGCTCGCTCTTTTTCAAAATTAACTCAGTCGGTGTGACGCACACGTTTGCCCATCAGTTTGGTGTGTGGTTTGGTCTCCAAGATTGGCCATAAGTTTGGGACTTTTATTGCCCCTTCCGTCAACAGCTCTTGCGTGCGATTCACACATTTTCCGATGAGCTGTTGAGCACGATTACCCATCTATCCAACGAGTTTTACGTGCGTTTGATTCTCCAACTTTCCAATGAGATCGGAGTGTGTAACACCCTTATCCAATATTCTCATAATGTTTTCCTCTATGAGGAAAAAAGGCTAGATTCTCGAAACCAACAGCTTAGCCCCTGTACCTTCGTGTTCTACATGAAATGGGGGTGAGAGAACGAAACACAATGCTCCAGTGGAGGGCAACATTGTTTTGAATGGGATAATTTTAACAAATTTATTCTCTATCACATTGTTTGTACCTTTTTAAATCACCAATGTATCATTACGTCTGTTGCCTTCAACTATTTTTACATTTGCATATTTGGGCCCCTTCTGTTTATCTGCATGTGTTTCTTTATTGTTTTTCATTTCGCCTTTACCACTATAAAATCACCGTTTGCCTTCCTTGGAGCATTTATCATTTCACACATCTCTGCATTAAATTCCAGCTGCCATTTGTCCAACTGTTACACGAGGCCGTCGATGTCCCCCTCAAGTAATGAAGACGTTGCTCACATTGGACAAAACTTCCGATATTGTGGCATCTGCAAAATTCGAAAGTGTATCCCTTACATCCACGTTTAGGCATCAAAATATATTTAGGGAACCGTTGTCCTCACATAAAAATTAAGGGAACCACACACTGCACTATCCTGTAATTCCAGTAACAGATGTGCACCATCACTCTGTGTTTCCCGCAACCATCAGACTTCGTATAGATGTGGACACGTTCGCTGTTCTTCCAATCAGCTTCACCTTTGCTGGAAAGTCAATGTTATGACATTCCATGGAACGTCTGTTGAAAATCCCTGGACAGTATACCAATTGCATTACCATTATCACAGCTTCCAAAAAGAAAACCATTCCGAATTCGACAAACCACTTCTGTTTGGAAATTCTGAATCTCAATCACAGGAAACGCGCAATTTGTTGGTTCACACAATCGAGAAGCTTCCTCTGACTCTGATAGCTTATAGCTCTTAGAGAGCCAACTTCCAAATTGTAGAACGACAGATAAAAACTTCCATATTTGTCAAATGGCATTCCCGGATAATATCTCACACAGGCCCACATTTTCAATTCTATTGACAACAGGTAATTGTTTCAGCGGTAGCACATGAGAAACGTTCAGGCTTTGGGATTTAAAATTAAATGAAGATCTAATATAGAAGTGAAATCAGCCTTCTATTGGCAATGCAAGGCACTGTCAATGTTGGAATTCTGAACAAAATCAGAAACTAATGAAATGCTCAGTTAGTCTGGCAGAGTCTGCGAAGAGACCAACATCGTTACTTTGTTAAAATTGAAAACTTGTTCAGTCATGATAGAATATAAAACTGCAATAAAATCGTAACTATTAAAATGTGGGAGTGTTAGGAAGAACACGTGAGAATGTATGTTTATGGCCAGGTTGTGGGGGGATTATTCCCCAACGATTTTATTGTACATACATAAATGATGGGTCAATGGCTGTAGTTCATCAGTGGTGAAGACACCTGTTTTACCATCGAAGCTCCATCGTCTGCACTCTGGGCCAGGTCATTATCAAGTATGTAACAAAGTTGACGGAAATCAACTGCACAGATCATAACGGTAAGGCCCCAGAAAAGATATCCAGTGTCTTCCAGTACCACATCGCGAATACCAAAACAAAAGCATCTCTGCATGGATGGCTAGTAAACAAGCAATGATCCAACACAAAATATTTGGGAGTGAATCTAGATTTCACTCAAGAAGAATTGGACGAATAAGACAGCAAAGGTCAACACTAGAATAGACGATCGAGTGTTGGCACCACAACCCTGTGCATCTCAGCAAGTGCAGCATTAGTCTCAGCAGCAGAGTACAGTGCACGTGTCTGACAAAGGCCATCACAAAACATACATTCACACACACACATACACACAACACGAAGATATACAAATAAAAACAGAAAATAGGAGCCGCAGAAGGCCATTCGGGCCTGCTCTGCCAATCACTATGATCATGCCTGATCACCCAAGTCAAAGCCTGCTCCCAGTTTCTCCAATTACTCTTTGATCCCCTTCGCCCCAAGAGCTGTATCTAACTCTTTCTTGAAAACATAAAATATTTTGCTGAAAAGGACTTTCTGTGGTAGCGAATTCCACAGGCTCTCCATTCTCTGGGTGAAGAATGTTCTCCTCAACTCAGTCCGACATGGTCTACCCCGTATCCTCAGACTGCGACCCCTGGTTCTGGACTCCCCGCCATCGGGAACATCCTTCCTGCATTTAGCCTGTCTTGCCCTTTTAGAAATCTATAGGTTACTACGAGATGCCTCTCAATCCACTCATCTCCTTCGAATATAGTCCTAACTGACACAACATCTCCTGATATGTCAGTCGCAACCAACCAGGAATCAGTCTGGTAAATCTGTTCGGGTTATATTCGCTGGAGTTCAGGAGAATATTGTGCAATATTCACTCTTCATCCATCTGTTTCCAGATGCAGCCATGCAGCAGCTGAACTGATCTGAGGCTGGCTAAGTGCGGCCCCTGTAGTAGCAATGCGCTGCCAGCAGAGGGTGGGGTTGTATCACTTTAACCACAAGACAGTGAAATGGGGTTTGAGAAGAGGCTTTGACCCTGGGAGCTGGGAATGTGGAACCAACTCCCCACTCACACTCCCATCCTGCCTGATGCTGAGCCTCACCCACTCAGTGAGCAGCCCTTAAATGGAAAGGGAGGGGAAAAACTTTCAGATGATCAAACCATTCCAAAAAAAAACAGGAGCTTTTTGAAACGTTCAGGTTAAGCGTTCAAGGATTTATTGAGCTCTGGATTCAAGTAACAACAATTATAGACAAAGTTTTAAAACAATCAGGTTTCCCATCAGAGATTATCAGAGACTCGAGCGTGTTCCAGTTGTAAGCTCAGTATTCAGCCACTCAAACCCTTGCAATTGGAATGCTCCTTGCATTCTGCCCCTTTATTGATGCCTTTCTAAGGGAGAGATTTCCTTGTCTGATTGCCCATCAATGGAAGCCCTGCTTTCTGACCTGTGCAGATTGACAGGTTTACCCTGCAGAGTCAATGGATCATTTCACAACATTTCTATTGATGCTCGTCAGTGAAAATGTTAAAAAAAATCTCACTTTTCGCTTTCCCAGGAATAAAATTCCCTGTCAGGAAAATGTTCTTCAATCCACCTCTTATCAGTAACTTCAGTTAATTCAGCTGCTCCCCTAACATTTACTTTCTATCTCACTCACATCAATATATGTTTATACAGCCGGTCTAAAACAGCTAATGTCACACAGAATTACTCTTATATCCAATAAAATCATGACTGAGTCTATTTCTGATTCTGAAAAGCCCAGCACCGAATTATTCCCCCATTCTACAGAAACATGGATTGATAGAATGATATCTTCCCAGAGGCTGACCATCAACAAGGGACTCTCTGTTGTCCCTGTGCCCGTTCTCAGTGTTGACAGGTCCACGAGGCTTTAGGAACTGTACACAGAGGGTGATCTTTAATCGAACACCTTCATTAAACAGGAGATCACTTCATTCGTGAGACTGCCCAGAGCTGGAGGGTGAGTCTGGCTTCAGTGTAACCAGAAGTCACTAAATTAAAAGAGGGACCTCGTCCTCTATTTAACAAGGCAAAGGCTGAAAATCGCCCCCACCCTTGCAGTGTGGAGCTGAATCAATAGCGGTATCAGAATCACACATGTCTAGCTGTAGATGATCACTTTGCTGACAGGTCCGTTGTGTTTAAGAAGCTGAAGTCAAAGCAGAGCCTCAATCGAGCGAGGTTGTAAAACACACGGAGATGGGATCACAGCTGCTGGGTGACCCTCTCCATCTGATTCACGGTTCCTGGAGGATCCACACCTGAGCACTGAATGTCTTCCCGCTTCAAGCCGATTAGACATTGATCCTTCTGGAGCTGCTGCAAACAGAAGAAATGATGGATGAATGTCACAAGCAAGGGAGCAATTGGGGCAGGATGACTGGGTGTGTGAGAGATGGATCGATCATGAGAAATATATCATGTTTTTATTCATTCAAGGGATGTGGTCTTCCAGGTGGTGGTGTTCCCATGAATCTGTTTCCCTTGTCCTTCTATGTGTTAGCGGTCATGGACTTGGAAGGCGCTGTCTAAGGAGCTTTGGTGAATTCCTACAGTCCATCTTGTAGATGGTACACACACTGCGGCTACTGTGTGTCGGTGGTGGAGGAGTTGAATGTTTGTGGATGGGGTGACAATCAGGCGGGTTAGCTTTGTCCTGGACGGTGTCAAGCTTCTTAAGTGTTGTGGGACCTGCACTCATCCAGGCAAGTGGGGATTATCCACATCAAACATCAAACAGTTCCTTTGAGAAATTAAATTTGATATTTGTGATAAAGCTGGTTAAAAACTCACACTACACATTCCATGAATCAGCCTCTGTAACCTGCACTTCAGCACATCACAAGAAAAATGATATTTTCAACTGTTCTTGATTCCAGTCTGTTACTCAATCCCGGGTATCTATTATTCTATATATAAACCCCCTGAACCCCTCAATTAGATTCCAGTCTGTAACTCAATCCCGGGTATCTATTATTCTATATATAAACCCCCTGAACCCCTCAATTAGATTCCAGTCTGTAACTCAATCCCGGGTATCTATTATTCTCTATATAAACCTCCTGATCCCCTCTATTAGATTCCGGTCTGTAACTCACTCCCGCGTATCTATTATTCTATATATAAACCCACTGAACCCCTCGATTAGATTGCAGTCTGTAACTCAATCCCGGGTATCTATTATTCTATATATAAACCCCCTGAACCCCTCGATTAGATTCCAGTCTGTAACTCACTCCCGGGTATCGATTATTCTATATATAAACTCCCCGAACCCCTCGAATAGATTGCAGTCTGTAACTCACTGCCGGGTATCTATTATTCTATATATAAACCACCCCGAACCCCTCGATTAGATTCCAGTCTGTAACTCACTACCGGGTATGTATTATTCCATATATAAACCCGCCCCCCCCGAACCCCTCGATTAGATTGCAGCCTGTAACTCAATCCCGGATATCTATTATTCTATATATAAACCCCCTAAACCCCTCGATTAGATTTCAGTCTGTAACTCAATCCTGGATATCGATTATTCTATATATAACCCCCCTGCACCCCTCAATTAGATTCCAGCCTGTAACTCAATCCCGGGTATCTATGATTCTATATATTAACCCCCGGAACGCTTCGATTAGATTCCAGTCTGTAACTCAATCCCGGGTATCGATTATTCTACATATAAAACCCCTGCACCCCTCAATTTGATTCCAGCCTGTAATTCAATCCCGGATATCTATGATTCTATATATAAACCCCCTGAACCCCTCGATTAGATTCCAGTCTGTAACTCTCTCCCGTTATCTATTATTCTATATATAAACCGCTCAATCCCCTCGATGAGATTCCAGTCTGTACCTCACTCCCGGATATCTTTTATTCGATATATATTATATCTACATGATTTATATATAAACCACCCCGAACCCCTCGATTAAATTTCAACCTGTAAGTCACTCCCGGGCATCTGTTATTCTATATATAAACCACCCCAAACCCCTCCGTTAGATTCCAGCCTGTAACTCACTGCCGGGTGTCTGTTATTTAATATATATAAACCACCATGAACCCCTCTGTTAGATTCCAGTCTGTACCTCACTGCCGGGTGTCTGTTATTCTATATATTAACCACCCGAAACCCCTCCGTTAGATTCCAGTCTGCAACTCACTCCCGGGTATCTGTTCTATATATAAACCACCACGAACCCCTCGATTAGATTCCAGTCAATTCCATGCACTCAATAATGTTAACAAATTTTTGAACATTTTCAGTTTCCCCCTATACTTTCTCTTTCTGTCATCCTGTCTCGTTCCTTCCCTCCCTCTCCCACCCCATCTCTCTGCCACTCTATACATTTCCCTGTTTCTCTAACTCACCCCATATCTTTACCCTACACTCGCTCCCCTCTCTTCATCTCTCTCTCTCTCAACTCATCCCTTTTTTATCGCTTGATCTCCTCTCTCTATCTCACTCGCTTACCCAGCTCTCTTTCCCTCTCTCCCTGCCTTTCTTCCTTTGAGAATCTAGTCTACAAACACCAGGCAGCCATTTTAGGTTTGTTCACAGTGTCCATTTTATGTCCCCACAGGAATGGGGCATTTAGGACAGAGTTGACTCATGTAACATTAGTATTTTAAACGTGACAGAGACACAGGTATGGAGACATAAATTCCACAAGTATTCCCTGGAATATTGAAGGATCCGGGCGTTCAGTCCCACACTTTGCTGTTGTGAATTTGAATTCTGAATTTTCTAAAACTGAATCCGGAAGTAAAAAACCCCCGGGATGGAATGATTGACATTCTTTCTGCTGCTGCAAAGCCCGTGTCTGTGTCTGTTTCTCAGTATTTATTAACTGTTTAAGATAATAGGATAGAATGCCACTATTTTGCCATAATTCAACTCAGTCAGAAATGTTCCAATGTTATGACCGATATCATTCTTTCATCGTCTGCCTATTCATCCCCTCTCACTCTGTGTCTCTCTCTTTAACATTCCCTCATTCCGCGTCTGCTCTCTCTCTCTCTCTCTCTCCCCCTCTCAGATTCTGTAAGAAAAATCCCCAAACACCAGGCGTCCATTTTAGGTTTGTTCACAGTGGCTATTTTATGTTCCCACAGCACTGGGAGATTTATGACAGAGTTGACTCCTCACGAATGGTAAATTAGTCCTTTCAACGTGAGAGAAACACAGATATCTCCCTCCATTTTAAAGATGGAGAAACTCTGTCTATCACTCAATAGGCCCTGTCTTTAATTGCTATCTAACCCTGTGCTGCCCCTTCCCTGGGCCTGTTTGATGGGACAGAGCAGAGGGAATGTTACTCTCTATCGAACCCCATACTGTATTTGGTTTGGGTGTGTTTGTTGAACAGTGTGGATGAAGCTTTACACTGGAATTTAGGTGAGGGGGTGATTTGATTAAATATTTCAGGATAATAATGGAAGTAGAGGTTTGAAAAAGACTAACTATTCCCGCCAGTTTGGGGAGTCTGGGCCTTGGGGTCATGGTTTTTCAACTATGTTTAAAATTTAGAATTTCAGGAGAGAAACTAAGAAACTTATTATGTTACTCTATATATAAACCACCACGAACCCCTCGATTAGATTCCAGTCTACGAGGGAACATAAATTAAACAGAAGTGATGGTTCTGAATGCAAACTGTGCCTTATGTGATATTCTTGGTGTGTTTAACCTGTTGATGTTGTGACTTTTGTGTTTAGATACTAACTACAAGAGGATTACAGTGACGGTCACTTCAGTGAGAGGGCTCAATGAAGAGAGAGCGAGGGATATCATTTCGGCTCGGGTGAGAGAATGCACTGCACTGACGACAAACATGAGAAACACCAGATCCTCCCTTCCACCCTCTTCATTCACTGATCGGAAGCGACCCCCTCAGATAACTGTTCCAATTTCCCCTCTGGTTATTATCCTGTCCGTTTATCAGAAACTGAACTGGAGCCGCCATATAAATACTATGGCTATTAGAGCAGCTCAGAGGCTGGGAATTCTCTGGCGAATAACTCACCTCCTGACTCCCCAAAGCCTGACCACCATCTACAAGGCAGGAGTGTGATGGGATAATCCCCACTTGCCTGGATGAGTGCAGGTCCCACAACACTTAAGAAGCTTGACACCGTCCAGGACAAAGCTAACCCGCCTGATTGTCACCCCATCCACAAACATTCAACTCCTCCACCACCGACACACAGTAGCCGCAGTGTGTGTACCATCTACAAGATGGACTGTAGGAATTCACCAAAGCTCCTTAGACAGCGCCTTCCAAGTCCATGACCGCTAACACATAGAAGGACAAGGGAAACAGATTCATGGGAACACCACCACCTGGAAGACCACATCCCTTGAATGAATAAAAACATGATATATTTCTCATGATCGATCCATCTCTCACACACCCAGTCATCCTGCCCCAATTGCTCCCTTGCTTGTGACATTCATCCATCATTTCTTCTGTTTGCAGCAGCTCCAGAAGGATCAATGTCTAATCGGCTTGAAGCGGGAAGACATTCAGTGCTCAGGTGTGGATCCTCCAGGAACCGTGAATCAGATGGAGAGGGTCACCCAGCAGCTGTGATCCCATCTCCGTGTGTTTTACAACCTCGCTCGATTGAGGCTCTGCTTTGACTTCAGCTTCTTAAACACAACGGACCTGTCAGCAAAGTGATCATCTACAGCTAGACATGTGTGATTCTGATACCGCTATTGATTCAGCTCCACACTGCAAGGGTGGGGGCGATTTTCAGCCTTTGCCTTGTTAAATAGAGGACGAGGTCCCTCTTTTAATTTAGTGACTTCTGGTTACACTGAAGCCAGACTCACCCTCCAGCTCTGGGCAGTCTCACGAATGAAGTGATCTCCTGTTTAATGAAGGTGTTCGATTAAAGATCACCCTCTGTGTACAGTTCCTAAAGCCTCGTGGACCTGTCAACACTGAGAACGGGCACAGGGACAACAGAGAGTCCCTTGTTGATGGTCAGCCTCTGGGAAGATATCATTCTATCAATCCATGTTTCTGTAGAATGGGGGAATAATTCGGTGCTGGGCTTTTCAGAATCAGAAATAGACTCAGTCATGATTTTATTGGATATAAGAGTAATTCTGTGTGACATTAGCTGTTTTAGACCGGCTGTATAAACATATATTGATGTGAGTGAGATAGAAAGTAAATGTTAGGGGAGCAGCTGAATTAACTGAAGTTACTGATAAGAGGTGGATTGAAGAACATTTTCCTGACAGGGAATTTTATTCCTGGGAAAGCGAAAAGTGAGATTTTTTTTAACATTTTCACTGACGAGCATCAATAGAAATGTTGTGAAATGATCCATTGACTCTGCAGGGTAAACCTGTCAATCTGCACAGGTCAGAAAGCAGGGCTTCCATTGATGGGCAATCAGACAAGGAAATCTCTCCCTTAGAAAGGCATCAATAAAGGGGCAGAATGCAAGGAGCATTCCAATTGCAAGGGTTTGAGTGGCTGAATACTGAGCTTACAACTGGAACACGCTCGAGTCTCTGATAATCTCTGATGGGAAACCTGATTGTTTTAAAACTTTGTCTATAATTGTTGTTACTTGAATCCAGAGCTCAATAAATCCTTGAACGCTTAACCTGAACGTTTCAAAAAGCTCCTGTTTTTTTTTGGAATGGTTTGATCATCTGAAAGTTTTTCCCCTCCCTTTCCATTTAAGGGCTGCTCACTGAGTGGGTGAGGCTCAGCATCAGGCAGGATGGGAGTGTGAGTGGGGAGTTGGTTCCACATTCCCAGCTCCCAGGGTCAAAGCCTCTTCTCAAACCCCATTTCACTGTCTTGTGGTTAAAGTGATACAACCCCACCCTCTGCTGGCAGCGCATTGCTACTACAGGGGCCGCACTTAGCCAGCCTCAGATCAGTTCAGCTGCTGCATGGCTGCATCTGGAAACAGATGGATGAAGAGTGAATATTGCACAATATTCTCCTGAACTCCAGCGAATATAACCCGAACAGATTTACCAGACTGATTCCTGGTTGGTTGCGACTGACATATCAGGAGATGTTGTGTCAGTTAGGACTATATTCGAAGGAGATGAGTGGATTGAGAGGCATCTCGTAGTAACCTATAGATTTCTAAAAGGGCAAGACAGGCTAAATGCAGGAAGGATGTTCCCGATGGCGGGGAGTCCAGAACCAGGGGTCGCAGTCTGAGGATACGGGGTAGACCATGTCGGACTGAGTTGAGGAGAACATTCTTCACCCAGAGAATGGAGAGCCTGTGGAATTCGCTACCACAGAAAGTCCTTTTCAGCAAAATATTTTATGTTTTCAAGAAAGAGTTAGATACAGCTCTTGGGGCGAAGGGGATCAAAGAGTAATTGGAGAAACTGGGAGCAGGCTTTGACTTGGGTGATCAGGCATGATCATAGTGATTGGCAGAGCAGGCCCGAATGGCCTTCTGCGGCTCCTATTTTCTGTTTTTATTTGTATATCTTCGTGTTGTGTGTATGTGTGTGTGTGAATGTATGTTTTGTGATGGCCTTTGTCAGACACGTGCACTGTACTCTGCTGCTGAGACTAATGCTGCACTTGCTGAGATGCACAGGGTTGTGGTGCCAACACTCGATCGTCTATTCTAGTGTTGACCTTTGCTGTTTTATTCGTCCAAATCTTCTTGAGTGAAATCTAGATTCACTCCCAAATATTTTGTGTTGGATCATTGTTTGTTTACTAGCCATCCATGCAGAGATGCTTTTGTTTTGGTATTCGCGTTGTGGTACTGGAAGACACTGGATATCTTTTCTGGGGCCTTACCGTTATGCTGTGTGCAGTTGATTTCCGTCAACTTTGTTACATACTTGATAATGACCTGGCCCAGAGTGCAGACGATGGAGCTTCGATGGTAAAACAGGTGTCTTCACCACTGATGAACTACAGCCATTGACCCATCATTTATGTATGTACAATAAAATCGTTGGGGAATAATCCCCCCACAACCTGGCCATAAACATACATTCTCACGTGTTCTTCCTAACACTCCCACATTTTAATAGTTACGGTTTTATTGCAGTTTTATATTCTATCATGACTGAACAAGTTTTCAATTATAACAAAGTAACGATGTTGGTCTCTTCGCAGACTCTGCCAGACTAACTGAGCATTTCATTAGTTTCTGATTTTGTTCAGAATTCCAACATTGACAGTGCCTTGCATTGCCAATAGAAGGCTGATTTCACTTCTATATTAGATCTTCATTTAATTTTAAATCCCAAAGCCTGAACGTTTCTCATGTGCTACCGCTGAAACAATTACCTGTTGTCAATAGAATTGAAAATGTGGGCCTGTGTGAGATATTATCCGGGAATGCCATTTGACAAATATGGAAGTTTTTATCTGTCGTTCTACAATTTGGAAGTTCGCTCTCTAAGAGCTATAAGCTGTCAGAGTCAGAGGAAGCTTCTCGATTGTGTGAACCAACAAATTGCGCGTTTCCTGTGATTGAGATTCAGAATTTCCAAACAGAAGTGGTTTGTCGAATTCGGAATGGTTTTCTTTTTGGAAGCTGTGATAATGGTAATGCAATTGGTATACTGTCCAGGGATTTTCAACAGACGTTCCATGGAATGTCATAACATTGACTTTCCAGCAAAGGTGAAGCTGATTGGAAGAACAGCGAACGTGTCCACATCTATACGAAGTCTGATGGTTGCGGGAAACACAGAGTGATGGTGCACATCTGTTACTGGAATTACAGGATAGTGCAGAGTGTGGTTCCCTTAATTTTTATGTGAGGACAACGGTTCCCTAAATATATTTTGATGCCTAAACGTGGATGTAAGGGATACACTTTCGAATTTTGCAGATGCCACAATATCGGAAGTTTTGTCCAATGTGAGCAACGTCTTCATTACTTGAGGGGGACATCGACGGCCTCGTGTAACAGTTGGACAAATGGCAGCTGGAATTTAATGCAGAGATGTGTGAAATGATAAATGCTCCAAGGAAGACAAACGGTGATTTTATAGGGGTAAAGGCGAAATGAAAAACAATAAAGAAAAACATGCAGATAAACAGAAGGGGCCCAAATATGCAAATGTAAAAATAGTTGAAGGCAACAGACGTAATGATACATTGGTGATTTAAAAAGGTACAAACAATGTGATAGAGAATAAATTTGTTAAAATTATCCCATTCAAAACAATGTTGCCCTCCACTGGAGCATTGTGTTTCGTTCTCTCACCCCCATTTCATGTAGAACACGAAGGTACAGGGGCTAAGCCTTTGGTTTCGAGAATCTAGCCTTTTTTCCTCATAGAGGAAAACCTTATGAGAATATTGGATAAGGATGTTACACTCTCCGATCTCATTGGAAAGTTGGAGAATCAAACGCACGTAAAACTCGTTGGATAGATGGGTAATCGTGCTCAACAGCTCATCGGAAAATGTGTGAATCGCACGCAAGAGCTGTTGACGGAAGGGGCAATAAAAGTCCCAAACTTATGGCCAATCTTGGAGACCAAACCACACACCAAACTGATGGGCAAACGTGTGCGTCACACCGACTGAGTTAATTTTGAAAAAGAGCGAGCTGCGACAATTTCTCTTCTCCAATCGAATCCACAATAGACTCTAGCTGCGCAAGAACACTTAACACATCAAGAACCCAGAGTTTGATAAAGAAAGGAAACCCGTCGCGTTGCGCTGAAGCATATCGGGTGGTTTTAGAATTTAATAAGAGTTACAGATTCTATCTTTCCTCTGCATTTAGCGATCACTCGGTATTATAGTTTCAATTACCAGAAGTTTGCTGGATTCATGTTCAGTTCCGGCACATACATCGTTAATTAATGTCCTGACTGAGGCTAAATTCAGAGAAGACCTGATGAACACGGTAAATACACGTTGAAAGTAAACGTCAGAATATTTAAATATGTTAATCAGAGGCAAACGTTACAAAGCGTTTTACCTCGGCACATTCAGGAGAGAACGTGCGCTATTTGTGGGAATTGCTTTTAAAACAATCCTTCAAATGTTGAAGAAAATACATGGTGGGAATGATTGACGTTGAGCAAAATGACATCATTGTTTACTCGTCCTTGTTTATTCATAATATGCCATAAAAGAAAAGATTAAATAAAACGTATACTGAACATAATTTGATGTTTTCTTGTTTTGCAAACAAAATATATTTGCATGAATAACGTTGGGCTGAAAGGATGGGGCATCATTTCCTCCTCGAATCGTTTCTTTGAATTAGAATGTAGTGGGAGAATATAAAAATGTTAACCCGCGACAAGCAGATTTTAATTAAAAATTGCGGTCTGATTAATATAAGTGAGCGCTGATTGGTTCATGGTAAATTTGGTTTGCGTAACCTCATTGTGTTATTTGGGAAAGCAATGGAGAAGATGGATGAGTATAATGCTTACTCAACCTCAAACGGACTTCACAGGTTGACCAACATGGTGACACATAAAGTAATGTTCACCACTGACGTGCATTGGTTTAAAGAGTAAATGGCTGTGGGGATTAGACATTAGCTAACAGATTGAACACATCGAGAAGAGTCAAATGATGTTATTTTGTCCCCAAAACGAGAAGACGGATTCCAATTCTGCTCCTCCAGGTCTCGCTGATGGAGCCGCTGCACGTGTTTTTGAGACATACAATTATTACTGGACAGAGGTCAGGCTTTCAAAGTTTCCAGACGCAACCTTATTAGAAATGTAATAAACAGGGTGAAGCATATGTGATATATGCCACTTGCATGTGACAGCGGGGCTTGTGAAATGCACATGCAAATGTCAAGTGGCATTCATTCAGGGAAACGTGAAATAGTTATTTTTTTTATGGGGAACATTAATGGACACAATATAAAGTAAACGTCATAGGTTTAAGGAACGCACCGGAGAGAACGAATTTGGGCTTTAAAGTTTGAATTCCAGGGTTGAAACTGCCTTCGCCACGCTCTCAGACAGTGCCTCCTACAGTCCTTGCAGTCGGGTTGTAAAAGCCACAGTTTCCCTGATGTTAAAACTGATGATTTTGTCAGTCACAATAAGTCGCTGCCAAATGGTTCTTGATCCTTCTACCATTGAGTACGGAATTGCAATTCGTATGAGATATCTTCCATTCATTTATGGATGTTACACGCGGCTGCCACTGTGCGTCACGAGCAATGACAGTGAATGTTTAAGGAATCCTCCAGCAATGAGGTTGCATTGCATTGGATGGTGTCGAGCATCTCCAATTCTGTCGATGGCATTTTCCCAGGAAATTGGAGAGTGTACAATATCTTCAACAGCACCCCCGTGACGTGCCCGCCGTCTATAGTTCCAACACGGCCATTGAACCACTCAGCTGCTAATCAAACTCTCTGATCCCCAACAGCCCGGTTAAGAAATAACCGTGATTCAAGCCGAAGCTTACCGTCCGCTCCACTGCTGTCGCTCAACGTCTCCAGTAACTGAGATTCGGGAGCATTTTTAGTAAATTATGAATAGTTCTTCAAATTATCACCATCTCCCACCCCCATCCGACCCCTTTAATTGTCGGCGTTCTGGGCGCCCGCCCATTGGTTTATAAGAGCCCTGATTGGGTTGAGCTAAGAGAAATGTAAACTGGTGTGTGAATAAAATTGACTGACGTAAATTACATTAAAACAGTATGTTGTAGAGGGAATATTGAGTTCACTTTGAAACTCTTAGAATCTTAATGCTGATAGTGTTGTGCATTGTGTAAAGTAATCCTTGCGATGTGGACATGTGTTTAATATATATGGACCTAAGTTATTTACGACAAGGATAGGGCTTATTCCAAGTACAATATAGTTACAATTCCAATATCGAAGGATAATCATTAATCCGGGCTACACCGTAGCGTTCGTGCGATTCACTGTTATCCTGGTATTTCTATTCATGTTTTAATTAACATGAACCACGTACAGAATACAGGGCAATAACAGAGAAAGTGACACTGCAGCAACATCCTATCTACCCAGCAATACACAAGAATATGCTGCTAAATCACACCAGCTTGAATGTTACTAGTATTATTACAGATTGAAAGGAGTCCCTTGTCAATTTCCTGCAGTACTGCTGAGCAGAATCATTTATTCCAGACTGAGTGAATTTCTTGCTCGTCCTCCAGAGAGCGCAGTTATAATTCAGCGCGAACTCTAACGCCCTTCTGATGGTTGGCATTGCACAGCCCAGCAGTTTCTTTTTAGAAGTTAATATTTATGAAAGGGTACATATTATATGATCTCTCCGTGCTGAACTCACTCTCTCACACAACATTGTATTCTTAATATGTTTGCTTCTCGGTTATGTTTTCAGTCCCTGTGAGGATACTTCGCTTCCTCAGCCTTTTTATATGACGATGTCTAAAATGATGGAAATCTCGCCCCCTGGGGTAGACAAAGCTAACGGTGCCCGTCCAGGTTTTAACATCCATTGTCAGTGTTGCTCTGGTTACCTATTTTTGAAATGACCCAAATGGAGAAGATTTTGAAGAAAGAAAAAAGGCGTTTGTGGAGACTCGTCTGGGGGAACCTGTTCAGACTTGTTAACTTAATGTAAAATTGATGAATGTCTGCAACTATAGCAACAAAACGAACCAATTCACTGTGTAATGAATGATGTCCTCTTTTTTTCTGAGATTTTGCTCTGTGAATGTTTCTGTTTGATATTCTTGCTCTGCCGCTCACTGTGGCTCCACTTCTCTTTAAGTGACGTCTTCTGTATCAGTTCTCTCCTCTTTTCATTCCCTTTCTATTATTTTATTTACTGTCTCCCCGAATACTCCACCTGTTTAATCATCTTCACTCAAACATCCCCGGATTTCATTTCTCTTTCCTTTCACAACCTTTCACATTTACCCCTTTTGTATACCTGTGACGCAAATGTTCCGTTTAACTAACAGTTTATCTGCAATCAGTTAATTTCTTCATGTTTGTTCCCTTCTCAACTTTCCCAATCGTTGATAATATATTCCTAATTTATATTCTATTTCTGTGTTTAATGAATCTATAACTCGAACCTGAGTATTTCCTCCTTCTCCTTGCCTTCCTCCATCTTGTTTGCTCTTGGGTTCAAGTCCTTTCCTTTTCACTGTCCCCCCAGTTCATGTTCATTTTGGATTTTCTCTGTATCTTTCACTTTCGGTGATTTTCTTTAATATTTTAGTATTCTTCATCCTGTCTCTTCTGTTGTTCCTATATTACCGTTTCCATATCACTTCCTGACGTTTGCTACCACTCAGCGATTAGTCTTGATCGGCAACTTCTGTCCTTTCTGTCTTTAGCTTTCTGGGTGCCAACCCTGTGTCTATTTGTTTCTTTCCTTTCCTGGCTCCCTCTAGACTCTCTCTTTAGTGCAACTTTCACGAACAGCTCCATTGCTTGTTAAAGGCAACATATCGACATTCTACATTTACTGTATTTACCTGCTTTGTTGCTCGCCGGTTGGATTGATCCACCCAGTCCACTGGGATCGGTATTCAAATGACAGGGTAGACAAAAGCCAAACTCGCCGAAATCCTTGGTCCACCCGTCGAAGCAGCTGACCATGTTGTGGCCACTGACGCGTGTCAACAGCAACTTCATGCAACGGCTGAGAGTTTTTCGAATGTGAGGACCATAAATTATGAGCCACCCTAAAGAGAGCGGCGAATCGGGCCATCCTCAATTGCCACGGTCCTGAATAGATATCATCGCGGGTTGGGAATGCATAGAGCTCACAAAGGCCCTGAGACATCCTGAGTACCCTTTACCTCTGGAGCGGCCTCCAGCCGCTCAGGCCGCTCTTTTTACTGCATCGACATATTCCTGAAGGAGAGTTGGAGGCTGACGATCAGCTATTCTCACTCACTGCATTCCAAATCATCAACAAAGCATGCTCATCATTTGTATTATTATTAGTTGTGATACAACATCTCTCAGTGACAAGCTCTAGAGAAAATGGGATGGGCATGAAGCAGCAGTTCACGATGCAGTGGGCGCTATTACCACGGACCGGCAGTCAGGCTGTTCAGTCAAAGGGACATTTAGACCCTGGATGGAAACCGAAGGGGAAATCAGCCGGCACTAAGCGATTGAGCAGCACTTCTCAGGATCAAACTGTTCACTTCCTGCTATGAGGGAGAGGCTGGGCCAAATTCCCTGACAGTTGTCTGTTTCAGCCACGGGCGCAACCGGGGGTCCCATTGGTACGGAAGTAGGTTATTAATTATTAAATCAATAAAATGTGACACGGATCTTAAGATGAATTGCACAGGCGCACTCTCAAGTTAAACATCAGAGCCGTCACCTTGCAGCAAGAGTTTATTTGCTAAGTTGTTAGCTAGTTAGTTGCATTTGCAGATCGAAATAATCAGGGAACTTCGCCGGCCTGAGGAGGGTCCAAAGAAGGAAATCTCAGGCCACACTTGATGTTAAAGACCATGGAAAACTAAAATGGCGGGAAGCTTGTACAGTGCTTGTTGTCATGAATAATTAAGCCAATAAGTTGTCTTGTCTTCCCAAGCGTGTTAAATATAGGCTGTTGGCACTTGAACTGCCGCTGCAGTACAGCATGCAAACAACTCTCGTCAGAGTGTATATCCAGTCCATGAACAGCAATGAAGAGTTAAGCACGCTTTTTAAAATGACAGGCTTAACGGAGGTTTCTTCTACCCAATGTCAGTCAAGTTCATCATTTTTGGTGACTTCATCACATTGGTTGCTGCAGATCACCAGGCATAGGAGCTGGCCAGAATTGACTGGGAGATGAGCCGAGCAGGAAAGACAGTGGAACAGCAATGGCAAGAGTTTCTGAGAGTAATTTGGGAGACACAGCAACAATTCATCCCTAGGAAGAAGAATAATACTAAAGAGAGGACGAGCAACCATGGCTGACAAGGGAAGTCAGAGAAAGAAAAAAAGTGAAAGTGAAAGCATACAATGCGGCGAAGAGCAGTGGGAAACCAGGGGACTGGGAAGACTACAAAGACCAACAGAGGACAACTAAAAAAGAAATAAGGAGGGAGTAGATCAAATATGAGTGTAAACTAGCTAGTAACAAAAAAGAAATTGCAAGAGTTTTTTTTTAGATATATAAAGGGTAAGAGAGAGGCAAAAGAGGACATTGGTCCGCTGGAAAATGACGCTGGAGAAGTACTAGTGGGGAACAAATAAATGTCGGAGGAAGTGAATAAGTGCTTTGCGTCAGTCTTCACAGTAGAGGACACGAGTGACATCCCCAAAGTTCAAGAGAGTTGGGAGGCAGAGATGAGTGTGGTGGCCATTACCAAGGAGAAGGTGCTAGGAAAACTGAAATGTCTGATGTTGGATATATCACCTGGACCAGATGATTACAACGCCGGAGTTCTGCAGGAGATAGCTGAAGAGATAGTGGAGGCGTTAGTGGTGATCCTTCAGGAATCACTGGAGTCAGGGAGGGTCCCAGAGGACTGGAAAATCTCGAATGTAACCCCCCTGTTTAAGAAGGGAGTCAGGCAAATGATGGGAAATTACAGGCCGATTAGCCTGACGTCGGTCGTCGGTAAGATTTTAAAGTCAATTATTAAGGATGAGATTTCAGAATACTTGGAAGTGCATGGCAAAATCGGGCAAAGTCAGCATGGTTTCATCAAGGGGAGGTCATGCCTTACAAATCTTTGAGGAGGTAACGAGTAGGTTAGATAAAGGAGAGCCAATGGATGTTATCTACTTGGATTTTGAGAAGGCCTTTGACAAGGTGCCGCACAGGAGGCTGCTCAGTTAGATAAGAGCCCATGCCGTAAGAGGCAAGATTTTAGCATGGATAGAAGATTGGCTGTTTGGCAGGAGGCACAGAGTGGGGATAAGCGGGTCCTTCTCAGGATGGCGGCCGGTGACCAGTAGAGTTCCGCAGGGGTCAGTGTTGGGACCACAACTTTTCACTTAATGCATTAATGATTTGGATGAATGAGCTGAAGGCATCCTTGCTATGTTTGCAAATGATACAGAGATAGGTGGAGGGAGAGGTGGTATTGAGGAGGCGGGGAGGCTGCAGAAGGATTTGGACATGTTAGGAGAATGGGCAAAGTAGTGGCAGATGGAAAACAACGTGGGGAAGTGTGAGGTCATGCACTTTGGTAGGAAGAATAGAGGCATGGAAAATTTTCTAAATGGGGAGGGAATTCGGAAACCTGGAGTGCAAAGGGATTTGGGAGTCCTAGTCCAGGAGTCTCTTAAGGTTAAATTGCAGGTTGAGTCGATGGTTTGGAAGTAAAATGCAATGTTGACATTTATTTCGAGAGAACTAGAATATAAAAGGAGGGATGTGCTGCTGAGGCTTTATAAGGCTCTGGTCAGACCACATTTAGAATATTGTGAGCAATCCTGGGCACCGTATCTCAGGAAGGATGTTCTGGCCCTGGAGAGGATCCAGAGGAGGTTCACGAAAATGATCCCAGAATAGAAAGGCTCAACATATGCCGAACGTTTGAGGATTCTGTGTCTATAGTCGATGGACTGCGGAAGGATGAGGGTGGATCTGATTGAAACTTACAGAATCCTGAAAGGCCTGGATAGAGTGGACGTGGGGAAGATCTTTCCGTTAGTAGTAGATACTAGGACCCGAGGGCACAACCTCAGAGAAAAGGGAAGACCTTTTAGAACAGAGATGAGGAGAAACTTCTTTAGTCAGAGAGTGGTGAACTTAAGGAATTCCTTGCCACAGAAGGCTGAGGAGGCCAGGTCATTGAGTGTATTTAAGAAAGAGATAGATAGGTTCTTCATCGCTAAGGTTATAAAAGGTTACGGGGAGAAGGCGGGAGAAAGGGGTTGAGAAACTTATCAGCCATGATTGAATGACGGAGCAGACTCGATAGGCCGATTGGCCTAATTTCTTCTCCCATGTCTTATGGTCTTTCTGCTACTAGGTCTTATCGGAAGGGCTCACAAGAAACTTGCCATTGGAAGTTTGCCGTGCTGCAGATGGGTGAAGAACATGGCCTTTTAATCACCAACACGGTTTTCCGCCACTCCAATTGGAACACTGGACATTGGGTGAACCCCAGCTCTGAGCACTGGCATTTAATTGACCATGTCATCACCAGGCAAAGGGCAGGTAGGGTATTCGGATAATGAAGCCATGTGAGGCGTTGGTTGCTGGGCTGACCACTGTCTTAGCCTTTCAAACATGGACATATTTGGCTCACACCTTGACATTGCCAGATCTTAAAGTGCACAAGTTTCGAAAAGTCTCAAGTTTGAAACAGGCAGGCAAGAAGGAATCTTTCTCAGAGAACTTCTGAGTCGCAAATAAACAGTGAAAATGTGACAGTGAATTGAGGAGCAGTGGGCGACATTCAGCACTGCAGTGTTTCCAGTGCTGTACATGACCTTTGTCTTACCGTTCGTTTGAATCAACATTTGTTGAATGAAAATTATGAGCGGATCCAATAACTAATGGAAGAGAATCACTACCTTTACTGGGATTTGCTCAATCACATGTCCACTATATCTAAGCACGTTGCCTTCTCAAACCTCTGCAGGATTGAAGGATGCAGGCTCAGAAAGATGTAAGACGAATGATTTAATCAGAAGAGCGAATAAATTTCCTAATTTGCCGACAATACAAGATAGAAGAGTTCATATGATGCTCGAAAACTGCTTGAAGTCACAAGCCTTGGTTGATTTGTCAGCAGTCCTCTGCGCCTATGTTGCAGAACCATTGGAAGAACAAAAACACAATATAAAAAGATGGGCGGAACCCAATAATAAACATTCTCATTCAGCTTTCATACAGCAATGAAGAGATACGTTTTCCATTAACCGTTCTCTTGATAAAGCTTCCACCAAACAGAAAACGAATAAAACTGTCAATCATCTGTCTATAGTTAAACGTAAAGAAGCTGATGATGTCCCAACGTTTGTCTAAATGGCTGGATGCCAATGCCTCGTTAATAGCCTAATTAAATATTTCCCCCTATGAGGAGGACAGGGAAAGCTCCAGAAAAATACAAGGTACCTCATTGCCAAGCTGCACTAATGGAATGTAACCCGCCAACCATCAAACAATCATAGTGAAATCTCACGCCACTTCCCCTCTCCGAAAACCTTCGCCATAATCGTTCTGATCTTCTTAGAGCAACACGTCGACCAGGATCTGCTGCCAATGGAGACTGAAGTTCAATCAATAGTCCTCGAATCACTGACATGGCTCTTGCAGTTAGGCAGCTTAAAATCTTCGGGTTAGTAATGTCAAGAACAAGGTTCTGGTTTCTAAGCCACTTATGATTAGCTGACACAGGTCAGCCTTGAGAGGCTTTAAAAGGTCAGGAAAACATTCTGCTGCCTGAGAAATTCATCACACTGGTTCAACCGTTTCACGACGCCAAGCTCGCACCTTCCCTGGATGACTGTGAGTCTTCTCACCTGTTTCCGGTCACTAATGGAGTTAAACAGGGCTGAGAGCTGGAATCTACTCTCTTCAGCATGTTTTCTTTTTTCTCCCCATTCTCTACAATGCCCTCTGTTATGGCGATGCTGACATTGGAATGATATATCGCACAAGCAGGAATCTCACCATCCTGCGACTACTGCAGGCAATGAACAAAGTGTCTAAGAACATTCATCATCACTTTGTGTTTTCTGATGTCTGTGCGCGTGTTACCAGTTCAGAGTTAGGAATGCAGGTAGCACAGACTTGCCCACCAATCATGCAACAACTTGTACCTCATGATCATCATGACGAAAAATGAAGTAATGTATCAGTCTGTACCAGGGCGCAATGTTTCAGTCTATGCTAACAAGGTGTTTGCAATGGAGGGCTTCACTTATCTCGGCATTGCACTCAATCGCACTGTCGATAATGAGGCACGTGCAAGAATGTAAATTAAACATAAAAAATGTAAACTTCAGATCCCTCCTGAAATCAACCTGGAAATGAAGAGAAATCTGCCCGCTTACCTAAGTGAAAGTCCGCACTGCAATAGGACTGTCAACTTTGCAAAAAGTTTGAAAATCTGATTGTGCACAAACACCATGCCATAAAGCGCCATCATTTATAGTTGATCTGCCTGAGGAAAGCTCTGCAGCTCAGATGGCAGGGCAGAATACCAGACATTGAACTGACAAGTCAACATTCAGTCTTTCACCAGAGACACAGCTGTCCCACCCAGTTTATGCAACCAAAATGCTTTAGAATAGTTAACCAAATGAAATTTCTATGGAGGATTTGAGACAGGGGCGCGCTCTCATTGAAAACAAAGGAAGCGCTGAAGGGACACTTGAAGACTTCTCTTCGGAGTTTTAAAATTCAACAAGAGTCTTAGGATAAGCTCAACGAATGTGTTTGCGCCTTTGCAATGCCAATTTAAAAATGAAGGCTGAAGGCGTTAGTGTTTCAAATGCCATTTATTTCTCATGCTTGAAATCCCTGGTCTCGGACATATATTTAAATAATCTAACAAGCAGTTTGAATGGGTATATCAACAGTTTCTTAAGCCCCTCTCTGAATTTCGCCTGTGTCACAGCGTAAATGCACGTGTTGGTGCATGTACTGAGAAGCTGCAGCATCATTGCTGTTCTTCCTGTGATATAAAGGGGGTCAGTGGCAGAAACACCATGTTGTTCTGTAATTCGCTGATAAACATAAAATACAAACTGTGTCACCCATAACATTAAAAAACTGCCTGTTATGCTGAACAGTAAAATGATAGCTTTTCTTCTATGATCCATCTCTGGATCCTTGCGGTTCTCGCCACTGCTGAGTCCCTGGAGACCCCTCCGGACTCTGCTGGTCACTAAAATGCATCTGACAATCAGAAGGTTGAGAATCGAAATTAGAAAAAACGGGACACAGGGAGACAAAATGCGGTGAAACAACTGATATGCTGCCCAAGCAGTGGAATTAATGAGGCTAGATTTAATGGTACAATACCAGGGAACGTTATCAATTATATATAGAGCTTCAGTTGCGAAGAACCAAGGGGTACACTCTAAGGAGCCTAGCACACTCACTGTTGCTAGAACCACAGCTGCCGTTTTCGGGGTACAATATTTTGTTTTCAGCTTCTCACAACAAATTGCCACAAAACGATCAAAGGTGAACACCACTGTTAGCCATACAGAAACAGTCGTGGCTGCAAAAACCAGGAAGTTATTGAGGCAGCAAACGGGAGTAATGTCCATAAATGAACCTGGGAAGTATATTGAAAATATCCCTCTTAACATAGGATCAGTGATGATGACCAGCAGATCGGTCATTGCCATGCCCAACAGGTAGCGGTTGATACATTTCGACAGACCACACTTTCCTCTGAATAAAATCAGAATCGTTAGCAAGTTAACTGGAACAGAGAAAAGTAATGAAACACATAAACAATGATCCGCCATGGAAACAAAACCGCAGTCTGTCAGGTTATAGGATGCCTTTGCTGTTGCATCCTAAAAGTAATGTTAATGAAATGTTTTTGAGCAGAGGATTTTTTTTTTCAATTTATTGTCAAATCGTATTGGAGATCTATTAGTCATTAATTTGAATACATTGCACACTGGATGCAGTCAAAGGGACAATTGAGGTCTTCGAACCATTGCCTAGGAGTGAATGACATTGAGGAAGCAGGCAAATAGTTTGTTTAAACCAGCTTTGGGTTCCATGCTGATGAAGAAAATTTGGGTACATACTGAGAGCAACTGATTAGTTGTTCAGGGTTATGCAAGCTAAACTTGGCTCACAAAGTGAATGTAGAAGGGACATTGAGTGTGGGAATTGCTGGGGATATTCATATTGAAACTGAACCCCGCCGTGAAATTGGGAGGGAGCCATCTAAGATCGGATTTGGAGGCCTGGGCAATTGGTTTTGGAAAGTGGGTAAACCTAAGTGTTGGATGAGAAGATAGAGGATTCAGTGCAATGCAATAAGAGACTGAGATTCCAAGATTGATATGGAATAAAAACATGAGGCGAAGTCTAATACATGTATCATCTATATACACAGCTCAATTATTATGTTCAACCATTGATAACTAATATAATTGTTGTTGGCAAACAGGACGATGGTCCTGAAATACGTTCAAGAAATTTATCTTTCACGTTCCATTGCTTACAAATGAGAAATGGACACAATGAAGATAATGCACATTGTCCTTGATGAAAATGTGCAAAAACATATTTGCAGAGCATTATCTAATAATATATCACCATTAGTGAATGTGAAAGAAATTGTTCAATAATGCCTGTTCACTCTGCTCATATATCCAGAAATGGAACATTCACCGAATGATGTAAACACATAACAAATGAGTGTAGCAGAGAATCTAAACGAACCTGCAACATATTTCACATGTCCTCGTATCAGTTTCCCTCACAAATCGTTCAAGAGACTTGAGAAGTTCATCACCATGAATTACTCACACCGTATTGTATCTAATTTACACCCCACTCGTATTCCCTCCCGTATCCTCCAACCCCGCCCCCCCCGCCCCACACCCCCGCCCCCAAACCCCCGGCCCAACGCCGCCTCTCTCGTCCTCTCTCTTTCCAAATCTTTCTCTTCTTCATTTGCATCCTCTGTTTCTCTCTCTCTCTTTCATCTCCCTCATTACTTTTCGTTTGTTACCTCCCGTTGATCCCTCTATACCTCTAACATCGTTCTTGCATTGCTCCGTTTCACATCTGACTCATTGTTATTATCCTGAGCGAGCATCCTAGTCATAAATGCTACTTGCCTGTAAATTTCGGCGTGTATTTATTTTTGTTTATTTAGAAACGTTTGTGAAAAGTTTAACATTTCAAGAGATGATCACAGTCTCTATTTGTTAACTTGCTTTTTTCTCTTGTTCAAATCCGTTACATTACTTAAAAGAAAAAAATACAGAGCACATATGTTTCAGTTGAACGTCCACAGAATCGAGTAATTAATGAAGATACCAAGTAATAATTTAGTATTTGCGCAGACTTAACCATCATTATCTCATGATACGCGGTCTATCGAGATTACTCATGAAAATCACACTTCACATTCCAGCTTGAGTAAGAGATTCTTCAAGCCTCTTAAAATATGTCAACATTTCAACTCTCGATTTCATGCAAAATACATTAAGATAATAGTGCATCATAAATACAAAAAAATGTACATCAGAGTCATGGAAAGAAGATTCAATGCTATCCTCTCTCAACCTCAATGAAACTCTGATTCGTGACTATATGATCAATTTAATTTGATTAATTTAACAGCCAGTACATAATCATAAATTTGCAAGGAAGAAAAAAAAACACAATTGATTGACATCACTTATTTAATCTGCTCCCCATCTTTGCCTCCATCTCCCTTAGTGAATGCATCCAATTTTCAGAAGAATGCTGTTTCCTCTCATAAGTTAAGTGCAAAATAGTGTGGATGCTGGAAATCATAAGTAAAAACTGAAGGCACTGGATAAATTCAGCAGGTCGTGCAGCACCTGTAGAAAAAGAAATAGAATTAGCGTTTTGTGTTGGTATGGCTCTTCTTCCAGAGCTGAAGGAGGGCCGCACGGACGGGAAACGTTTAATCGGTTCCTCTCTCCACAGATGCTGCCAGTGAATTTTTCCAGCATATTCTCTATTTATTTATGTTTCATCTCATCTTGTGCTGACAAATATTGCAGGAGGCAAATAATGTGCACACTCATTCCCACGCCATGCACTGTTCAATCTGTCTGCGAAACAAGGAACACGCAAAACATAATTCCTTTGTCAGAGAACCTTAAACCTAACTGAAACTCCAATTGTAGTAATTGTAAAATGTAGATTTAGCAGGGGGATTGTTTAACAAAACATTGATACTGCTCATCCTAGATTACAACTAACATGAAAGTGTTGTTAGTCCCTCAGGTGCACTGTAAATGTTTTCAATATAAGAGCAATACATTCCATTTCACAATGAGCTCCGGCAACAGGCTGTAACTTCATCCATATTCTTTCAGGGAAGACTATGTGAAAGAAACAGGACAGACTCAGTTCGGCAGCGAGGCATACAACGTGGCAGAAGGGAATAATATTTTAGATCAGTGAAAAGCAAAACAATGATTGAAGTTGTTGCAAAACGGATTAATGTTGTTTATTGTTAGAGGTCTGACATTGCGCAGCCTCCTGTGGCAGTTAGCTGCCTCGTTATGAATAACTGAGAAGTGTTGAGCAGTGATATTCCAGGACAGGTTCTGCCCGCAAAGTGATACTGGCAGGAACAGTCGATCGTCTTTTGCGTGTTGATACGAGCTGGTGTGAGCCAATGTGCAATATCACACGCAGTATTGATCTACTGAGATAACGGGTGATATTATTGAATGGGAGGTAGTTCAGGCAAGGATTATTAGGTTTAGTCCTGTGTTGATGGAGTTATCATATGGGAAAATTTTGAGCTGGTTGCGTCCACAATCAAAACAGTTGGTAAGAATAAGAGCTGATATTACTATAACGTACAAGATTCAGAGGTCGTTTAAAGAGGAATTGACAGGATTTTTCCTGTCAGGATTTTTCACCTCATGGAATAATAAAGGCCATATGGGCAGTGTTTCACAATCAACTTCCACACATTCAAACTGGGGATGATTAAGGCTATTTTCAATCTCAGGGTCGGAAATCTCTGGAATTGTCTTGGAAACAGAACTCTGGATGCCGAGATATTGAAAATACACAAGGTTTGGGTAAACGGACTTTTACAGTATAGCGGAATAATGGATTATTGGTAAACCAATGGAAAAGGGAGCTGGGGCGCCATCAAATGAGTCACAATCTGATCGTAATGCTGAACGCCTTACAGCTCGTGTTGTATGCCATACTTCACCTCCTGTTTCCAATGTCCTTGTGTCCAGCTGACAACAATTTACCCAGTACAACAAATAAACTTTTAGAATTGCCAGGATTGCATCCGAAATGGTCAATGAAGATACATTAAATTCACAAAAGGTCGACAAAACAAAGATTTAAGAAATTTCGTTCCTCAACGTATAAAACTGATCAGTAAGCTTTAAACATATAGTTACTAAAAAAAATGTCGATTCGAGCAGTTGTGTCAATTACCGAGTTACAACATTAAGAACTGGACGCAATGGCTCACCAAATACTCCAACTGGCGTAAGAACAAGAAAGTAAATATCTTCTATTTGATAGATGACTGGATATTCCATTACTGGGAGGGACACTCAAACCCACAGCCCCGGCAGGCACTCTGAGCTCACCCATTCTGATGGGATTTGATTTATAAAGGGTATGTTGATCCTCTGAGACGGTTGTATTCCTGATTACTGCTATTAGTCACATGAGTGAGCAAACACATTACATCATCAGCTTTTACTCCGATGTAAATTACATTGTGAAATGATTATTATGAATCAAAATCGCATCAAAACAAAAAAAAACAGGGCTTGATGTTATCCCTCAAATCCCGAGTATAAAGGTGCAAACTATGATTGTCGAGCAGCAAGTTAACAATAAACAAAGATTGAAAAATAAATTGTTGGTGGTAATATTGGCTTCGGCCGTTTAACTTAGATGGTTAATGGAACGGTATTGACAGAAATGGTTCCGCGTCAGAAAGCGACAGAGAGAGAGAGAGAGAGAGAAAGACAGAAGAAAGAGAGCAGGTTAGGAGTGTAGAAAATGGAGGGTTGGGGAGATTGGGAGGGACCCAGAATTAATGTGTGTGTATTTAGAATACACCCGCCAAAAGCCCTTCCATTCTCTCTCCCGGCTACCTCTATATTAAAATAATTCATCAGTCTCTCCAGAATGGAAAAAGCTAAAACCTTTATCAGTCGCTTCATCAGCAATATCGTTAGCTTTTCACTGACCATGTTCGCCTCCCTATCTGGTGCCTCAAGATGAGTATGGATTTATTGTGAATCGATTCCAAATTCCCCTCTGACCCGAGATTCCAGTATCATTGCTCCTACATCACATTTCTGAATCCCTCATATGACCAGTTGCTTGTCCTGCTTGAGCTCATTTTCCGAATGCAAAATGTAGTTGTCACATAGACTCTCTAACCCTCTCTTACAATCAATGGCCATTCTCTATCTCTGACACCCGTCTCTTAGTTTGGTTTCCATAACTGGATTCCACTCTTACACACCCTAACTGAAGCGGAGAAACTCCAGCACTGGCTTCTCCCCCGACTTTGCAATATCATGGTCTTTGATGGGTCTCCATTTTACTATCTAATATTTCATATTGGGGATATGATCAGCAGGAGTGTGGCTTGATTTCTTAGTACGATATTGACATCAGCTTTTTCACTCGATGTTATTTCTCGTCAGTTCGTCCCACTATCACTGTGTAATCTGCACAACTATGCAATGTCAAGCTTGCAAGGGTCACATGTTTGTCTTATCATCCATTGACAAGGCGGAATGCGCCACCGTCAACTCAAACGAAACAAACCATATATAAAAGTTACTAAGTGAAATCCACATCATATTCATTTGCTGCTAGTGATCATCAGCACAATATCTGACGCCTTGTTATCTACCAAGCGCATGGGCCGCAGTTTGAAAAATGCTGCCTTCAGTGGGTTTGTTGCGTTCGCTCTCACCTCAGCCCAGCTGACATTATGCTCCTCATCCATGTCTTTATCTGGTGCAGACTCAGCTATGAAAATGTGCACCTAGGAGACATTCATCACTCTTTCCGTTATTGATCCAAAGCTCTGATTCCCTTAGCATGTTTCTTTTTTAGGAAATTACTGATCTCCTTAATCACCTACATTTTATGGAGCATTCTGAAAGCATCGCATTTTTTTCCACTCCTTCCCTGTATTTAAAACACAGGAGGTACTATCCCTTCCCACATACAGTGCCTATTCTCTTGATACTGTAATCCTTCACATTATTGCTTCCTGGTCAGTCTCAGTGTTGCAATTCTCAGTTGACGGCAGAGATTTCTGTACAGTACCTGACAACCTGTGTGCGAATCTACAGTTTCTACCGTCTGATCATTTAGGAAATACTGTGATCCGTCTATTTTCAGTGGAAAGTAGATGACATTACACGTTTAAAAAAAAAAATCATGCCCTGTAAGTGTCGCTGGCCAGGTTTTGATAACTTGTCATTTTCGAAGACAATATGAAATAAAGTTTCAATTCGAAAGAATGTGCAGCTAGACCGTGACCTTTGAGTATATATGCATTTGGTTGTGGAGATTTTGGAAAGGGGTTGAAAAGGCTTAATAGCTCATGATGTTTATAACTAGAGGGAAACGTGGGACTAATCTTCATGAAGTTATTACCGGTCTCAAATGGGTTTTTGCATCCAATTCCTCTCCAAACTTATAAAAGAGTAGAAGGGAAGGCAGATTGAAACCATTTGAGCTGAGATCAATCCCTGCGGATCAAAAGGTGCAATCTCTTTTGGTCCCGATAGATATAGTTCCCAACATGAATATTTCGACCTTTATTTAATTCTCTTTGCCTGATTGCAGCAAATATTCTGTTCAAGCCGCATCTCAGCGGGCAATCTCGTCCAACGATAGTTCCCAAAGCCTTTTGCCCTGTGAAATTAATTATTGCATTGAATGTGGTATTGAGCTTCTCAATGTAATAAGTTTTTTACTGTATTAATCCACGCTTTGCTAATATTATTCCATGTTATTGGCTGATTGAATTGTGTGTATTTTTCAGTCACCTGGTTTTAATCCTTTTCTGATACTTGCATTTGTTGGCCACGATTAAAGATTTAATCGCTATTCTTTCCGAAATCACCTTTGCCAAAGCTGTATTTGAACAGGCGATAGGCCACTACAACTGCTTTGCTCTGTCTGTCATCATAGTGTTAGCCATCTGGTCTGAATTTTTGTAGCTCGCAGGGACATTAATACAATCGGTAATGCATCTATTTAGCCTTTTTCCAGCTTTCCCTTTAACTATATCCATCTTGTGGTAAATTGTAGTTAAGTATTATTTCTCCTTACATTTCAATTCCTGAACTATAGATTCCACATAGTTTTACCTCTAAGTTGTTTTTTTCCCCCTGACCATGATCATCATAAGATTATTTTGAGGTCAGGTTCTCTATTTTCTTGATCGTTTATAATGTTTCCTTGCTCTTTAGGCAGCATTAACTATTCCGTATCAATGAGGATCTCTGCCTCCAGATCTTTGCTTATCTACCCTGTGCAGTTCCAATGTCTCAGCTGCTGGCCAGATTATTAAATTCAGTTCCCTTAACACAGTTTGTATATTTTGTCCTCTTTCCCTAACTCTTTCTCCTACTTGCCTCATTCCATTTTACCCATACAACAGACTACAATCTTATCTTGTTCAGATCTGCGGGGAGAATTTAAAATCCAGTAAAGTATTCTCATAATAGTTTTAAAGCAGAAATCAGGCATTCACATGTTTTGGTTACTTATCTTCTTTTCAAAATTCATTTTATTGTCCCAAAAGTATCTCACTAAATTATGTCTAGCCCGTTTCCTTTAGAATTATCACAGATTCTTTAACTCGGCCAAAAATTAGATTTCTGCCAAACCTTTTCAAAGCCTTGAGCTTATCTTCCTAATTTGGGAATATACTTAAAAATACAAAAGTCCGCAGCATTTGAATCAGTGCCAATTGTTGTCAAACCTTTCAAACTAATAGGGCGCAAAATGTTAATTCAGGCCTTGAAACTATTACACAGTGTATGACTAATGTAGACGCGGAAACCCAGAGAGCCGATGAGACAAGTGTGTCGCTGAAATATTGCAGACAAGGAAACTGATATGGACAATGTAATTAATACAGGTCCAGAAACTTATAGCGCCAATGAATCACTTACAGGCCATGAATCTAATACGGCTACTTAAACTAGCACAGGCACTTAAACCAACACAGATTTAAACTAATATACGCCATGTTAGGAAATAGAGATAGTTTAAGTATGTTATATTTTAATTTGTGAAGGTTAGGATGAGTTTTATCATTAAAGTTTATTTTTGATATGTATTTCTGTATCTGTGTGTTTTAATGAGGTCAAATGGAAGGTTTAGTTTAAATTTAAAAGGTTGCTTGCATTTTAAACCTGGAGTTTATATCTGCTCGAAGTTAAAGTTAGAGACAGAAGATTAGACAAACAATGCTGTTGTGTAGCAAGAGGGAGCCAGCTAGGCAGGTTCCTCCCACAGACATACACACAGAAATAAAGAAAAAACTGTTTAAAGTGCAGTTGAAGTCAGGACCCCGGAGAGACTGGGCACCGGAAGAGGGAGCTGCAGATTCCCCAGAAGAACAAAAATGTACCAAGCAAAAGTAAAATCCCCAAAAGCCGGGAGAGTGAATGACTAAAAGACCAAAGGAGAAGTTATAGCCAAAGGAACTTGTGGAACCAAGGAAACGGTCCTGTTAATCGTAGTTAAGAGTGAGGGGCAGAGAGGAAGGCTCCAAGCTTTAGATTTAAAGTGAGAGAACTTTGCAAAAAACAAAAAGTTTCAAAGAGACAACTGAAGGTCTGTAAATCTTTGCTATGAGCATGTGAAGCAGTGATGTACTGTTAAAGTTGAGCTTGTGAGAGAGATGGCATGGAAAACAGCTTGAAAGCATGTGGTGACCAAGCGCAGAGGAACATTGAAAGTATTGTTCTAAGCCTTGGAGGTGAACCCTTGTCGAACGTTTCTGAGAGAAAACGCCAATTTGGGAGAAGACTCCAAGTCAAGGGATTGGAGATTGAAGATGTGAAACCCTCGTCAAAAGGACAGAATTCAGTGAGACTAGGTGGCTCACGGTGTATCACGTGTCTGGGGGGAGTTGATGAGGGAAACATAGCATCTGGTTGAGAAATCATCTGTCACATGAGTTCAGAGTGTGGTCTGTCTGACCACAGGGCGCCTTAGGTTTACATGGACTGAGTAATTACTGTGGACATTAAAGCATAAGATAGCTTTTTTCAACTTCTGTTATTATCATAGATCTATAGTAATCTTAAAGGTATAGTTGTGGGTGAAGGTGTAGTGTAGTATGGTTCATCTTTTCTTGTTGAATAAATGTTTCATTCAATTGTTGAATGATCATCAGCTGGCTCCTGTGACTCTGTTTAGTAGCTACTCTCCACATATATAAACAAACAATTAAATTACGATCGATCAATCTGGGCTCCACACTGGGATCACGCTTATCCAGGGGAAACCTTGGCAAGGGACCAAAACACACCCTGATATGAGTACCAAGCATGTACATAAATCAGAACCTGAATGTAAAACAGACACTGATCCCAGTATAGGGTCTGAAAACTAAGAAACGAACTCTGAGCCCGAAACAGATTCTGAAACTATTGCAGTCTCTTTAATAAATGCAGAGCTTCAGCACAGGTCCATATATCTCCTCGTTCCCCCATTAATCTCATACAAACGCTGCCCCGGGGCAACTTGCATATTCCCCCCAACTTTTCCCTGTAAACGTAAACTCCATCTGTCCCCGAGGTATATCAACAACCTCCCCAGTGCACATCGCATAACAACCCCTCTCCTGGTGTAGCTGGTACATTTATCCATGCCCCTCCATACTTGCTATATCAACCTCCCTTGCACTGCCTCCGAAATGAATCGCGCCTCCCTGCTGCTCCCGTGTACCAGGCCTATTCCCCACCAGGACCGAGTATGTACCTTGTATATCACTCTGCTGCATTCCTACAGCTGGTATATCTCTCCCTTTCCAAGATTCAACTGCAATATCCACACCGCCCCCCAGCTTCGCTCTCTCCCAGAGTGCCTGGCATTTCACCTCCTTCCCCCGCCTATCTGGTCTACATCTAACGATGCGTGTACCTCTTCAGTCTACCTCCTGGCCCCGGGGAACTGGGTATACACACCCAACCATAATGCAGCATGTATATCGGCCTTCTCACTGGGGGTCATGGACATCCTCCCACCCAGTGAAGCTGGTGCACCTCCCCCTACGCGAATAACTGTGATATCAACACTCCTCCCATGTCCCTGCGACATCAGCGCCTGCCTGCTCGTGTTCTGGTTGGACTCCTTTCCAGGTTACTATGGATACCATACTTGGAGGGGCAGCTTATGACCACGTGGCCGAGAGGGGCTGTTCCACTCTGCTTCAAAAGGTGAGCACTCAAACCATATCCACACCCACTATCTCACTGCAACAACAGGCCCCGCCGAACAGTGACATCACAATGGCCGTGCCCGACACCTCGCTGACAAAGGTAGAACAGGCTCCGCCCCCGCTCTGAAAATGAGGCTACAGACCGCGCCCCCATTCTGAGAATGCAGCAACAATCCCCGCCCCCGCTCTGAGAATGGAGCAACAGGCCCCGCCCCCGCTCTGACCATGGAGCAACAGACCGAGCCCCCGCTCTGACAATTCAGCAACAGGCTCCGCCCTGCTCTAAAATTGAGGTAACAGGCCCCGCCCCCTCTGACAAGTCAGCAACAGGCCACGCCTGCGATTGAAGGAATGCATGCCCGACCTCTGCTGGCAGCTCATCGCCACTATTGCTCTTTGCCAGACTCTGAGAAGTTCAGTTACTGCATGTCTGCATCTGGAAACAGATTAATGAGTGTGAATATTTAACATTACAATAAGGGATTGAAGTTTGCAGCAGGGTGCACAGTTCAGTCGGGTGGGGCATTCGCTCTTCTACCAACTGACCCTGTACATGAACTCTCTCCTCATTCTCCATTGGAGATATTGGCTGGAGATGGTAGTTTGTGAATATTCCAGACAGCAATGTGAACATTCGATACAGTTATCAGACACTAATCCCATTAAGAATGGGAGTAGATGAACTTTGCTGTACTCTGTTTTTCCTCTGCAATATATTGTCAATGTTTAACCCGACACATTGCATCTTGCTAAAAGTTTCAATTTGTTTCCAAGATCGTTTTCTTAATTCCACACACTGATTATTTGGCTGTAGAAAATATATTGAAAACACAAACAATATTTGGGACAGAATTTATTGTTACATTTATTTTTATAATAATCACCCAGTGATGCAGCTGGTGACACACCCCATTCCACCATCTTCCTGCTATGTTTCAATCTGCCCCAGAAAAATTCAGTAGAAGCTAGTTCACGCAGTCTACCTGGTTTGACATCCCCACTTCCTTTTCATATTTCTCTGCAGGCCGACGGTGGCATTACCCCCAATCCCCCACCCCCATTCCATCCAGGCTCCAATTTTTTAGGGCCCAAAAGGGAGGCAGCGGACGCCAGGATTGGGATTAGGCTACGCAAATGATGACAGGTGCTAGATTGGCTCTGTCCCCATAGAGGGAGCGCCCTTCCTATTTTGTTACCACAGTCAGAGACTCCGCTCGCCATCCACCAAGCCCCATCCCGCCCCCCCACCCCGCCCACCTCTGTCAAAAGAGCAGAGGTAATGCTTCGCTCTGCCCACCTCAGCGACAGGCCCTGCCCCTCACTGACACCACAGCGCCAGGCTCCATTCGCTCTTCGTTTCCTCTGCAAAACCACGAGCCTCATTGTCCCCATGGCCGCAGGGCCCTCTCCGCTCTCTAACCATAGTCACAGTATCCACCATCCCCTCTGTCACCAGGGCGATAGGCGGCAGCCCGCTCTGCCGTGACAGAGAAACGCCCTGGCCCCCACATTTTACAATAGGGACAGGGCTGGTCCCCACTCTGCCACAAAAGAGGCAGCTCACCGCCCCGCTGGAAGAGTTATATCAAATGGAAGAAAAGTAGAAACACTCACAGATTAATTTCTTCAAATCATCGAAAGCATCGAAGAATTTGAGTAAAGGGATATTTCAGCACATTCTTCAACTGCTCCCTGAACTTAGTCTGGGTCACAGCGTAAATCCCAGTGTTTGTGCAGCAGCTCAGGAACTGCAGCATGAAGCCCAATTCCCGCACACAGTTATCCATCCATACAGAATAAGCCCCCATATAAATAATTTGCCTCCAGATAGAATACACCATTAATATCACCCACAACAGAATGAAATTGGCCGATATAACAAACAGTAAAATGATGGATTTCCTCCGACTCTCCATCTCTGGGTCTCTGGGCCTCTCCCCACTGCTGTGAGCGCGGAGTCTCCTGCGGGCTCTGCTGCTCATTGAAATGTGTCTGACGGTGAGAACATTGAGCAGCAGAATCAGGATAAATGGGACACAGGGAGTAAGAATGAGATGGAGGAATTCGATGATTATCCAGACCGGGTTATCCTGAACTTCGAATGTTACAAAACAAAACCAGGGTTTGTTCCTCAGCTTATACAAACCTGTTAGCATAAAATACCAGAAAATATTATTTAAGAAGCTCAGCACACTCACTGATCCTAGAACCACAGCCGCCGTTTTCTCAGTGCAATATTTACTTTTTAGCTTCTGGCAACAAATGGCCACAAACGGATCAAAAGTGACAGTGACCGTGAACCAGACAGAACATAAAGCAGGACGGCATGGATATTACACACACGCATGGCCCGCAGGAAATTAAAATATTCCCAATAAACAATTGGAATGTGCCTCACTAACAGGTCCAAGTTAATGACCAGTAGATCTGCTGCTGCCATGGACACCAGGTAGCGAGTGACACAGTTGGAGAGACCACAATTTCCCTGAGTTAAGATCACAATTGTCACGACGGTCGCTGTAAGGAACAGAGAAAAGAGTGGAATTATGCATCAAGATTAAAGGAAAAATAATGTCAGCTTGGCTGTAGGTGCTGAATTGATCCATGATATTGTTGCATCCAGTGAATTATTGAAATTACTGTACATGCAACAATAACTTGAAATGTCTGTGATATGGTGGAAGACAGCAGATATTTAAAAGGAATACATATGATACTGACATTTCTGAACAAGATGTTAATCATTGAACTGTCGCCCCTGCTCTCTTGAACTAGTTTAGACAAATTTGCAACCTCGAAACAACTCTAATTTTGGTGAAGAAGATTAATGCAGTTAAACATGCCATATAAAATTGATGGTCGGACACAATCAGACTTACAAGGGACGCCAATAATACCGAGGATCGGATAGTAAAATGGCAGAATAAGCTAGATTGCCCAATAGACCCGGTAATTTAATGGAATTCAATTATAATATGCGGAAAGCTCATAAAGTGCTTCCGATAAACTCCTGCTTATTGTTGTAACATTCCAATATGTTGTTCTCAGGTTCTGATCCATTGTTGTAACTTTCCAACCCATTGCTCTCAGATTCTGAGATCGCCTCTCCCTCTCTTGAAATTGTAGTTCCCTGTTAGTGACAGGCCCAGGCTCGCGCTGACAATGTCAGGTAACGCCTTGAAGGGACTCCCTGATAAACATGAGTGGGAAGCTCTCCGTGTAGACAATTAGGGGACATGGAGACTGCCATTAATTCCAGCCACAGAACAAACAGCTTCACATAACCCTTTCAATACAATTATTCTTGCACCAATCTAAAGGGGTAAAGTTTACCCTGGACCCTGGTCCAGTTGAGATGTACGATGGTTTCAGAGGGACGGAATATTGTAAATAGAGGAGTGTAAGGTAGACACATTTTGGCGCTGCCCAACAATAAGTTCGGCAGATATAAGCAAATCATTGTAGAAGGTAGAACAAGATTTTTAGTGCATTAAAACAACAATTCGTGTTTATTGATCAAGAGAATCAGAGTTTACAAAAATAAGAAATTCAGACAAAGGATGCATAAATCATAAAGCCTTGGTGAGGCTTGGTGAGTATAATGCCTAATTCTGTTGTGCGCATTTCAGGAAGGATGTTACAGTCTTGGAGATTGGCGCAGAGGAAATTTACTGGAATTGAAACAGGGCTGAGGGACTTGAATTGCGGGGAGAGGCTGCAGAAGCTGTGGTTGTTTTCCTTCGAGCAGATCAGGCAAAGAGGAGGTTTAATAGAGTGATTTAAACTCACGATGGGTTTTGATAAGGTAAATAGCAAGGAACTGGTGATCCTGGAATATGGGCCAGTCACGGGCTGACAGAGTTTTAAAGTGATTGACAAAGAAGCAGAAAAGGAATGAAGAATTGTTGGTACAAAAAAATCTGCAATGTACTGTATTAAACGAATACAGATCCTGAATCTAATACAGATCCTGAAAATAATACAGATACTTAAAACAATACAGAGCTTTAATTTAATAGAGATCTTTAAATTAATACAGATCTTTAATTTAAAACAGATCCTGAGACTAATACAGATGTTTAGATTAATGCAGATCTTTAATTTAATACAGATCCTGAAACTAATACAGATGTTTAAATTAATACAGATCCTGAAACTAATACAGAATTTAAAATTAATGCAGACACCTAAACTGATATTGAAGCAAAAAACGGACCCTTAAACTGATACAGATCTTTATGCTAATATATAACCTGAAATTAATACAGGCCCTGAAATTTATACAAATTCTACAACTAACAGAGGTGTGTGAGTGTGTGTCTGTGCAACCTATGTGTCTGTGTCTGTGTGTAATTATTTGTGTCTGTATGTGCGCTGTCTGTGTGTGTGCGTCTGTGTGTGTGTCTGTGTGTGTGTGTGGCTGTGTGTCTGTGTGTGTGAGAGCTTATCTGTGTGTGTCTGTGTGAGCGTGTGCGTGTGCTTGACTGAGTTGGTGCCTCTGAGTGTGTGCGTGTGGGTGTGTCTGTGTGTGTGTCTGTATGTGAGTGTCTGTGTTGTGTGTGTCTGTGTTTGTGCCTGTTAATGTGTGCGTATGCATGTGTCTGTTTGTGTGTGTCCGTATGTGTCTGTGTGTCTGTGAGTGTATGTATGTTTGTGTGTGTGTGTGTGTATGTACCGGTGAGTGTGTGTCTGTGTGTGCTCTATGTGCGTGTATATGTGTCTGTGTGTGTCGGGGGTCTCTCAATATACACCGCTGCAATGCTTATCATTTCTGATCCTGTGGATTCCAACTGGGGCGTGTTTGCTGTGTGATGTTGGTGAAATATTCACGGTGTAACTCGCGGAGGTACCCCAGGAATCATGTAGCGCTTTTACAGGCCAGAATTTGGCTTTGTTACAACCAGATTCCTCTTTATTGATTCTCCTGAGTTTTTTTAAAACATCAAAGGGTAACGGAAGGGCATAACGGAAGGCAACGCAGGATAAATATTCAGCATAAATTTTCACAATACCTTTTCTATAACTGTTGCTGTGGGTCCATTGATTGTTCTGGAGAGTGCCGGTGGGGATGGAGGGGCGGTGACTATTTGCCCCCTCACCTTTTCTGCCTGCTCCAATGGCTGAGTGTCATGGGCGGGGTCGGTGGGAGCCCTGCTCCAAACCAGTCCAGCTTACCCTGGCCAAGGGAAGCAGGTCACGCCCCTTTCCATTGTGCAGTCAGAGGACACGCCCCTCCAATTAAGCCATCGTCATGGGGACCAGGTCCCGCCACCCTGTCCATTGTGCCGCCACAGGACACGGACCTAACGTAGGGCGTTCGTCATGGGCACAAGGTCCCGCCTCCTGCCCATGTTGCCGTCACAGCACTCGTCCCTCCCATTATGTGGTCATCACGGGGACCAGTAGGACCCCTGGCCCATTGTGACGTTTAAAGATGCCCCTCCCATTATGCCGTCGCTATGGAGACCAGATCCCACCCCTTGCTTTGTTTCGTTTAGGATCCGCCCCTCCCATGATTCCGTCACCATGGTCAGCAGTTCCCGCCCCCTTCCCCTTGTGAAAGTTAGAAGCCACCCCTCCCATGATGCCGTCACCATGGGGACCAGGTCCCGCCCCTTGCACTTCGTGACGTTTAGGAGCCGCCCCTCCCTTGATACCGTCACCATGGTGAGCAGGTCCCTCCCCCTGCTCGTTGTGACTTTTAGATGCCGCCCCTCCCATGATGCCGCCACCCTGGGGAACATTTTCTGCCCCCTGCCCGTTGTGCGACCAGCAAAGCGAATATGCGCAGCCCGAATTTCCCTGCCGAATAGCAACATGTCCCTGCAGCCCTCTCCCCGGACTCTGTGCTGGTCAGACTCCACAACACAAGCCGGACACCATGGGGAACAAGTCCTTCCAGCCCGCTCGCTCCATTCGAAGTTTGGGGATCAAGTTGCACACCACATGCCGGACACCATGGGGAACAGGTCCCTCCGGCCCGCTCCCCGGAATCTGTGGTGGCCAGGCTCCACACCAGAAGCCGGACACCATGGGAAAAAGATCACGCCCGCCCGCCCGCTCCCAAGGAGCTGTCGGGATCTGGCTCCACAGCACAAGCCGGACACCATGGGGAACAGTTCCCTCCTGGACTGTCCAATGCCATTGGGGGAGAGATTTAACTGCTCCCACCACTCGGTCGAAAAGCAACCCGCCCCTCCCCACGCCCAAAATCCTCTCCACCCCGCTCAATCATTGGGAATGGGAATTAAAATGAGATAATGCTGGAAACTCCCTGACTCAGCTCCTCTCTCCTTTTTGAATGAATTTTGCAATAGGGCCAAAGGGACATGTCAGCACATCCTTCAACTGCTGCCGAAATTTAGTCGGGGCATAAATGCAAGAATGTGTGGAGCAATTCAGGAGCCCAATTCCTGCGCAGAAGGATGCAGCAATATGGACTCACAGCGCAAATTATAGATCCGCACTCATACAGAACACAGCATGATCGTGCCCACTACAGGAGGAAACTGGCGAGATAACAATCAGCAAAATGATTGGTTTCTATCGACTCTCCATCTCTGGCTCTCTAGCACTCTCCCCACTTCTGTTAACCCGGAGGCTCCAGCAGGCTCTGCTGCTCACTAACATGTGTCTGACGGTGAGAACATTGAGCAGCAGAATCAGGATAAATGGGGCTAACGGGTTTAGAATATAATGGACAAATTTGATTGTTACCCAGACCGTCGATTAATAAAAATCTAGTATTACAGAACATAGCCAGGGTTCGTTTACCAGTTGATACATCCATGTGAGCATGGAATACCAGAAAAGGTTCTTTAAAAAGATCAGCACAGCCACTGTCCCAAGAACCACGCCTGTTTTGTCGGTTCATTGCAAAACACCAACTAATTAATTAACAAACTCAACATTGAAAAACACGAACAAATTCAACAACAACTTCAACATTAAGAAACACCAGCAAATCTACAACAAGCTCAACTTTGACAAATAGGTATACATTCAGCACAAATCTTCTCCATTGTATATCACCAAAAAATTCAGCAACATAAACATTGAAAAACACCCAGAAATTCAACAGCAGCAACATTGAAAACACAAAGAAATTCAACAAGCTCGTGAACATTGAAAAAATATTTGAAATTGAAATTCAAAATTGAAATTCAACCACAACCTCAAAAATGAGAAACACCAACTAATTGAACAACAACCTCAAAATTGAGAAACACCAACAAATTCAATAACAAACCCAACATTGGAAAACAGCAATAAATTCAACAACAACTCAACATTGGAAACACCAACAAATTCAGCAACAACTACAACATTCAAAAACCCCAGAAAATTCATAAAGAAACTGAATACTGATTATCACCAACATATTCTGCAAGAACCTCCACATTGTAAAACATCAACAAATTCACCTACAACTTCAACATTGAAATACACCAGCTAATTCAACAATATTGAAATACACCAGTAAATTCAGAAACCACGTCGCCATAGAAAATGAAGAACAAACCGATGAACAACCTCAGCATTGATAAATAACAAAAAAATTTAACAACAACCTCATCAATGAAAAACATCAACAAATTCAACAAGCTTAACAATGAAAAACTTTAACAAGTTCAAGAGCAACCTCGTCATTGAAAAACACTTACAAATTGACGTTAACATTGAAAAACATCTAAAAATTCAACAACAGCGTGGAAAAACACCAAGTTCAACAAAAAAGTCATCAACTAAAAGTGCAAACATTTTCAAACAAAACCTTAAAGTTTAACAAACATTTGCTGAATTTGTTAATGGTTCTCAATTGTGACTCTGTTTATAAATTTGATGGTGTTTCACAATCATTTTAACTTTGCTGCTGTTTTTCAAAGGTGAATTTGTTGTTATGTTTGCTGATTTTTTTTTCAGTGTTGTTACTGCTGTTGAATATGTTGATGTTTTCAATGTTGAATTCGTTGTAGAATTTGTCAGTGTTCTACAATATTCAGGTTGTTGTTGAATATGTTGGTGATGTTCAATGTTGACGTTGTTGAATTTGTCGTTGTTGTTCTCGGTGTTGAGTCTGTTGTTGAATTTGTTGCTCTTTTTCAATGTTGAGCTTGTTGTTGAATTAGTCGATGTTTTCAATGTTAACGTTATTGAATTTGTTGGTGCTTATTAATGTTGAAGCTGTGGTTCAACTTGTTGCTTTTGATCGAAGCTGAGGTTGTAGTTGAATTTGTTGGGGTTATTCAATGTTGGCATTGTTTAAGTTGTTGATGAGTTTCAATGTTCAGATTGTTGCTGATTTTCAATGTTGAAGTTGTTGATGACTTTGTCAGAGTTTTTACAAAGTTGAGGCTGTTGCTGAATGTGTGCACTATTACAACGTGGAAATTGTTGTGGAATTTCTTGGTGATTTTCAACGTTACAGTTGTTGAATTTCTTTGTGTTTTTCAATGCTAATCTTCCTATTTAACTTGTTGGTGTTTTGCAATGTTATGTTTGTTAATTAATTACTTGGAGTTTTGCAACGTTTTGGCTCCTGTTGAAATTGTTGGTGGTTTTCAATCTTTTTGACTTTGCTGGTGTGTTTCAAAGTTAAAGTTGTTGGTAAAGTTGTTGGTGATTTTCAATCTTGATGTTGCTGTTAAACATGTTTTACAATGTTGATTTTGTTTAATTTGTTGGTGATTTTCAATGTTGAGGTTGTTGTTGAGTATGCAGTTGTGTTTTTTTTTCAAAGGCTGAGGTTGTTGCTGAATTTGTTGGTGTTTTTCAGTCTTGAGATTGTCCTTGAATTTGTTGGTGTTTTTCAATGTTGAGGTTGTTGTTGAATTTGTTGGTGTATTTCAAGGTTGAGGTTGTTGTTGAATTTGTTGGTGTTTTTAAATGCTGAGTTTGATTGAATTTGTTGTTGGTTTTCAACATTGAGTTTGTTGAAATTGTTGGTATTTTTCAAAGTTGAGGTTCTTGTTGAATTTTTTTCACTTTTTTCAATGTTGAGGTTGTTGTTGAATTTGCCGGCGGTTTTCAATGTTGATTTTATCGTTGAACTTGTTGGTGTTAATCAATGTTGAGTTTGTTGTAGTTGTTGGTGTTTTTCAAATCTGAGGTTGTTGTTGAATATGTTGGTGTTTTTCAATAATGTTGTGGTTGTTGAATTTGTTGTTATTTTTTAGAAGTCGCAGGCTCGTGGGCTGAATGACCTTCTCCTGTTCCCATGAATAAAGTCCCTGTTAGTGGCTGACCGGGGCTCCAGGATTGCTTTCCCCAATGCATAATCAACATCTGGGACAGCTGATACTCTGAAGTACGGCGACGACTCTGCAGAATACACTTTGCTTTTTGTACATGTGCCTGCTCCAGCAGGGGATGCTTTGACCCATCTACTGCCCCTTTTCCATCCGCTCCTGAGTCTTCACCTCCCCACAAGGGCTCAGCGACTCAGTGGCCCGTGCCGATTGCAGGTTTGTGCTTAAATAGACCATTTATGGCCGGGAAACTGTGAACGCCGCCTCTGGGCTATTTTCAGTTGTTTTGATTCATCAACAAATGAATATATGATGTTAGCGGATATTTCACTGCATCCATTAGCTGCTTTCTGAACTTGGACTGAGTTAGCCCATAAATTAATGTGTTTGTGCAGTAACATAAACTCCGCAGCATCATTCCGAATTGTTTACATATATATTCAGAATCTGTATAATCACTGGGACCTGTTCCCGTAATCGTATAAAATAAGCAATCTATAACATACACCGACCACAGCAGTCCGAAGCTGCCCGAGATGGTGAAGAGTAAAATCACAGACTTCCTCCTGCTCTCCATCTCTGGGTCATTGCGATCCTCTCCCCTGCTCTAACCCCTCAGCCCATTACGGACTCGACTGGCCACTAAAATGTGTCTGACTGTCATAGCGCTGAGCAGCAGAATTAAAGCGAATGGGAGCAATGGGTTTAAAAGCGTGTCAAACAAGTCAAATTCCACCCACCCGGAGTTAGTTAAATAGCTTGGCTCTGGATAACAGAACCACGGAACATTGTCGATTATCTCTCCATGTTCCTGGGTAAAGTGGTGCGGGATGTTTTTTAAACAGTGCAGAATGCCGGTTGATGCTAGAACCACAGCCGCAGTTTTCTCGATGCAATATTTTGTTTTCAGCTTCTGCCAACAAATCGCCACAAATCGGTCAAAGGAGAAAGTGATGGTGAACCAGACTGAACAGTCTGTGGCTGCACGAGTTAGGACAGTGAGAACACTACACACTGGGGTGATGAGCAGGAAACTCTGTCCAAAATAATAATAAATTACTCTCCACATGATGACCTCAGTGATAATGACCAGTAGGTCAGCCCTTGCCATGGCCACCAGATAGCGCATGGTGCAGTTGGAGAGGCCACACTTTCCCCGGGTTAAATTCACAATCGCCAGTAAATTAACTGTAAGAGAGAGAAGGGTAAAGAGACTGGAAATTAACTGATCAAACATTCACGTTCAATAAGGACAATAATCAACCAACAAAATAGATCATTTTGGACCCTGTCAGAGGCTAAACATTGAAATTAAAACTCCATATCTATCCCCAACCCATCCCCATCCTGTGAAATCCCGAGTTCAGACGGGAAGCATTAAATATAATGGGTCGGATATAAAGAACAGAAACAGGCCATTCGCCCAAAGCAGCTCATTTCAGTGTTGATGATCCACTGGAGTCTCCGCCCAGATTTCATCAGTTGAATCTGACAACGTAACACTCTATTCCTTTCTCCCTCACATCCTTGTTCGTTTTCCCATAAATGAATCTAAAGGATTCACATCAAACACTCTGTGTGGTAGCGAGTTGCACATTCTCACCGGTCTTTGGATGAAACAGTTCCCTCTGAACTCCCTCTTGGCTTTATTGGTAATTCTCTCAGAACGAAGGCCTCCATTTATGCCCCTCCTCACAGGAATAAATATTCTCTCTGTGTCCACTCTATCAAATCCTTTTTTCATTTTACATTTCTAATTAGCACACCCCTCAGCCTTCCAGTTTCAAGAGATAAAGTCACAGCCTGTAAATCCGTTCCTGGTATTTATACCCACGTATGTTTGATATGATCGATGTACACAGTCTCTCCACCCTCGGCAGTGCCTCCGTACCCTTGGCTCTATAATACCTGAACTGAACTTAATCCAGTATTCAATATGTGCTCTGGTTAAGGTTTGATGCAGATTTATCATAAATTATCTACTTTTGCAATCCTCCTCAGTATTGACCACACCCTGTCTCAAGCTGGTCTCATCTGTAATCTTTGACATTGTGTTTTTATTACAAAATTCAACTCATTAATGCATTTTGATGAGCACTGATCACAGCACTGAACCTTGTGGAACACCACTTCCCACCTTCTGCCACTCTGAATAATGATCCTTTATTCGAGACTGTCTGCTTTCTCTCCTTATTACAGCGAGCAATCCATTCGGCCACTTCTCCCTTGACGCCACATTTTATGACCTTATTCATCAGTCTGTTTTGCTCTCCTGTTTAAGTGACAGTAAATGTCTCTTTCTCGTGGAGCAGTTGAATCGGCGACAGACCCACATCAATAATTTTCACTGTATACACTTACACTTACTCAAGCCACAACAATAATCCACCCATTGTTTAAAGGTGACATCCGTAAAAGCAAAAGCGACAGCTATATGAAATGGAGAGACCCCTCACCCCAAACAAACATTCACAACCAAAGCAGTTTGTTTCATGCCAGTTATTGAACCAGATTCAGCATAGGTCTACCCTAACAGTTACTCCCGGCAATAAATGGTCACTGGGTATCCCCTCCTCAGCTCCTCATTCCACGGGTTAGTGACCCACAGCCTCTGTAGTTTTGCACTAACACATATTCCCAGACACCCATAGGCACTGTGGCTGGGTGTTTCATGTCAGCTAGTTAACCACACTCAGTACCACTGTACACTTACAGATAATAGAACATTATGTTCCACTGGAGAATATAACTTGATATTACCGTTTCTATGCAAGTCATAAGCAGAACTTGATCTTCAGTTGGTGCAATATAATGAATCGGTAGAGATAATTCAGGGTATTTGACTGTAGAAAATGCTACCACTGATCGACTGCCCATATAGATCCACCGTATATGTAATATTATGAGTAGCAGAATAAAATCACAAATGAGCTCACGTACATCTTCACAGACATTAAATGTTTATATTCACTTACCGGGTACACCAATTATTGCCAAGATCAGGTAATATATTTTTCTAAAACTGTTAAACTGTTCAATCATATTCTCACTGAAGTGATTTGTCCCTTCGTCTCGTGTTAATCTCTCTGTATTAAACTGTGGGGCGATACATTCGCAAAGCCTTTAATTAATACTACTGTCCGAACACCTCCGGGAATTTGAAATTGCAGCTTATTTGTTTTAAACTTGAACAAACAGGTTTTCGAAAGTGAGTTATTCCCTGCTGTACAGTCTATATTTAGCGCTGGGATTTCACTGGACAATGCTGATCACATCATGAGCTAACAAGTTTCGTTCGCCCAGCATTGACCCTGTTCACTCAAAAATAGGAAACATCAGTCCAAAAACAACTTCTAAAATTGTCTCCTAACTGCTGATCCCAATGCTGTGGTTATTAAATCATTGAATTGCAATTAGTCGAGTCTCTCTATCTCTCTCTCCCTCTCTCTCCTCTTGTCTCACTCTTCTTGTCTCTCTCTCTCAGTACCTCCATTCCTCTCTCTGTCTCTCTCTCATTGTTTCAGTCTCTGCCTTCCTCTTCTTGTCTCTTACTCTTCTCTCTCTCACTCCACTCTCTCTCCTCTCTCTCCCATTCTCTATTTCTCTTTCTCTCTCATTGCCTCACTCTGTCTCTCACTCTCCATATCTCTCGGTCCTTCTCTCTCTCTCACTCACTCTCCCACACCGTCTCTCCTGTCTCTCTCCCCTGCCTTTCTTGTCTCACTTTCTCTCTCTCGCTTTTGTCTTTTCCTCTCTGTATCTCACTCTCTCATTCTCTCAGGGGCGTGAGTGCCCTCTTTAACTTTCATTATCCTATCAAAGGGTAGAATGCCTCACTAAGGAACAGAGATTTATACATTCGAACGTTGAATCATTCACTTAGACTTGGAAAGGAATTAGGGCAGATAGAGGGATTAAAAATAGGGATAATAAATGAATCAAATTAAGAATAAATAAAAATAAGTGGGTAAAAAAAAGAATCTAGGGAAAGGGTTTAAAATGTGGTGAGGATAGAGGAGAGAGCTCATGGTCTGAAGTTGTTGAACTCAATCTAATGTCCGGAAGGCTGTAAAGTGCCCAGTCGGAAGATGAGGTGCTGTTCCTCCTGTTCGCATTGGGCTTCACTGAAACATTGCAGCAGGTCAAAGAATGACATGTGGGCTGAGATCAGGATGGAGTGTTGAAATGGCAAGCGGCAGGGAGGTCTGGGTCATGCTTGCAGACAGAACCAATGTGCTCCACAAAGCAGTCACCCAATTCTACTTTAGTCTCCCAATCATAGAGGAGTCCGAACTTGGAGCAGCGAATGCTGAGGACAAAATTGAAGGAAGTGCAAGTGAAGCACTGGCTCACCTGAAAGGCTTGTTTGAGCCCTAGGACGGTGAGGAAGGATGAGGTAATTGGGCAGGTGTTGCACCTTCTGTGATTGCATGTGAAGGTGCCGTGGGAAGGGGATGAGGTGTTGGGGGTGATGGAGGCGTGGAGGGAGCGGTTACGACGGAATTCAGATGGAGGGGTTGAGAGGAAGATGTGTTTGGTGGTGGCATCATGTTGGAATAGACGGAAATGATGGTGGATGATCGGTTGAATGCAGAGGTTGTTGGGGTGTAAAATTAGGTCAAGGGGGGCCCAATCATTCTTCAGGGTGGGAGGGCAACCGTTGAGGGCAGAGGCGGGGGATATTGGTCAGACACAGTTGAGAACCTTGTCAAGCATTGTGGGGGAGGGGGGAACCTCGGTTAAGGAAGATGGAAGACATGTCAGAAGCGATTTGTAAAATGTCGTCATCCGAACACATGCGAACTGAGAGAATGAGATGGAGTCCTTACAGGAAGCGGGGTGTGAGGAGATGTCGGCGAGGTAGCTGTATGAGCCGGTGAACTTGTAATGAACATTACTGGGCAATCCATCAACAGAATTGGAAGCAGAGAGGTCAAGGATGGTAAGGGAACTGTCGGAGATATACCATATGAAGCTGATAGAGGGGCCGAAATTTGAAGCAGAATTGATACATCTTTCCCGGTCCAGACAAGAGCATGCAGCTCCACCAATTCAGTCATCGATATACCTAAAAAAGCTTTCTCAGTGGGGTGTGGACTGAGTAGGACAGCAACAAGGACTGTTCCACATTACCCATAAATAAACAGGCATAACTAGTGACCATGTTGTCGCCCGTAGCCATACCTTTTGTTTGGTGGGCGAGGGATAAGTTAAAGGAGAAATCTTTCAGTGATATAACACGTTCAGCCAGGGGGAGGAGAGAGGTGGTGGATGTTGATTTTTTGGGCCTCCGTTCAAGGAAGAACCGGTGATCCCTCAGACCATCCCGGTGGGGAAAGGATGTGTAGAGGGATTGGGCGCTCATGGTGACGAGGAGGCGTCATATCAATGTCAACAATTTCCAGTTGCCTGGCCCTAACCGACTGGGAAAGGGCTTTGGTGAGATCCCACCTGGATTAGTCTATTGACCCTCGAGTTTAGAACTGTTCTGAAAACAGGCTCATGCTAAACTGTATCAATGTCATCATGTTAAAATATTACATGTAGAAAGCCACCACAGGACCCTGTAAATTTCAACATACCATGTGGGAGGCGTTGGCAAAGTGGCATCGTCTCCAGACGAGTCATCCAGAGACCCAGGGTAATGGTCTGGAGACACGGATTCGGATTCCACTCGAATTTGAATTTATTATAAATCTGGACATAAAAGTCTACAGATCACTGTGAAGCCATCGTCGATTCTGGTACAAATCCATCTGGTTAACTAATCCCCTTTTAGTCAAAGGAATCCGAGGTTCTTACCTGTGGGAAACTATCGAACTCCAGATCCACAGCAATAGCACTAAGTTGCTTCAAAACACGAAAAATTACAAAAGGAATGAGACAGGAGAAATCACCTGGCATCGACCAAGGCACTGGAAATGACAACAAGAAATCTAATTCTGTCGACCCTGCAAAATCCTCTTTACTAACATGGGGGCCGGGGAGGAGCTGTCTCACAGGCAGGTCAAGCAACAGCCTGACATAGTCATCCTACCGGAATCATACAGAGAGAAAATGTCCCAGACACCACCATCGCCATCCCTGAGTATCCCCATTTAAACTGGCATGACAGTCCCACCGCAGAGGCTGGGCCACAGAGTAAACAGTTAGGAGGGAATTGCGGTGGGAGTGCTCCACATCAACTCCGGGCCCCATGAAGTGTCATGGCATCAGATGAAACATGGGCAAGGAAACATCCTGTTGATTACCACCGACCCCCCTCCCTCAGCTGATGAGAGTAAAAGGGCGCAGAATTTACTCTGGGTGGGGGACTTTATTGTCCATCACAAAGAGTGACTCGTTAGTACCTCTACTGACCGAGCTGGCCGAATACTAAAGGACATAGCGGTGTCTGCGTTAGGTGGTGAGGGAACCAACAGAAGGAAGAAAACATGCTTCACCTCATCCTCACCAATCTGACTGCCGCAGATGCATCTGTCCATGACAGTGTTGGTAGGAGTCACCACCGCACAGTCACTTTGGTGACCAAGTCCGCCTTCACATTGAGGATTCCCTCCATCGTGTTGCGTGGCATTACCAACGTGCTAAAAGGGATAGATTTCGAACAGATCCAGCAACTTAAGGCTGGGCGTCCATGAGGCACTGAGGGCCATCAGCAGCAGCAGAATTTTCCTCGAACACAATCTGTAACCTCACGGCCAGGCACATCCCCCACTCTACCATTACCATCAAGCCAGGGTGTCAAACCTGGTTCAATGAAGTGTGCAGAAGGACATGCCAGGAGCAGCGGCAGCCATACCTGAAAAAAAGGTGTCAGCCTGTTGACGCTATAACACAGGACTACTTGTATGTCAAACTTGCATAAGCACCAAGTGATAGACAGAGCTAAGCGATCTCACAACCAAAGAATTAGATCTAATCTCTGCAGTCATGCCACAACCATTCGTGAATGGTGTTGGATGAGGGGGCTCCAGACGTATCCCCATCCTCAATGAAGGAGGAGCCCAGCACATCAGTGCAAAACATAAAGCCGAAGCATAAGCAACATTCTTCAGCCAGAAGTGCAAAGTGAATGATTTATCTCGACCTCCTCCGGGGTTCCACAGCGTCAGAGATGCCAGTTTTCAGCCAAATCGATTTACTCCACGTGTTATGAAGAACTGGCTGAAGGCACTAGATAATGAAAAGATTATGCACCGTGACGATATTCTGACAAGTACACTGAAGACATGAGCTCCAGAACATTCTGCGGCACTAGCCGAACTGTTCCAGTACATGTAGAACACTCGCAACTTACTGCCAATGTGGAAATAAGCCCAGGTATTTTCTGTGCACAAAAAACAGGACAAATCCATCCTGGCCAATTACTTCCCCATCAGTCTACTCTCGATCTTCAGTAAAGTAACGGAAGCGGCTATCAACAGCGCTATCATGCGGCACCTACTTAGTATTAACCTGCTCACTGACGCCCAATTGGAGTCCTGCCAGGTCCGCTCTGCTCCTGACGCCATGACACTCTTGGTTCAAACATGGACACAAGAACTTAATTCAAGATGTGAGGTGAGAGCGACTGTCCTTGACATCAAGGCAGCGTTTGACTGAGTGTGACATCAAGGGGCCCTAACATATCTGGAGTCAATGGGAATCAGTGGGGAATTCTCTACGCTGGTTGGAGTCATAAAAAGCACAAAGGAAGATGGTTGTGATTGTTAGAGGTCCAACATCTCAGTCCCAGGGCATCATTGCTGGAGATGTTCAGGGTAGAGTCCTCGGCCCAGCATCTTCAGCTGCTCATCAATGACTTTACCTCCGTCATAAGGTCAGAAGTTGCGATGTTCGCTGATGATTGCACAATGTTCAGCACCATTCGCGACTTCTCAGGCACTGAATCAGCCCATGTCCAAATGCAGCAACAGCTGGACAATATCCAAGCTTGGGCAGATGTTAGGAACGAGAGAGTTTAAGTAAGTTATGTGTGCATTTGTTGGTTTAGGAAATATTTTTTGTTTTAATTTTCAAGCATGATTTTTGTTTCTCGATGTGTGGGTTAAAATGGTGAATCCTGGTATATCGTTACATTTTTGAGAGGCGAGAGCAAGTGTACGCTCGGTTTGTGTGCCTGCATTTTCAAATGCTTTTATGATCCTTGAGGTGGAGAGCTGTGTTACCAAGTGGGGTAGTGGTTTAGGGCAGTTTAAGTACAAAAAATTTGCTGTTTCCTAGCAATCGGATTCCGGGGAGGGTGGCCACACACACACATACACACAGACACACACGCATATGCACACGTACACAAACACATAAACACAGGTATAAACCAAAATCAGTTTGAGTTCATTTGGTGTGGGTGTTCCAAGGATGAAAGCACTTGCCAAGAGAAGGAACCTTGGAGAGCGGCTGGTAACAAGTCCGAAACGAAATATGCAAACAGCTGGCAGGAGAAGCAGAAAGAGAAGAAGAGAGGTCTGTTGAAGACCTACTAATCAAAAGAAGCAAACAGGAATCTGGACAAGGTCCTATTAGGTAGTTTTGGGAGTGAGAAGCAGAGAAAGGTTTCAAATTTCAAGTTAGAATTTTCAGCATGCAGATTTAAAGCAACTTTGGCTTGCAAAAATGCAGAAGATCCAAGGAGACAGCTCGAGTTCTGTAAGGCCTTGCTATAAGGGTGTGAAGCAATGGTGTTCTTTTGGCATGGCTGAGACAGTGAGAGAGAATGCATGGCAGGAATCTTCAATGACGTGGCGATCCAGGAGAGCTCGGAGCCCTGCAGATGGACCGTTATGGAAGGCGTCTGAGAGAAAGCATGGTTTGGGAGGAGACTCCAAATGGGTTCTTCGAGAGTGGAGGTTGGGAAGCCTCGTGTGAAAGACGGAGCTCAATGAGAGCGGTTGGCTCAAGATTTGACAAGCGATTGGGGGGAGATGTCAGGTATCCATAGCAACTGTTCGGAATGGAACCAGACACTTGGTTTCAGGTTGTTGTAAGGATTACCACAAGTCGCAGATTGTTTTGCATGGACTGTGTAACGACTGTGAACATTAGAGTATAAGATAGATGTTTTAACTTGTGCTTTCTTAGTAAATCTGAATATATCTGGAAAGGCACAGTTATGGTGAATGTCTATTGTAATATAGTTCATCTTTTCAAGTTTAATAAATGTTTGATTCATTGTTAAAAATCCATCAGCTGCCTCCTGTAACTCTGTTCAGTCGAAACTCTCCACGCAACTAAACAAAAAATAAAACTTAAGATCTCTCAAGCTGGGTTCCACCCTGGGATCAGACTTTTCCCTTAGGAACATCACCAGGGATCGTACCACTGACAAATGGCAAGTGACATTCACGCAACACATGTGCCAGGCAATGACAATCTCCAAGAAGAGAGAATACAACCATTGCCTCTTGTCATTCAAAGGCGTCCAACACTATCAACATCCTGGGGGTTACCATTGACCCGAAACTGAACTGGAGCAGCCATATAAATACTGTGGCTGTAACAGCATGTCATAGGTTCAGAATTCTGTGGTAGTAACTCACCTCTTGTCTACAGAAGGCCTGTCCACCATCTACAAGGCACAATTCAGGAGTGTGATGGAATACTCTCCACTTGCCAACATAAGTAGAGCTCCAACAACAGTCAGGAAGCTTGAGCAAATCTAGGACATAGCAGCGCTCTTGATTGGCACCACATCCACAAACAGTAACTCCCTCTACCACCGACCCACAGTAGCAGCAGTGTGTACGATGTACAAGGTGCACTGCAGGAATTCACTGAGCCTCGTTAGACAGCACCTTCCAAGCCCAGGACCATTATCATGTAGATGGACAAGGGGAGCAGACACATTGGACCACCACCAGCTGGGAGTTCCCCTCAAGTCACTCACAATCCCGTTTTGGAAACTTATCGCTGTTCCTTCCCTGTCGCTGAGTCAAAATCCGGGAACTTGCTCCGTAACAGCACTGTGGGTACCTCTGTACCTCAGGGACTCCGGCGGTTCGAGAAGGCTGCTCAGCACCACCTCCTCAAACGCTATTAGAGTTGGGCAAAAAATGTTGACCTAGAAAGCGACGCCCACATCCAATTAACCAATGTAAACAGTAATCCAAAGGGAAACAGTGGATCGGCAGAAATGGGACTTCTTCTAATTGGCCAGATCTAATGAGTGGTCTGTCAAAGCGATCAGTGTAGGGCCCGAAATTTTTTACAATTTATATGAACGAATAAATGAAGGTATTCAGTAAATTTGCTGATGACACAAAGTTTGGGAGAATGGTAAGTTGTGAAGAGGACATAAGGAGGCTACAAGGCATGTAGATAGGTTAAGTGAGTCGTCAAATACGTGGCTAAAGGAGAATAACGTAGGAAAATGTGAAATTGTCAATTTAGGCAGGAAAATGTATTTAAACAAGAATCTTATTATCCAAATGGAGAGGGATTGCAGAGCTCTGAGATGCAGAGGGGTCGTGGTGTTCTTGTGCAGAATCAGTAAAGGCTAGTATGTAGGTACCGCAGGTAAATAGGAAAGTTAATAGAAGGTTATCATTTATTGCGAGGGGTTTTGAATGCAATAGTAGGGATGTTATGTTTGTGTTGCACAGAGCACTGGTGAGAAAACAACTGGAGTATTGTGTACAGTATTGGTCTCGTTATTTAAGGAAGGATGTAATGCGTTTGAAGCATTTCAGAGAAGGTTTAACAGACAAATATCTTGAATGGGCGTGTTTTCTGATGAGGAAAGATTGGGCAGGCTAATCTTGTATCCACTGGAGTTTAGAAGAGTGAATGAAAGATAAAAGATTCTGAGGGATCATGGCAGGGTAGCTGGAGAGGATCCTTCCTGCTGTGAGAGAATTTAGAACTGGGGCCCACTGTTTAATAATAAGGCGTCACCCATTGTGCACAGAGATAAGGAGAGTTTTTATTTCTCTCAGAGGGTCATGAGCATTTGGAACTCTGTTTCTCAAAAGGTGGTTGGTGAAGAGTCTTTGAATTATTTTAAGGCAGAGGTGGATCGGTCTTTGATAAGCAATGGAGGTAAGAGATTTTCAAGGATAGGAAGGGCTGTGGAGTTGAGTTTACAATCAGATCAAACACGATCTGCTGCAGCAGTCTCCAAGTCTTCTGGCTCATGAGATATGGACTAAATCAAGTGATTCTCAGTACCCAGGTTAGACATGTATAAGTGGCGCCTGCTTTCACTGCCTGTCACACCTTCCATCACATTGTTGATGACTGAGATCGATCCCGCTTTTCCATATTTTGTGTGTGTGCGTGTGTAGAGGACATAACAGGCCAATTACCCACTTCTCCCAGAAGGTGCCTGTCATGTAGTTGTCCTACAGCAGCTTGGCTGGAACTGCGGCTAATTCTGGCGCACAAGTCCTCAATGCTCAGACCGTGATGCAGTCAGTCCCTGGGGCCTTTGCGGTGCCCAGAGACTTCACAAGTACCTTGATATTATCGAAGTGAATCGAGTGGCTTCTGTCTGGCATCTGTAATTCAGAGGAAATGAGGTGGAGGCCGGGATGGATCATCCACTCGGACCTTCCGGCCGAATATGGTTTCAAATCTTGCAGCCGAGTCTTTTGTGCTGACATGCTGTGCGCTCAGATCATTGAGGATGTGGGTGTTTGCAGAGCCTCTCCCTCCGGTCTGAATATTATGTTTTAATGGAACCAACATTAGATGTTGCAGAAATGCAGAGCTTTAAACTGATCGCTTGACTGAGGGCTGGCTCATTTCTTCCAGTCGCATTGGACTCCGCTGTTTGGGTTCCTGGAATATTCATACCGTTTTGCCACGTTCGAAACTCATTTTGAGGTGCGACTTGTGCTAATGGATTAACCCATTGCGGATATTAATAAACATTGAGTGGTTTGCATTATTTAAAAACAAAAGCTTTCTGCAGATGATAGCGGTGTCATGGGCAAAAGCATTTGCAGACATAACTGGTTACCACGAGGCATTTAAAAAATGCAACCATATTCTGTTAAACTGGTAACTCGTCCCAGCCTGAAGATTAATTTATCTGTTTGTCTCCCTTCCTCACATTTAATGTTCTGACGATAGTGAATATTTCTCGGGGAAAGTGTGGTCTCTCGAAATGTGCCACTTACTACCTTGTGGCCATGCAAGAAGCAGATTAATTGGTCGTTTTCATCGATCTGATTCTGGAGCATCTTCCAATTCGTTATCCTATCGAGTTTATGTTCCTGTTTTTTATTCCCGTGTGTAATATCCATGCGGTTCTGCTTTACACAGTCACAGACTGTTCTGTCTGGTTCACTGTCACTTTTACATTCGATCGATTTGTGGCTATTTGCTGCAGTAAGTTAAGAGCAAAATATTGCAACATTAATACTGCATCTGTGGTTCTGGGAACAGTCAGTTTGTTGGGCTGTTTGAAGAATGTGTTCTGGTATTTTATGTATACGGCTCAGTATTGGGGCATGAAACTCCCCTGGTTTTGTTTTGTGACATTGGATGTTCAGAATTCACGGACATGGGCAGCAATCGAGTTTCTTTATTACATTCTAACGCCGGGAGTCCAATTGTTCCTGGTTTTAGTGCTCAATGCTTTACCTGACAGGCATATTTTACTGAGGAGCAGATCCCGCAGGAGACTCCAGGCTCAGAGTAGTGGGGAGAGTCCCAGAGACACAGAGATGGAGACTCTAAGGAAATCCATCATTTTACTGTTTATTATCTCACGAAATTTCATCCTGTTATGAGCTTACTTCACGATGTTTTCCCTATGGTGGCGAATGGTAGGTTTGGGCTACACTTACGTAAGACCACCACTTTATATTCGGGAAATAGGCTTCATGCTGCAGCTCCTGACCTGCTGCACAAACACTAGTTTGTATGCAGTGAGCCAGACTAAGTTCAGAGAGCAGCTGAAGGCTGGGCTGAAATTCCTCTTTACTCCGATTCTAAAACTCATTCAATGCTGTGCTGAACTGAATGATTTCACAACAAGAACACGCTCACTCCTCATGCTTTGCCCGACGCAGCTCTCAACAGCAGGTCCAGTGATAGTGATTAATTATGAATCTCTGACTGACACAGAGTGAGCCATCCTCAGCCGCTGTCAGAGATATACTGTGAACTGGGAAGATACTCTGGCTACCACCTAGATTAGATATTGGGCTTCGGGAAAGTGTAGTCTGGGATTATTCTAACTGGAGCCCCTGTTGGAAAAGCCCATATATCAGCATCTCACACAAAGTACCATGTAACTGCCCTCCATACCAATCAGAAAGTGGCTCCCATCACACCCAGCACAAAGTCTCCCTCCACAGCAAAACTCAAATTGATTCCTGTGGACAGAAAACCCAACAACAAGCTGGACATCCACTTCTGAGCACAATAATTCAAATCAAATTAATTCCCTCCAGTCAGACTGATCATGTTCAATAGAAACCTCAGCAGTCACGTCATTCTGTTTCACTGTGTCATCAATGTGTATTCAGACATCAGTGTCACTTCACATGGGCTATAAAGGCTTCCATCCCAATTCGACAGTGACTGCCTCAGCCTGGACTCGCATCTTTTGTCAGAGTTTTTGTCTCTTTGGATCGTCTGATCAAGGAATGAATTTAAAAAGGGTGAAATCCTCTTGTCAAACCCGTTTCACCGTCTTCGGATTAATGTGATACAACCCTACCCTCTGCTGGCCGCTCACCGCTACTACAGGCACAGCGCTTCTCCAGTCTCAGAGAAGTTCAGTTACTGCATGGCAGCATCTTGAAACAGATTGAAGAAGTCTGAATATGGAACAATACTGTAAGGGATTGAAGATTGCAGCAGGGTGCACAGTATCACAGTATCACATATCACATCCACTCTGCAACTGCCTCTATACCCCATGGGTTTCCGTTTCCATTACATTTGTAACTAATGACGTCTGACCGCACGCCTTTGGCAATACTATCTTTGTGACAAGAAACGGCCTATCATCATCACTTTCAGCTATTCTGGAAGCGGCCACGATCCAATTCATCAGACATGTTTGCTTTGCTATCAAGATTCCCATGTCCCTTGTATTCTATGAACCGATACATTGTTTACGGAGCGACCTCGATTTTTGCCCTACAGCATGTCCTGTAGAAATTGAGCCACCAGCGACTGCCGGGCTGCAGTTAGAGTGTTTGTTCTTTTTTCAAAGCAGGGTGTAACATTTTCAAGCTTCAAGTCATCGGGCGTCACTCCCGTATACAAGAAAGAATGAAAGATTATGTTCAGTGCCTCCGCTAAGACCACCACCCTTCACTCAGCAACCCTCGTACATCTCTGTTCTGACACAAGAGCGCTGGAATGAAACGGGTTAACTGAACCTGTTTGTTCGGTGGCTGTAATTAATGTCAGTCTCCATGGAATTTAACTGTGCCTCTGACAGGTTGCCCTCTTCTGTTTATAAGTGGCGCCTTTCAATGCGTTATCACAGAGTATTATCTGGAGCATTCAATCCGCCACAAGCCGGGATCATCGGCTTAATAGAGAGGCAGAGGAGAGGACAGAATCTGAGAAGAATAGGTTGGAATGTTACAACAATTGATCAGAGACTGAGAATAATAGATTGGGAAGTTAAAACAATAGATCAGAGACTGAGAATAATAGATTGGAAAGTTAAAACAATAGATCAGAGACTGAGAATAATAGATTGGGAAGTTAAAACAATAGATCAGAGACTGAGAATAATAGATTGAAATGTTACCACAATGGATCAGGACCTGAGAATAATAGATTGGGAAGTTAAAACAATGGATCAGGACCTGAGAATAATAGATTGGAATGTTACCACAATGGATCAGGACCTGAGAATAATAGATTGGGAAGTTAAAACAATAGATCAGAACCTGGGAAGAATAGATTGGAATGTTACAACAATGAGCAGGAGCTTCACCACGGCGCTAAAATTACTTTCTGCAGAAGATCATTGGATAACATTAAATTTGCGCATTTTATTTGCGCTTTTGGTTATTCAAGGAGTTTACTATCCCATCCTCGCTATTCTCGGTGTCCCTGGTAAGTCTTTACATTCAGAAATTAACTTGTGCAGCATGTTTAACTTCATTACAGTGCATGTCGTCTAAATTCTGGTAAGATCAGTGTCATTTTGTGAAGTTCTGTCCACAAACTGCATTCCTGATCCACGGACCCCATACATCGTATCTGCTCATTTCTGTGGGTCATGGCTGTACTTGAGGGCTCAGTTGGCCCACAATTCTCTGCATTGTCAAGGGGGTTGTCAGGCGTAGCACCCGGCGGGGAGAATTAAAATTGAGTCACACACAAACTGCCAGCCAACATTCCCAATTCGGGCCCACAGATGAGCAGTTCTGCGCCACAATTTAGTCTCCTCAGTTTCTTCCTTTGACTGACATTTGCCAACAGCCCCCAGCAGACCAGAACGCAAGACCCATTCCCTTTCCACTTTCCATGTCCCCACCTCCACGACACCCACTGCCCCGGCGCTGCCTCATCCCTGCTTGAGCCCAGCATCCATGGCGCACTGGAGTTCGGGTACGAGGTGGGGGTCAGTTGGGGAATGAACAACCGCAGCTCCTCCAGTCTGTCCATGTATCAAACATCACTGGATCCACTCTGGTAAATAACGCCTATACTCCCTCCCAAACCTTTATATCTTTCTGAAAGTGTGGCGCCCGATGTATGAAACAACATACAGGGCGGGACCAAAATAGTGCTTTACGTAGATTTATTATACCACCGCGCATGGTGTTCCCTCTGCCTCTATTAACACTGTGGAGGATGCCATAAGCTCTATTCAGAGCGTTCTTAGCCTGTCCTGCCCCCGGCAGAGATTTGTGCACAAACAGCCCAGGTCTCTCTGTCCTTGCACTGCCTCTGATTTGGACAGTGGAGTTTGTATTCGTTTCCTTATACTGGATTGTATCCTCTCCAATATTCTTCCCATCCCAACCTCTCTTTCTTCCTTTTAAAACTTTTTGTAAATTGTAATTCTGTTTTCCAGCTTTGGTTTAATGGGTTCAATAGATTCTTCTTCAGTTCGGTGTAGTATTTGGTCCGACATTGCTCCTGTCAAACGCCTAGAAATGTTTGGTTATACTAAAGGTGGTATATTATTGTAAGCTGTTTTTGTTTTGTTTTTTAAATGCTCCACATGTCAGGCAGAAACTGCAGCCAGGAAGCAAATGTGATGTTTCAGGTCGCTGAGCCTTGATAATGGAGGGGTTTTGGACCTGTCAGAAACAGCCCAGCCGAAGCTCCGGGTTTGAGATCCACTCACAAAACTGTTGGCCACAGGAGAACCCAGTCAGTAACCCAGGCAAACCATCTTGTGTGTTACCAGCCCCTGGGCGAATAAAGGAGAAGGGCAGCGGACGGAGGATTACACAGCTGGAAGAAAAGCACCTGTCCAATCCAAAACTCATAGTTTAGCGTTCAGCATTGTGACAACTCAATTTCACCAGGGATAGTAGGAAGCAGAAGAAGGTTGCTTAGATCTGGTTGAGTGTAAGGGGTCACCAGATTTTAAGCCATTCAGGGAAAATAAAACAGAATTTGCAAAAGATTTTAATTCAAATATTTCAGTAACAACCTTTTATCGCTTTAATCTCTCCAGCCTTCCAGATCATCACTGGCTTTTCCTTTGTTCGTTCCCGCACAATCATATTCACACAGCTCAGGAAAGAAGAGCACAATTCAACATTTCAAGATTTACTTAATCAACCTGGTCACTTTTGTCCCAAGCTAATTCCCATGCTTAACTTTCTTCCACACAGTTAATTTATTGTCAATTGTCACCCTGTCTCGGGGAAACTGCGGTCTATCCAAATGTGTCTCTCGCTACCTGGTGGCCATGTCAACGGCAGATCTACTGGTCGTTATCCTCGACCTGATATTGAGACACATTCCAATCCTTTTTGCGGAACAGTTTCGTTTCCTGTATTCTATCCCTGTGTGTAATACCCATGCTGTCTTCCTATATGCCGCCACTGACTGTTCCGTCTGGTTCACTGTCACTTTCACCTTTGATCGATTTGTGGCTATTTGTCACCAGAATATGAAAATTAAATATTGTACCGAGAAAACAGCGACTGTTGTTCTGGGAACAGTAACTGTGCTGAGCTGTTTAAAGAACATCATCTGGTATTTTACCCTCACAGGTCTGTATTTTCTGAGGAACGGGCCCTGGTTTTGTTATATACCTTTTGCTGTTCAGCTCTCTACGGTCTGGATGACTATAGAATTTCTCCATTACATTCTTACCCCCTGTGCCCCATTTTTCTTGATTCTGCTGCTCAATCTTCTCACCGTCAGACATATTTTAGTCAGCAGCAGAGCCCGCAGGAGACTCCGGGCTCACAGCAGTGGGGAGAGTCCCAGAGACCCAGAGATGGAGAGTCGGAGGAAATCCATCATTTTACTGCTTGTTATCTCGGCCAATTTCATCCTGTTGTGGGCATTGTTAATATTGTTTTCTATATGGAGCCGGATATCGTTCTTGAGGAATGTGCAAGTTGATCTACAGTATATTGTGATGGAATTGGGCTTCATGCTGCAGCTCCTGAGTTGCTGCACAAACACTGGGATTTACACCGTGACACAGACTAAGTTCAGGGAGCAGTTGAAGAAAGTGCTCAAATACCCCTTTACTCCAATTTTTCAATCCATTGAATGACTTAAACACTGACTGACTGAGAATGTCCATTTAATTTTGTATTTCCATTGGTGACCGGTCTGTTACTGTGCCGACAACAGGCAAAGAGGAGGGTGGTGCTGTTATCTCTATGGTGACAGAGCAAATGGACAGAGTCTGTTCCACATGATGTTGTTTGCCAGCCCTGCACAGAGGGCCATACTGACTGGAGCACAGAGAAATAAGGGGTCGTGTCATCAGTGAGCCCGCCCACTCCTGGTTTTCATAGCTACCAGGGCATCAACAAAAGCAGCAACAGCAAGTAGGGGTGGTGTCTATCACTGGCCGGGGGAGGGCTAAGACAGGTAATTGTGTTTGGCGGGTATTCCGGGCACACCAGGGAAGGAGGGTAATATAGCAGCAACAGTGGGGGAGGCGCCCCTAACAGTTACACCGAGTAAGTGGGGTGATACAACAGATGCAGCGTCGGAGGGTGTATGGTATTCCAGGAAATCGAATGAGGAAAGGTAATATACCGGGTACACAAGCTGTGGGGGAACGGCAAGGTGATAATCCAGGTATACCGCGGGAGGAAGGATATCATACCTTGTGCACTAGATGTGGCGGAGTAGCGATGTGATATATCAAGTATAGCGTGCGAGGAAACGTGGTATAACGGGCTTTTATACCAGTACTGACCCTCTAACTGTCCAGCAGTACATCAGTACCGACCCATGACAGCGCATCATTGATCAGTACTGTGATTCTCCAACAATGTATCGCTCCCTCAGTACTCACCCTTCCACGGTGCCGGCATTCACTCAATGATGCCTCTCTTACAGTGCAGTGCTCCCTCAGTACTGACCCTCTGACAATGCAGCACTGTGACAGCACTGAGCCTATATCAGTGAAGCAGTCCCTCTTTTCTGACCCTCTATCTGTGCAGCACTGTTGTAGTTATCACCCTCTGACAATGCGGCGCTTCCTCCGTGCTGAACCTCTGACAGTGCCGCATTCACTCCGCACTGACACTGCAATAGTGCGGCCATCCATCAGTACTGGCCGTCTGAGAGTGCAGCATTGGCTGAGTATTGAACCTTCAACAGTGCAGGTCTCCCTCACAATGACCCTCTGACAGTGAAGCACTCCCTAAACACTGACCCTCGAGCAGTGCAGCACTACTTCGCTACTGACCATCTGATAGTGCAGCAATCCCTTTGTGCTCCCCCAATAACACTGTGGCGCTTTCTCAGCATTGATCTACTGGCAGTTCAGCATTCTCTGATTACAATCCACGCAAAAGTGCAGCACTACCTCAGTACTAACTCGATGAAAATGCAGCACTCCATCAGTAGTCGCCTTCTGACAGTGCAGCACTCGCTCTGTTCTAACCTTCCAGCAGTGCAACAATCCCTCAGCATTTACCAACTGAAAGTATAGCACTCCCTTAATACTTACTCTCCAGCAATACAAGTATCCCTCAGTACTGACCATCTGATCGTGCAGCGCTTCCTCAGTGCTCCCTCAGCGGACACTTCATAGCTCCTTCAGTACTCACCCTCTGCCAGTTCAGCACGCTCTCGGTACTGGACATCCAACAGTGCAGCACTCCTTCAGCACTGAACCTCTGACAGTGTGGCGCACCCTCAGCACTGACCCTCCGATAGTACAGCACTCCTCTGTGCCGACCATCTGACAGTGCAGCACTCCCTCTATACTCACCCTATGACAGCACAGCTTTCCATCAGTACGGCCTCTCCCATAGAGCACAGCTCCATCAGTACTGACCGTCTCACAGTGCAGCACTCCGAAAATGCTGACGCCACAACACTGCAAATTCCCCTCTTTACTGACCCACCTTTATATCAGCTCTCACTGTCTATGACCTCCTAATCAGTGCATCAATGTCTAAATACTGACCCTCCCACAATGCAGCACTACCTCAATACTGAACCACAAACAGTGCAACACCAGCTGATTACACACCCTCCCGACAGTGCAACAATTCCTCAGTACTGACTCTCCCACACGCTGGCACTCCCTCAGCACTGAAGCTCCGACAAGGCAGAATTCCATCTGTCCTAACCCACCGACTGTGCATCACTTTCTAATTCTCCACCTTCCAATAGTGCATCATTCTCCCACCACTGACCCTCCAGCCTGTGGTGGAAGATAGAAATAGTGAGGTTGAATATCATTAGGACATTTTACTTTAGAATTGAATCAGTGGTCACTCTTTCTTAAGGTGTAAAAAACGGTTAAAGGCGTCACACAGGGTACTTTGCACATACAGTTAAATGACAGGACCATTGGAACATTCCCTGATGGTGTGATAATTCACTGACATTTCAGAAGCTCTTTTCGGAATCCAGTACCAGATATGGGCAATCTCCAGGAAACAAAAACATGAGAAAATGTAAATTCTGTCTATGTGATAAAGTTTCACCCTTTAGCAAAGGCATGTTAAAAGGATAGTAACTTTCATTAATGATAAGTTAATGTGCAATTTGGAGTCATTGAATTTTCAAGAAAGAATCCTTTTAACCTGGTCCTCTGTATTACAAAGATATAGTGGACTACCTTCAATTAGAAATGAACATTATCAGTAACCTTTATGAAGGGCCGATGCGGCGGGGATATAGCCTTTCAATAACCTAACTGGAAAATATATATATATTATAAGAGCATTCTGTGAAAAGTTTATAAACTAGTTCACACAAATACAGATGATAAGAATACTGAAACAAGGTAAACTGGTTGTAAGAGTTGTTATTAGAACATATTACAAAAAATTATTGACCATATAAACACTCACAGTGACCATATAATGAGACAGTCCTAAACAATTAAACCATTATCAAAAACAGTGAATAATAGAACCTTAAGAGGATTAATAAAGAGAAAGCAGCTTAGACAAAGAAACAACACCACAGTTGCTAAGGGCGATGTAGTTCAATCAGTATTGACAGATAGATAGGAAATCATACCACTGAAAAACCAGCAGTGTTGAATTCCTCAAGTTACCGCTTCTCACTAGAGCTGTCTCCATGGCTAGACATTTCGAACTTCATTGCGCTGACCATAATCGGCTCACTCTTCTTGTAACTGAAGGTAACAATTTGCTTTAAAGCTTGAAGCATGATTATAAAATATTTCTGACTGTAGCATTGAATAGCTTTATGTTCTGGATTCTATATTTGAAATAAGATTATGCTTTCCATCTTTGTATATCTTTAACGTTTCATGTGCTAAAGCTATTTAAAGTGCCTTACATGTTCTGGCTCTTGAATAAATGTTTAAATAAGGTAGGAAACACAATGTCTCACTCAGTATTCTGTATACGACTTCACAGAGTTCAACACTGCACATTCCTAATGAGGGAAATAATTTTTATAACGAGAGCCACTGACCATTATAATATCCGTGTATTTGTAACATAGCTGAGCATTATATTGCTTTCAAAGGACAATCTTAATGAAGGGTACGATCGCTGTTGGAATCCTTCACTCAGGGTGTGGGGAATCATTTCTTCAGTCCCCAAGCAAGAGTATGTGAGAGGTGTATATTTTAAACACTGCTGAAAGTAATTATCAGACAAGAGGTCATGGTCTGGAACAGCCCCTTAAGGATCAAGGTTATAACCTACATCAGACCCTGCGACATTGCATCACACCCTCAGCAATGACCATTTGACAGTGCACTGCCCCCTCAGTACAGAGTCTCTGACAGTGCGTCACTCCCTCAGCACTGACACTCCGATTGTGCAGCACTCCCTCATTACTGACCCTCTGACAGTCCCCCGCCCCCCTAAATAAGCAGCGACCCCCCCATCTCCACCGCTCTTATACAATAAGGTAGCCTGCAATGAACGGACCAACATATTCTTACTGTCAAATGTTTGGACACCTGAAACAATAAGAGAATCACAGAATCGCAGAATTGCGACTGAGCAGAAAGAGGCCGTTCGGCCCATCGTGTCTAAACCTGCATCCCGAATGATCATCATGGCTCAGTGCCATCCTCCTGACTTTTCCCTGTAACTCTGCACATTATGTCCGTATAAATAATCCTGTAATGGGCTCTTGAACTCCTCGATTGAAACTGCACCCAACACACACACCCAGTCTGCCCACTCCAGTCCAGAACCAATTGCTATATGAATAAGACTTTCTTTCCCCTCAACCCAGATTTAACAGGCCGGAACAGAAAGGTAAGAGTCACAAGGCAACGGGTACTGAAACAATGGATGATCTCTCTGTGAGCTTCCGTGTGTAGAGATGGCGGTTGCAATCATTTCACTCTGGGCCGGCGGTCAAAATACATTTTCTTTTAAGTATTGGAGCTAAATTAGTTCAACTGTAATCAATGAGCACTGAGGGTCTGTAGGGTTGATATGTTTCTTCATATCAGTGAAATATTTTCAAATTAAGGATGCGTAAACTAAAGGTTTATTAGACAAGATACCAGAAAATACCAGGTCACCGTGGAGATGGTTGGAGTTTTCGGACATTCTCTGGTGTCAGTTGATCAGCCAGTTTCTTGAGATTGTTTAGCAGCAACTGGGAGAGCCGCAGTGAGGCAATCCCCAACCAGATTGTGACACAAGTATATTGTCCCTTTAATGTGGGGGCCAGACAGCACCGAATGGAACAGGTGTCCGCTTCCTGAGTGCTGCTATGACTCGAAATATGTATTTTCTAACAATCTTATCCACGTGCATGGTGATATTCACAGGCCTGAAAAGTGGACAGGTTTTGTTTCTGCAACGTTCGGTGTAGAGGTTGTGTATGTGTTGGCAGTAATTTTCCCAAACTCACTAGATTCTGGAAAGTTCCCATCAGACCGGAAAGCAAAAAATTTAACCCTTCTATTCAAGAAGGGAGGGAGCGGAAATCAGGAAACGATAGGCCAGTTAGCTTGATGCCTGTCGTGGGGACGGTGTTAGAATTGATCGTTAACGGGGTTCTAGCTGGGCAATAGGAAAACCTCAAGGTAATGGGCGAGAGTCAGCATGGTTTTGTGCAAGAAGTATCATGGTAAACCGATTTATTTGATTTGTTTGATGGTGCAACTTGCGCCGTGGATAAAGGGGAACCTGTAGATGTGCTGTGCTTGGGCTTCCAGAAGGCATTTGATAAGCTGCCACATGAAAGGTTATTGCAGAAAACAAAAGCTCAGTTTATAGGGGGTAACACAGTAACACGGATAGAACATTGGCAGGCTAGACCATTGGCAGGGACGGGGCATGATGCTCCTTCCTCTGGGTGGGGGTGGAACTTGTTGATCCCTAGCGAGGCCTGTTGCTCCATTGTCAGAGCTGGCGCGGGTCCATTTGCTTCAATGTCAGAGCGGAGGCGGGGCTTGTTGCACCATTGTCAGAGCGGAGGCGGGGCTTGTTGCACCATTGTCAGAGCGGAGGCGGGGCTTGTTGCACCACTGTCAGAGCGGAGGCCGGGCCTGTTGCACCATTGTCAGAATGGAGTCGGGGACTGCTGCACCATTGTCAGAATGGAGTCGGGGACAGCTGCACCATTGTCAGAATGGAGTCTGGGCCTGTTGCACCATTGTCAGAATGGAGTCGGGGACAGTTGCTCCATTCTTAGAGCGCAGGAGGGGCCAGTTGATGGATTGTCAGCGCTGGGGTTGCGCCCGATGCTCGTTTGTCATAGCAGGGGCGGGGACAGTCGCTCCTTTGTCAGAGCAGGGGCTGCGGCAGATGCTCTTTTGTCAGAGCAGGGGCGGGGCATGTTGCTCTTTTGTCAGAGCGGAGGGAGGCCTGTTGCTCCATTGTCAGAGGAGAGGTGGGGCCTTTTGCTCCATTGTCGGAGTGGTGGCGGGGCCTGTTACTGCAGGGTCAGCCCTGTTCAGGGGCCTGTTGCTCTTTTGTCAGAGCGGAGGGAAGCCTGTTGCCCAGTGTCAGAGGAGAGGTTGGGCCTTTTGATCCATTGTCGAAGCGGAGGTGGGGCCTGTTCCTGGATTGTCAGAAGGAAGGCGTGACCTGTTACTGTGTTGTCAGAGAGGGGGCGTTGCCTGTTACTCCATTGTCAGAGCGGAGGCGGGGCCTGTTGATGCATTGTCAGAGCAGGAGTGGTTCCTGTTACTCCATTGTCAGAGCGGAGGCGGGGTCTGTTGATCCATTGTCAGAGCCAATGCTGCGCCCCATGCTCTTTTGTCAGAGTAGGGGCGGGGCATGATGCTCTTTTATTACAGCGGGGGCGGGATGTGTTTATCAAATGTCAGAGCGGGGGCGGGGCCTGTTACTCCATTGTCAGAGGGCAGGAGGGGCCTGCTGATGCATTGTCAGCGCTGGCGCGGGGCATTTTGCTCAATTGTCAAAGTGAAGGCAGGGCCTTTTGCTTTTTTGCCAGAGCGGGGACGGAGGCTGAAGCTCTTTTGAAAGAGTTGGGGCGGGACCTGTTGATCCACTTTCAGAGAATTGGCGGGGCCTCTTACTTCATTGTCAGAGCGGGAGCAATTCCTGTTACTCCATTGTCAGAGCGGGGGCGGGGCCTGTTGATCAATTGTCAGAGCGGGGCCGGGGCCTGTTACTTCATTATTAGAGCGGGAGCGGGGCCTGTTGTCCCATTGACATAGCACGGGGCGGGGCCTTTTTATCCATTGTCAGAGCACCGGCGGGGCCTGTTCCTTTTTGTCAGAGCGGAGGCGGGACCTGTTGATCCATTGTCAGAGCAGAGTCGGTGTCTATTGCTCCATTTTCGAACCTGTTGTTCCATTGTCGAAGCGGAGGCGGGGCCTGTTCCTGGATTGTCAGAGGGGAGGCTTGACCTGTTACTGTGTTGTTAGAGAGGGGGCGTTGCCTGTTATTCCATTGTCAGGGCGGAGACGGAGCCTGTTCCTGGATTGTCAGAGGGAAGGCTTGACCTGTTACTGTGTTGTTAGAGAGGGGGCGTTGCCTGTTACTCCATTGTCAGGGCGGAGGCGGGGCCTGTTCCTGGATTGTCAGAGGGAAGGCTGGACCTGTTACTGTGTTGTTACAGAGGGGGCGTTGCCTGTTACTCCATTGTCAGGGCGGAGGCGGGGCCTGTTGATGCACTGTCAGAGCTGGCGCGGGGCATTTTTGCTCAATTGTCAGAGTGAAGGCGGTTCGTGTCGCTATTTTGTCAGAGGAGGGACGGAGTCTGAATCTCTTTTGAATGAGCGGGTGCGGGATCTTTTGATCCACTGTCAAAGTGGTGGCGGTTCCTGTTACTCCATTGTCAGAGCGGGGGCGGGGCCTGTTACATCATTGTCAGAGCGGGAGTGGTTCCTGTTACTCCGTTGTCAGAGCGGAGGCGGGGCCTGTTGATTAATTGTCAGAGCGGGGGCGGGACCTGTTACTTCATTGTCAGAAGGGAGCGGAGCCTCTTACCCGATTATCAGAGCAGTGGCGGGGTCTTTTGCACCATTGACAGAGCACGGGGCGGGGCATTTCTATCCATTGTCAGAGCGCTGTCGGGTCCTGTTAGTTCATTGGCAGCACGGGGGCGGTGGCTCTAGATTTATTAACAGAGGCGGGGCTGCGCCCGATGCTCCTTTGTCAGAGCAGGGGCGGGGCATGATGCTCTTTTATCAGAGCAGGGGCGGGGCATGATGTTCTTTTGTCAGAGCAGGGGCGGGGCATGATGCTCTTTTATCAGAGTAGGGGCGGGGCATGATGCTCTTTTGTCAGAGCAGGGGCGGGGCATGATGCTCCTTTGTCAGAGTAGGGGCGGGGCATGATGCTCTTTTGTCAGAGCAGGGGCGGGGCATGATGCTCTTCTGTCAGAGCAGAGGAAGGCCATTGCTCCATTGTCAAGCAGAAGAGGGGCCTTTTGCTCCATTGTCGGAGCTGAGGCGTGGCCTGTTACTGCATTGTCAGCACGGGGGCGGGGCCTGTTGCTCTATTGTTAGAATGGGGACAGGGTCTGTTATCCCATTTACAGAGCGGGGGCGTGGCATGTTTCTCCGTTGCCATACCGGGGGCGTGGCCAGTAACTTTGTTTTCAGAGCGGACTGGGGCCTCTTTCTCCACTTTCAGAGCAGAAGCGGGGTCTTTTGCTCTATTGTCAGAGCCGGGGCTGCGCCCGATGCTCTTTTAACAGAGCAGGAGCGGGGCATGATGCTCTTCTGTCGGAGCGGAGGATGGTCTGTTGCTCTTTAGTCACAGCAGAGGCATGCGCCTGTTCCTGCATTGTCAGAGCGGAGGCACGGTCTCTTTCTCCTGCGTCAGAGGGGAAGCGGGGAGTGTTGCTCCATTGTCAGCACTGGGGCGGGGCGTGTTGCTGTGTTGTCAGAGTGGGGACGGGGCCTGTTACTCCATTATCAGTTCAGGGCCGTGGCATGTTAATCAATTGCCATGCCGGGGGCGGGGCCTGTTACACTATTTTCAGAGCGGGGCGGGGCCTGTTTCTCCATTGTCAGAGCGGGGCGGGGACTGTTATTCCATTGTCAGAGCGGACGTGGGGTCTATTGATCTATTGTCAGATTTGAGGCTGCGCCCCATTCTCTTATATCAGAGCGCGGGCGGGGCCTGTTAGTTCATTGGCAGAGCGGGTGCGGGGCCTTTTGATACATTGTCAGAGCGGGGGCGGGATGTGTTTATCCACAGTGAGAGCAGGGGCGGGGCATGTTGCTCTTTTGTCAGAGCAGAGGAAGGCCTGTTGCTCCATTGTCGAGCAGAGGCGGGGCCTTTTGCTCCATTGCCGGAGCGGAGGCGGGGCCTGTTACTGCATTGTCAGCACAGGGACGGGGCTTGTTGCTGTATTGTCAGCGTGCGGACAGGGCCTGTTATTCCATTGACAGAGCGGGTTTGGGGGGGGTGGGTGGCATATTTCTCCATTGCCATAGCGGGGGTGGTGCATGTTACTCTGTTTTCAGAGGGGGGGGGGGGTGGGGTGGGGGGGAGGTGGGCACTGTTTCTCCATTGTCAGAGCGGAAGCGAGGCTCGTTGATCCATTGTCAGAGCTGGGGCCGCGCCCGATGCTCTTTTGTCAGAATGGAGGGTGGTCTGTTGCTCCATTGTCAGAGCGGAGGCATGGACCTGTTCCTGCATTGCCAGGACAGAGGCGGGGCCTGTTACTCCATTCTTATAGCGGGGCAGGGCATGCTGTGGAAGACTAAAGTACATCTACAGGACAATTAAGCGTTAAACGGTCAAAACCATAGTGGAATACTACAGCACAGTTCCCTCTTTTCTTCTAGCAGGCACACCTGCAGCTGTTTTCGGAGTTCACTCCGATTTCCGCGACATGTTCAATGTGTTTCATTCTGGTCATCTCCTATCCTTTTCCACTTTACTCTTCACAGTCTGTCTCTGTAACTCAAGCAATTTCGTCAGTTTCCAAATTTGCCTTCAACATATATCTAATAGGCAAGCAATTCATTCCTGCTGCTAACAGTAATTCCATGTAGGGGACAGACTGTTCGACGAATGGAGGATCAAAGGCAGTTTACATAATGCAATGGTCACTGTAAAGCCCAATTAATAGGAGAGAATTTACAGTGAGGTATCTATAGTGTACTACAGGACCCAATGCTTGTCCCGCAGATGGGAAATCTACCAAACCAGTAGTCTTGAAACTAGATTTCAAAAATCAGTGAGGCAAATGTAAGAAATCCTTGCAGTTTGGAATAGATGCACTGCCAATCAGAGAAAAAATAGAAATTTCTGACAAAGATTGAGAAAGATGAAAGGAGAAAAAAACTCTAAAACAAAACTAGATATTAAGGAGCTTATATTGTGGCAATGGAAATGCAAATTGTGCAGATAAAGTGGAATGGAGTCTTGGTGATATTTAGATAGAATAAGACTGGTTAATATGTATTTATAAGAGATTATTGGGCGTCTGGATTAATATGTTCAATTAAAATTAACAACAACAAGCTGACAATAACATTTCCTGGATGAAAAAAGGGAGGAGAGCCAGAAATAGAAATTTAGTTGAAAACCATGCAGTCAGTGCAATAACAATCAAGGAGAAGACGACAAAAAGCAAATCAAGGGTTTAGAGAAGAATGAAAACAAAAGGAAAACTTGGAGATTAAGTCATGAACAAATATACGACAGGAGTATTCAAATATTCTAAAGGCCAAATTGACAAAGTGTAATTCAGAATAGGAACATGAATAATAAGGATGCAAGCAGTAAATATAAGCTCGAAAGCAATCCAAGAGTTATTATCAATATCTCTGCCTGCCTGTCTGTCTGTCTGTCTGTCTGTCTCTCTCTCTCTCTCTCTTTCTCTCTCTCTCTCTCTCTCTCTCTCTCTCTCTCTCCATGCTTCACAAGATCTCTCTCTCATATTCCTGAGGCAATTTTCTTTCACTCCAACATAAATTAATCTATCCACCCACTTATCTACACGTGTTTTTTGCGAGGGGCGGGGTGTGGCGACAGGTGGTGATGTGAGCGAGGGGGGGGCGTGGGGGTTGGGGATTTGTTCCCGAATGAGGGGACAAACTCTGAGAATGAGAGTGGCTATTTTGGGATAAGATGTGGAGCACTTGCTTCTCAGAATAGTTGTGAATCCAACCCCAAATCCTCAGCTGCTGCGTATATGCAGGGCTACAAAATGTTGGCTTTAGCTCATACAAGTTTGCAAAATTCAGCAAGAAAGTTGATGAAAGTCATAGACCCGTTATCATTATTTTAAGAAGCAGTGGAATATCAAAGGCCGAATGGCCTATTGTTCGTTTTATTTCTTATGTCATTTGCGTGTGTTGCACTTTGTTCTCATACACATGTTCTTCATGCATTTCTGGTAGCCAGTCAGTGTAACCGAAAAGTGCTCTCCTAGTTGGAAATAGACTTTAAATATTTGAATACGTTGTAAGCATTTGCTGCTATTCGCGGAGCGTATTTCCATACCCGGAAGAAATGCCTCGGGGGAGATCGTACCATAACCAGTTGAACAGCATGAAGAATGACATTTTACATAGCAGAAATATTGGAAAGGGATTTGAGGAAAATTTATTAACTAAAGCTATGAAATGAGTAATATTCTTGGATAGCAATGATATAAATTTCAAACACAACAATCAGTTCGGGGCAGAGGGTTTGGGAAAGGGGAAAATTAACTGCGGCCTTTGCTGAGCACAGGGCACAACGCTTAACCAGTGGACAACAAGTCCAGCAAAGCAGTGGCTATGGATCTAAACATTGAAACCAAACCAGTGCAGATATGAGAACATTGATTGTGAAACTCGAGGCATGCTCCTCAACCTAAACATAACTATTTGTTTTGCAACGATATTGAAAGGTATTAGAAAGAACGAAGATAGGGAGAGAGAGAGGCATTGGGACAATTATGTCCCAATAAAAGAGAAACAAAATAGTCGACAAAAAACATCCAGATGAATAAAGTAATCAGCAACAATATAACTGAAGGTAAAAATAATTCATTAATTAGAATGACGATAAAAGAGAGTATGATAAATAGCAGGTAAAGCGGTGAGGGACCATATTTAAAACATGAGCTGCAGCAGTACATCATGAAGGAATAAATGAAATAAAGCCCATACACATCACGTAAAAAAAAATTAAAAAGAAACACAAATCAAAATAAGACAGCGACTATAAGGAGCATTAGAAAGAATAAATTGTGAGGTCTGGCACATGTATTCTTTGTATCTCTCTCGCTCTTTCTCTCTCCCCACCCCCTCTTTCTCCCTCTCTCTACCTACTCAGTCAGTGTTATTTCTGTACCATCCCGCCCTTAGATAAACGCGATTACATCAACCGAGAAAGCACACGAAGCATATTACATATAAGGAACTCAGCTTTCCAACCACATTTTAGAAATCACTTTGTCTGAATGTGTCGGACTGCAACAGTGACATTGGTTCCTGTATGATTTTGCGATTGAAAAAGAGTAATGTTGACTGATTGCTTTTAACCTCTGCCTCAGATATGCCACCACATTTAACCAACCATCTTCCCTAAAATCATTATTTAAAATTTTATATTGCACGAATGCATCTGCCTGCTGGATAAATGACAACCTGTGTCAAGGAATACCTGTAAGCGATTTAGGTGTCATATATGAAGAATTTTCTTCAATCAAAGGGTTGTGAATCTTTGAATTTCTCTGCCGCAGAGAGATGCAGCTGCTCGGCCTTTGAGTAAAATCAACACATAAATTAATACTTGTTTTTGGGTACAAGTTGGGTGAAATATGTTGGGAATGTTTTAGACATGGAGCTAAGGAAAAATATCAGGCATATTTAAATTGAGTGGGTAAATAAACTACAAGGAACAAGTAACCATCACCAGCTCCGACAACTGACCTTCATATGACCACATGTCTACCATGCCTTTTGCTCTGCGAGCCTTTTCTGTGTTTTTGGCTCATTTTTCCACAGCCTGTCTCTCTCGCTCTGTCTAAATGATGCTGTCTGGACTGTGTCGTGCCGCGGAAAATCGTAACGTGCAGAGGGATGCGGTCAGGGTCTTAATGAAGCAGGAGGGAAATGGAACAGTTGGGGCATTTTCAACTTGTCAGGCTGGGAATCGTGGAGCGCCGCCCTGCTGGCGACTCCACTATTTACAACCTGTATTAACGATGATTTCTGTTCACATTTGGTTTAGAGGCAAACCACGGTGAGAATTGTAAATTTTAAGGAGGGCACAAATAGGCTGCAAAGAGATAAGCACATATTAATTGAGGAGGAATTAAGAGGCCAGTCGCAGTCTGATAGTATGCATTTATAAACGTTGTTACTAAATTCAGAAACAGCAGATTTTTTCAAGTTTTGAATTGTCTGAATTTTGATCTTCAGAAGAATTTTAGTTCACAAATACAGGGACATGGAACGCAGGATGTTTGCATGGAGCTAAAGAAAGCCACTGGGAAGGCAAACAGCTTGTGCATGTAGACTGAAAGAATAAGACCACCTATCCACTATTATGTACGGCTTTTATGAGTCCTGTTCTGGAGACATTTGCGTGATTTTGATCTCCTTCATAAGTTGAAGCATAGTTAGCTGTGAAGTGCTGCAGCAAAGCTTCCCTCGATTGGTTCCCTGGAAGAAAGAATTATTTAACGATGGAAAGGTGACTCAATTTGCCCTCCCTGCATTACAGAAATATGATGAGCGATCTTAGAGAAACCTGCACGGTTTATACAGCGATTATGAAGAGTAGACAGTGAGAGTTTTGCGAGCCTCGATGGGAAATTAGAACTTTTGGGCACAGTCACAGCATAAGGGGTTCATCATTTTGGGCTGAGCTGAGTTGAAATTTCTGCATTCTGGCGTTTGTGGATAATGGGTGTTCCCGAGGCCAGTAGGTTTTGTCTGCTCCATCGCTCTGCACAATCAAGGGACAGATATAGAGGGTCTTTGGTCTTTCAGATAATCAAGGGGGTCTCGGGACTAGATGTGAAATTGAAGTTTAATGTCGTAGATCTGCCATGAATGTACTGAAAGCGGTTCAAGCTCGATGGATTACATGATCCACTCTAACTCCTATGTCTTTAGTTCTTGTGTTTAGAAATCACTATTGCCAACATTGTAATCCATTTGTCAGTGATTTTTCCTTTCACTTCAACTATGAAAGCCTCTTTGAAATACTATGCTTCGATTAAAAATGCTTGTAATGTTGCCTATATTTATTCTATTGTCAATGTCACATTTGTGGTCTTCTAATCATCGTCTAAGTTATTAACAACTACAGTGAATAGTGGAGATCCTTCTGAGCACTGGTAGTTACAGCCTGCCAAACGTAATCACGGCCCATTGCCTCTAGCCCCTGGTTTCTTCCCATTGAACCCTAGCCAAAGAAATAATTTTCATTCAATTCTATCAGCATGATATTTAGCTAGCAAACATTTATGTAGGACTTTGACAGATGTCCCATTGAGGTTGATACATATAAAGTCCATAGACATTCCACTGTCATATACTTGAGTTACATTAAATAAATCCAACGAATTTGGCAGTCATAACCTACCATTTAAAAACCAATGATGGCTTTATCTGAATTGCAGAAACATCTCAATGTGTTAACAAACGCTTTACATTAGAGAAAAGCTGTCGTGATTTCCCTTCAACGAAGGGAAACTAACGCAATTGCCCTATAATTCCATGGTTTCCTTCTGACATATTTCTTAAATGGCGAAGAGAACAGGCAATATTTTCCAAAATTACGGACTTGTAGCCAAGTGTAGAAAACTGCGTACATTTATGTTCAGAGACATCTACAACTGGCCTGACTGCACCCTTAATTATCCTGCAATGCATTAATACGGTATTGAAAATTGTTCAGTTTTTATAGCTATTAATTTCTCCATTACTGTTATCCTGCTTACATTCACTTTGTTGAACGTTTGTTGTGATTCACTAATAACTTCCTTGTGATGCCTGGTATGTTTTCCTTCACGGAAAGTGTTTAAGGAAGGTAATTATTCAGCATGTCTGCCACCTCCTTATTTTCATGAACAATGGCGCCATTGTCAGATATTAATTGCCTCGCATTGCTTCTGACTATTCATTTCCTAGAAACATGGAACACCAGAACAGGAGTAGGCCATTTGGCTCTCCAAACCTGTTCCGCCATTCAATGTCATCATTGCTGATCCGCCAAATTAACGCCGCCGCCTCGCGCTCTTCCCACATCCTTTCAATGCTTTAGGTACCAGGAAACTATCTATTTCCCCCCTAAGCGTATTCAGTTATCTGGCCTGTAAAGACTCATGTAGTAGAGAATTCCATCTGTCCACCAGCCTCTGAGTGAAGATTATGTTTCCTCATCTCAGTCCTAAGTGGCCAATCCCGCATCCTGAGACAGTGGCTGCATTATTTTCGACGCCTCAGCCGGAGGAATCATCATCACTGCATCCAGTCTGTGCATCCCTGTCAGACTGTTATACGTTACAATGTGAGCTCATCTAATTCATCTGAACTCCAGGAAACTTAGATCTAAGCGGTCAAATCATATTTCACCCGACAAACCTACTATGACAGGAGTCATTTTGGTGAACCTTCTCCGCAATCCCTCTGTGGCAGTAGATCTTTACTTAACGACGCAGGCCAAAGCTGCACACGATACTCCCAGCTGTTTTATCAGCAAGGGCCAATAAAGCTGCAGCAATACATCCTTGCTCCTGTGCTCATGCCCTCCGCCAATGACGGCCGACGTACCTTTTGCATTCTTAACTGCTTCCTGAGCCTGTATTTTTGTTTTCAGTGATAGGTGTACATGGAAACCCATGTCATTTTTTAAAATCAACATTACCAAATCTATCAACATTTAAAAAAAATCTCTCCATTCTTTTTTCACTACCAATGTCGATAACTTCACACTTCTTGATGTTATCCAGCCTCTGCCATTAATTTCCCACTCCGTTCAGCGGTCTAAAACGTCTTGAATCCTCTTTGCATCCTCCTCACCGTTACTACCCCCAATCACATGTGATTTAATTTTGCACACTAACCGCTTGGTAGGAGTTTCATCAAAAGCTTTCTGAAAATTCAAATACAAATCTTCCACTGGTTCTCCCTTATCCTTTCAGCGCGATACAAACCCTGGCATGTTTGTTTTGGTATTAGTGGCACGTTTCTTTAAATATTGCTCTTTATAAAATTCTTCCCTTCTCTTCTGTCACCATTTGATCCTCTTTGTATATTTCCCATGCCACACGATCTGTGCTTTGTGCATTAATTTAAGTAATTATTTTATTCTCCTTTTATATTTATTCTTGACACCCTGCTTGTTCTTGTATATCATTTTGGAAAGTAGGTGTATTGTAGGTTTTGATATAATTTGGGGTCTGTAGCCAATTCAATTACCTTTGAAAATCCTTCCACTATATATCGTTTGCCCTTCTCATTCACAGATTTACCCCTCGTTGTTTGTCAGAGAGGAATTTACCTCAGACACGTTAAACATTTTTGCCAATTTTCTTACATTTGCTGATCTGCCTATCACAAACTTCATGGACGTTGCATTGACAAAGATGTAAGTAAGGCAAAGATCAAATGTATAGCTAAAAGCAGCTGATATTCAGGGAACGGCAATTGATCTCAGGAAGATACGCGAAGGAAAGAAATGACAGTCAAAGAGATATAATAACAAATAGAAACATATACATAGAAAGTAGTAGCGGGAATAGGCCATTCGGCCCTTCGAGCCTGCTCAGCCATTCCTTATGATCATGCTGATCATCCAACTGAAGGGGCTGCTCCCACTTTTTCGCCATAGCCTTTGATCACTTTAGCCCCAAGAGCTAGCTCCAACTCCCTTCTTGAAAACATACAATGTCTTGGCCTCAACTACTTTCTGTGGTAGCGAAGTCCACATGTCTACCATTATCTGGGAGAAGAAATGACTTCTCATTTCAGCCCTAATTTCTCAACCTCTTACCCTCAGACTGTGACCCCTGGTTGTGGAGTTCCCCACAATCGGGAACATCCTTCCTGCATTTTCCCTGTCTCGTCATGTTAGAATTTTCCAGGTTTCTATGAGATTCCCCCTCATTATTCTGAACTTTAGGGAATATAATCCTCACTGACTCAATCTCTCCTCATATCTGAGTCCCGCCATCCCAGGAATCAGTCTGGTAAACATTCGCTGCAATCCGACTACAAAAAGAGCATCCTTCCTGGGATAAGGAGACCAAAACTGCACACAATATTCGAGGTGTGGCCTTACCATTGCCCTGTAAAATTGCAGCATGACATCCCTGCTACAGTACACGGTACCTCTCTCTATGTTGGACATCATGCCATTAGCATTCTTTACCACCTGCTGTACCTGCATGCGTACCTTCAACGGCTGGTGTACGAGGACTCGTTGCACTTTCACCTCTCTCAATTTATAGCCATTCAGATAATAATCTACCTTCCTGGTTTTGCTAGCAAAGTGGACAAGCTCACATTTATCCGCGTTATACTGTATCTGCCATGTATTTGCCCATTTACGCAGCGTCAAAATCATGAGCATAAATTGTGACAACTGGGGACCCATCACCGATCCCAGTGGCACCCCACTAGTCACAGCCTGCCATTCAGAAATGAAACCCGCTTATTCCTACGCTTTGTTTAATGTCTGCCAACGAGTTTTCTATCCAGCTCAATACACGACTTCCAATTTCATTTGCTTTAATTTTACACGCCAATCTCTGATGTGGGATTCTGTCGAAAGCCTTCTGAATGTCAAAATAAACCACGTCAACTGGCTCTCCCTCATCAACCCTACCAGTTACATCCTTGAAAACTTCCAGTAGACTTGTCAAGCATGATTTCCTTTTCGTAATCCCATGCTGACTCTGTACGATTCTGCCACTTTTTTTTTTCCACACTGCTCAACAATCAAATCTTTCATAATTAACTCTGTAATTTTCCCCACTACATTCGTCAGACTGCCTGATCTATAATTCCCTGTTTTCATCTGCCTCCGCTTTTAAATAGTAGGGTTGCATTAGCTAACCTCCATTCTGTTGTTACTGTCCCAGACTCTATAGGATCTCGGAAGATGAGCACCAATGCATCCAGTTTTTTACGGCCGCTTCCTTAATTACTCTGGGGTGTAGATTGTAAGGCCATCCGGTTTTACTGGCCTTCAATCCCATCAATTTCCCCAACACAATTTCTCTATTTATACTGATTTATTTCAGTTCCTCGCTCTCACTAAACCCTATGTTTCTCCACATTTCTGGTATGTCATTTGTGTCCTCATTTGTGAAGACAGATCCAAAGTATGTAATTAGTTGTTCAGTCATTTCTTTGTTCCCCTTCGTAGATTCCCCTGTTTCTGACTGTAAGGGACGTACATTTGTGTTCACCAATCGTCTCCTGTTCACACACCTATAAATAAAAATAAAGTCACGTTATGTTTTCCCTGCAAGCTTACACTCGGACACATTTTTCCCCTTCTTCATCAAATCCTCTTTTTCTGAATTATAAACGTTTACCATTCCTCAGGTTTGTTGTTTTTTCCCGATCAATGTGTATGCTCCTTCCTTGCATCTAATGCTAACCCTAATTGCCCTAGTAAGCCATGATTTGCCCACCTTTCCCATTATACAACGTGAATTATTTTCAATTTTGCTCACTAGCCTTCAGAAGGCTACATAGTCGAAGAAAATTGAGAACAAGCCGATCACAATAATGCACAATGAGCAAACGGAGCAGCTTTCAACAGGATTTAAAGGAAAGAGAAATGTATAATGAACAGATAGCATGATAAAACAAGGAGGAACCAGAAGCGTTTAGAATCAATGTCGGATCTAAAACTTTGGAAGGCAAAGAAGTACTATAAAATTTACTTTTCGCATAACATAACAAAGTAATGGGAAAACATGCCACAGAGAAGCTGTTATCAAAATGGAATCAGCAATAAGTCAGGTTCATTAAAGGACAGGCTCAGATAATGGCATTAAATTGTAGAAATAACTTACGTTTATTTTGCCTCATTTTTAACAGTAAATTTAACATTACACCATTACAACCGCAATATAAATCTCATTCTCTCTTTTCGACGCTCCAAACCCTCTCACTCCTGGTCTCCCTCTCCCTCTGTCTCATTTATATTCTTCTTTATGTGTCCTCTTCTTTTGCTGCTAAATTTCTGCCACTCTTCCTCTACCTGGTTCAAAGTTCTAAATTACGACTCCTCCTGTATAGTTTCTATGCCAACACAGGAACTTATTGTTTTATCTTAGTTGTTTCTCGGTGCCTTTGGCAAGGCCAGCATTTGTTGCCCGTCCTTAATTGCCATTGAACTGAGTGGCTTGCTTGAATATTTCAGAGGATAATTAAGGGGCAAGCACTTTGTTGTGGATCTGGAGTCAGAAGTAGGCCATACTACCAACGGATGACAGCTTTCCTGTCCTAAAGGACATGACTGGACCCCCTAGAATTTTTGCGACAAACGTTTCATTGTGGCCATTACTGAGAATGGCTTCCCAGTTCCCGATTATCAATTGAATTACAAATTCCAACAGCTACCGTGCTGAAACCTAAACCCTGGCCGCCTGGGTTACTAGTCCAATGGCACTACCGCTAAGCCACCGTCTCCGTGTCCCCCGTCCCTGTAAGACCTTAACTCCGCTTCTAAAGCCCCGGTTTTAAAAAGATCTGCCATGGATGTGCGAAAATGGCTTTGAGTCTTGCGAAACATTTCTGTAAATCTGAGGGATGTTTATGTTTGAATTTAAATTCTGCTGTAGATCTGCCTCTCCCTTGACTAAGCAAAAATCCAGAACAATTTTAATCCCATTTCATTTGAAGTGAATATATTCAACCGTTTATCTACACTTGCTGGCTCGGGAGTCGAGAATGAGGTTACACCGTCTGAGAATAAGATTCCATTACCGAGTGTCAAAGTTTGGAGCAATATCTTTAGACAAAAGTTTGTCATCTTTGAAATTCCCCACCACAAAGGGCTGTGGGTGTTCAGCTGTTTTTGCATATTTTGGACTGAAATTGCTAGGTTTTGGACTATGAATCCTGTAAAGATCCTGCAGGAAGTGAGTGTAAAATATATATCAGCATTATTATATTAATTGGCACTGCAACATCGAAGGCCCAAATGGCATAACGCCTCTTCTATTTCTGATATTTGCTCTTTAAATCTACCTGGTACATTTTTTCCCCTTATTGCTGACAGTCTGTCTTTGTAACTGAAGCTGTTTCATCGACTTCAACATTTGCATCACACATTTGAATAAACTGTTAGCAATTGCTGCTGATCAACTGCTCATAACTAGATAGGGAGAACTAATGATTCGGGGAAGGCAGCATCATAGGCAGGTTAAATAACATGAAACAGGCTTTTCTAGAAACCATCACATAGTGGCAGGGGATTCGAAATGAACATGAATAACATTCATAGGATCATTGCCATGTTGGTTTTCATCTTCAGCGATTAATCTGGCAAGGGGCGGTTGGGAAATGGGGGGAATCTGGGAGGTGATTTTATGTAAGTTAGAGGGCACAATCATTACCCAGTTATTATGAAAGCCAGCAAAATTGTACTGACGGTATTAGACTTTTAACATAAACCACAGGAGAAATGAACAATTGTTTTACTTGTAAATGGGGACACCATCTTTCAGAAATTAATAGCTCGCTATGAGAATGATACGGGAAAAAATAGGAGCAAGAAATTCCAAAAGAAAATAAATGATTCTGTTTGGGGAGGTCGTGGCTTGTGGCGGGGGAACCCGTATCCTGGCAACGGGAATGCAATTTGTGTTATTTAACTGTAACGGCATATAGACGAGGAACATTGGAAGTGCTTTGAAAGTGATCAGTAGTATTCAGGTTATAATGTTCAACTAAAATAAGAACAAAAATTGTCATTTATGAAACACACTGGGTAAATTAATGGATCAGAACAAAACTAATTTTAAAGTCTTAAGCCTGCATTGTACAATGACAATACAGGATATGATGCCGAAAAGCACATCTCTCTCTCTCTCTCTCTCTCTCTCTCTCACTCGCCCTCTTTCTCTCTGTCCCTCTTTACTCCGGCCCGACATTCTAAGACAAGATTAATCTTGAATCATTTAACTTCACACAAGCCCAAAAAACACATTGAAAATGTTTCACGCCATGACGTCAGCTGTTACATCCCTGGAAATATATTTTTTCCTGTCATTACAATTCGAGGGAAGTTTCCTTTTGCTTTGAAACTCAGCCGTAGATCTGCCTCACCATCTCACCCACTTCCATTCCAGGCATCGTTTTGTTATATTTAATCTTACAGGGATATATATATCTGCTCGCTTATGTATAAATATTTGTAGGATGATCTACTGGCGTTACCGGGCAAGGGACAGCCATTTATGAGTAAGATGTGAACATTTTTCTTTCACTCAAAGCGTTGTGATGCTTTGAACTTTTCTGCCACTGATAGCAGCAGATTGATTGGCGTTGAGTCTCGACAGGGCATGATTTAATCAAACCTTTCGATGTGATTGGGATGAAAGGAAATATGCAGACTTTTTGCGTTTGATGAAAAGTAAAATATTAGATGCAACTGTACTGAATGGGGCTGCAAGCTGAGAGAACAAAATGAGCTAAACCTGCGTCTATATCATATATCCTGATGATCACATGTGTTCAATGTGTTTTGCTCTGGTCAACTTCTGTGCTTGTTTTCTGCATATTTTTCACAGCCTGCTCTGTAACAGAAGCGATTTCGTCAGTATATAAATTTACCTTCAACATTCAAATATTTGGCATGCAATTTGTTCATGCTGAACACAGAGTTTACATGTGGGATTCAGGTTCTTCAACAAAGGGAGGATCAGAGATATGTTAAACAACGCCAAGTTCATTCTAAAGCCCAGGTAATCTTAGAGGGAATTTACACTGAGTCATTATCTCTGTGTTACAGGGCAAGATGCTTAACCCTTAGGCAAATTTACCAAATCAGTGGTCGTGAACCTAGACTTTGAAAAATCACCGATGCAGATATGAGAACCATATTTGGCTGAAATAGAGGCAATGCCAATCAGAAAACAATTAGAAATATCTGAGAAAGATTGATAAATTCACAAGGGGGAACAAAATTCCAAAATATGACGAGCTAGTAATGAATCGATATTGGAGCAGTGAGAATGCAAATTGTGCAAGTAAACTCGAATCGAGTATTGATGACATAGAGAGAGAATAGCACTAGGAAATATATGTTTATCAGTGATTCATAAGTGAAGAGGCGTCTGGAATAGTATGTTACACCGAAACAAGCAATAGACAAAAATAGATAAGAATATAAGTTCCTGGATGAATAAAAGCAGACAACAAGTAATAAAAAAAATGAGTGAAAAGCATGCAATAACTGCAATGACAAGGAAGAAGAAGATGACAAGAAGCAAATCAAGGGTTTCGGGAAGAAACCAAAAATAAAAAGGAAGATAAAGGAAAACTTCGAAATTAAATAATGAATGAATAAATTACAGAATCAATAAAATACCCGAAAGACAAAATTGACAAAGGGCAAATCAGAATAGGAATAGGATAACAAGGATACATTCAGTAAATATAAGCTCGTAAGAAATGAAAGAGTTATCCTCTCCCCGCTCTCTCTCTCTGTCTCATTCATTCCATCCCTCTCTCTCTCTCTCCCTGCATCACAACCTCCCTCACTTGCTCTTATTCTTTTAATCATTTTGTGTCACTACAGCATAAGTGACTCTCTCCGCCCATTTTTCTACACATTGTTTTGAGGTGGATGGTGGGGGTGCGGGTGTGAGGCTATGTGGCGGGGTGGCTGAGCGGCGTATCGCCAGAATGACGGGACACACTCTGAGAATACGTGTGGCTATTCTGGGCTAAGCTGTGGAGCATTATCTTCTCAAAAAGCGTTGTGAATCATTGGAACTCTCTTTTCTGAAGGTATCTGGCTGTTTAGCTGCTGAGTATATTCAAGGCTGGAATGTAGGGGTTTTGGCAATAAAGGATAGGAAGGTACAGCAGGAAAGTTTATGAACGTCATAGATCCGGCATCATCATGTGTAAAATGAATGGAATATCAAAGGGCGAATTGCTTCGTGTTCGTTTAATTTTTTAAGTCATTATGCGTGCAAAGCACTTTGCGCTTATGCACATGTTATACATGTATTTCTGGCAGCCTGTAAGCGTAACTGAAACGTTCTCTCCAAAATGAAAATAGACCTTAAACACTTTGAATAAGTTGTAAATATTTTCTGCTGTTGGAGGAGTGCATTTACATAACATGTAAAAGTGCCTCGGGAAGGGCGCATCATGGCCGGCTTGAACAGCATGAATAATCACATTCCAGGTAGCAGAGATATTGGATGGTATTAAATGTAAATGTAAAGGTAGAGGTAAAGATATTAACAAAGCTATGAAATGAACAAAATTCATGGTTAGTAATCATATAAACATCAACCAGAGCAATCAGTCAGGGATGGAGTTTTGGGGAAAGGGGGAAATGCAACAGGGCCTTTGGTGAGCACAGGACACACCCTTAACCATTATACAGCGAGTGCAGCAAAGCAGTGGTGATGGATTTGGACATTGGATGAAAACCAGGGCAGTTAGGAGCCATCATGTTAGCTGAAAATGGACGCATCATCACCAACTCAAACCTAGCCATTTGTTTCAGCAACAAAATTGAAATATAAGAGAAGAATGAAGATAGAGAGAGAGAGGGTGGTGTATTCGGGACAAACTAGTCCCAATAAAATAGAAACAAAATAGCCAACCATAAAACATCCACATGAATAAAGGAATCCGAGCAATAATATAACTGAAGGTAGAAATCGTTCAGCGGGTAGAATGACGATAAAGGAGAGTCGGACGGACCGCATATCAAGAGGTTAGGGACGAATAATGAAGCGGAAGGGAAGCAGAAGCTTGGCAGTAAATCATTAATGAATAAATCAGCTAAAGCCTACTATATCCTATAAAAATAACAAAATGCAAATCAACAGATGTTTAGAGACAATATGGATGAATTAGAAAGAATAAACAATGAGGCATGGGCCGGGATATTCCATGTTTATATCTCTCACTGTCTCTTTCTATCTCTCTCTCGCTCACTCTGTCCTCAGTCAGGATTATATCTATATTAGCACGCCCTTAGTTAAACACTTTTACAGGAGCTGAGCACGCACACGAAACATATTTAACATAAGAAAATTAGCATTTAATCCATTCTTTAATAAACAGCTTCTCTGGATGTGCCGGACTACGACATTGGCATTAGTTCCTAGATGATTTTGCGTTTAATCGGGAGGGACATTGGTTGATTGCGTTTAACCTCTGCCTCAAACCTGCCACCCCATACAATCAACCACCATTCATAATTTATTTTTAATAAAATGTGATATTGCACAAATACACCTGCTATCTGGATAGTTGTGATCTTGTAGGGACAGAATAACCGTCAGCGATTTAGGTGTAATATATAGTGAAATGTCTTCAATCAAAGAACTGAGAATCTTTGACACCCTCTACCGCAGAGAGTTGCAGATGCTCGCCCTTTTAGTTTTTACAAAACAAAATTCAAAGGCGATTTTGGTACAAAGCTGACTAAAGACATTGGGAAAATTTATGAAGTGGAGCTAAGGTAAAAGATCCGGCATGTTTAAAGTGAGTGTGAAAATAAGCTGCAAATAACACGTCGCCTCCACCAGCTACTACAACTGAAGTTCATATGACCTCATGTCTGCAGTCATCTTCGGCCTATTAATCTTATCTGTATTTTTCCGTCACTTTTTCACAGCTTGTCTCTTTCTAAATGAAGCTATCTGGATTATGATGTGCCACGCCAAAGTGTAACACGCAATATAAACTTCATATAGTCAGGATATTATTGATGGAGGATTGGTAGCAGGGAGGTTGAAGGGAGATGGAACAGGTGGGACATTTTCAACTTGTCAGGCTGGAACTCATGGAGCACCGCAGGGATTACTGCTGGCGACTCCGCTGTTTACAAACTGTGTCAACAGATGGAGAGTAATGCATATACATTTGGTGTACAGACAAAATACGGTTAGAATTGTAAAGTATAGGGAGGGAAGGAATAGGCTGCAAAGAGATACACACACATTTAAATGAAGGGGGAAGCAAGGAGTCAGACGGTGTCTGATATTGAAATGTAGGAATTTATATACGTTTTTAGAAAAGAGAATAAACAGGAGAATGTTCAAGTTTTGAAACGTCTGAATATTGAGCTTGACAGGTTCGTAAGTTTATTATTACAGGAACAAGGAACGAGGTCATTTGCATGGAGCTAAAGAAAGTCATGGGAAGGCAAAGTACATGTGGCTCTACACTGAAAGGGCATTTTTGCACGAAATTTAGACAATATATAAACATTTATGTAGGGCTTTGATGAGACCTGAACTGGAGCAGCGAGTGTAAATTTGGTCACATATAAGGAGAAGCATAATTGCCTTGAAAGTGGTACAGTAAAAGTTCACGCTGTTGGTGTCTGGGATGAAAGGATTATCCAGTGATGAAAAGCTGATTCAATTGGGCCTCCCTGCAGGGTCGAAGAATAAGGCGTGATCTAATTGACAAATGCACGGTTTTAATAGGGGTTAACATGAGTGGACACTGAGAGTCCCGTCTCCATGCCTGCGAAAACAGATCACATGTGCACATTCACAGGTCTACGGATCAATCATTTTAGCTTGAGACGAGTTCAAATTTCTGCATTCAAACTTTGTGGATCTTGTGGATTCCCGACACCAGTGGGCTTTGTCTGTTCCATCGTCCTGTGCAGGCAATGGGCTGAGATAGACAGTTTTTGCTTTTTCAGAGAATCACGGGAGCTCGTGTGAAATTGAACTTGAGACTACAGATGAGCGATAATTGTACTGAATAGCGGTGCAAGCCCAAAATAAAAACGGAAAATGCTGGAAAAACTCAATAGGAAGAACAGCATCCATGGAGAGAATGAAAAACAGAGCTAAAGTTTCGATTCGTTTTTTAGTTTTAATTGTTTTGTTTTTATCCACGTATTTTTGTTTCTGTTGGTTTAATTTTATTCATTGCTTTACCCCCACCTTAGATCATGTTTTCATGCTTTTTCCCCAAACAGACCCATCCCCCAACCCACCTCTACAAATACCATCTATCATTTGTTCATGTTGTTCTTTCCAGAGTGCCTGCCCTTGTCCTACCATTAGCACGTTATTCTTTCTGATCTGAAAGCCACCATCTGCATCTCCTTTTAGCCAGTATCACCATCATTAGCACACCTTTATCATTTTGTCCATGATATCTCTGGCAACCTTTCCTTTGCCTCAACGTAGCACTGGCCTTCTATCTAGTTTCACCTGCTCTACCCCACTTGAACATCAGACACTTCATTACATTTTTACATCTCTTCAGCTCTGCAGAATTGTCATAAGGACTCGAAGTGTTAACTCCGTTTTCATCTCTCCACAGAAGCTCTAAGACCTGCATAGCTTTCCCAGTATTTTCTGTTTTTGTTTCAGGGTTCAAGCAACCACAGTATTTTGCTTTTACATCAGTGGTGCAAGCTCGGTGAATCATATGACCTACTGTAGCTCCTATTTCTTCAATTCTTACCGTTAGAACTCACAATTGCCTGCATCACAATCCATTCTTTTACAATTTTGTCCATTCATTTCAACTGTCAAAGCCTCGCTGAAATGACAAGCTTCCATTTAACCGATGCCTATATTTATGTCATTGGCAATTATATATTTGTGGTCTTCTAAACTTCATCTAAGTTATTAGTCACTACAGTGGATATTTGAGATCATTGTGGGACACCTGGAGTCACAGCCTGCCAATTGTTATCGTTGTCCATTTCCTCTGTCCTCTGGCTTCTTTCCACTGATCCTTAGCCAAAGCAATATTGCCTTCAATTCCATAATTATGAAACTTAGCTGACAGTCTCTTATGGAGGACTTTATCAGATGTCCCCTCGATGTTGATACACATAAAAATCCTAGACATTCCTCTGCAAAACACTTGAGTAAACACTTAAAAACATTAAATGCAATTCTTCAGGCAGAACTTGCCCTTTAAAAACAATGTTGGATTTCTCTGATCAGCTGAAACATTTCAAGATGTTTACACGCGCTTTATATCATATTGACCTGTCGTAATTCCCCTACAACAAAGCATACTCCAGCTGAACTCGAATTCCCTGGTTTCCTGATATATTTCTTAAACGGCGGAATGAAATGGAAGAATTTCTAAACTTAAGGAGTGGTAGCCACGTGTATAGAATTGTATAAGTTTATAGTTAAGGACATTTGTAGCGCTTGACTAAATCCCTTAATATCCTGCAATAAAACAATCTGTCCTGAAAATTTGTAAGTGTTTTGTGTCAATAATTTCTCTGATACATTTCTCCTGCTGACGTGAACATTGTTGAGCCTATTCTTTCTGATGAAATTAATTTCCTTGGATGCCTGGAATGATGACCTCTCCCTTCAATTCCAATAGTACAGGGATGCAATTATTCAGAATAGAAGCAAAAAACTGTTTATTCTGGAAATCCACAACAAAAATAATAATTAAACTACCTGTAAAAATTCAGCAGGTCTTATATAATTATTCAGAATTGTTCAAAATAACTGTCATCTCCTTAATTTCATTGACAATGGCGTCATTATCAGATGCAACTTGCTTCTGGCTATTCCAATCTTAGAAACAGGGAACATCAGAGCAGGAGTAGTTCATTTAGCCGTTATAAACTGCTCCGAAATTGAGTTCTATGAGAATGTAAAAAGCTGGATATAAAATTAACTAAGTGGCAGGAAACAAAATAATAATTGCTGACGGGCGCTTTTGTGATTAGAGAGCTGTTTCCATTGAGGTTCCTGTTTACTTAGTAATAGTTCCTTTACTTTGTGTAGCGTCTGTTAATGATTTTAAATGTAAATGCAACATGGAGAACAGAGCTGACCTCCCGAGGTGTGGTGAGAGTGACTGTCCTTTACATCAAAGTAGCCTTTGGCCGCATGTGGAATCAATGAGCGCCAGCTAAACTGGAGTCAATGGGAATCAGGGGCAGAGCTCTCCACCGGCTGGGGTCATACAGAGCTCAAAGGACGATGCCTATGGTTGTTGGATGTCATTCATCTCAACACCAGGACATCACTACAATAGTTCCTGAGGTTAGTGAACTAGGCCCAAGCATCCTCAGCTGCTTCATCAATGACACACCTTCCATCATAAGATCAGAAGTGGGGATGTTCGCTTATGATTGCACAATGTTCAGCACCATTGGCGGCTCGTCAGATGCTGAAGCTGTCCACGTTCAGTGCATCCAGGCTTGTGCTGACAAGTTGAAATCAAATTTCGCGCCACACAAGTATCAGGCAATGACCATCTCTAACAAGTGAAATTCCAACCATCGCCCCTTGATTTGAAATGGCATTTTCATTACTAAATGACCCACTATCAAAATCCAGTGGTTACCATTGACCAGAAACTGTACTGAACTATCCATTCAAATGCTGTCTCTACAAGACCTGGTCAGACTCTAGGAATCTTGGCATGAGTAGCGCGATATAGACTCCCCAAAGCCTGTCCACCATCTACAAGGCATAAGTCAGGAGTTTGATAGAATAGTCCTTACTTGCCTGGATGAGTGAAGTTCCAACAACACTGAAGAAGCTGAACACCGTCCAGGACAAGCATTTCGCTAGATTGGCAACACATCCACAAACATTCAATCCCTCCACCACCGCCGCACTGTAGCAGCATTGTGCACCATCTACAAGATGCAATTCAGGAATTCACTAAGGCCCCTTAGACAGCACCTTCCAAACCCACGACCACTATCACCTATAAGGACAAGAGCAGCAGATTGATGGGAATAACACCATCTGGACGTTCCCCTCTAAGGCACTCACCATCCTGACTTGGAATTATATCGCAATTCTTTCAATGTCGCTGGTCCAAAATCCTGGTATTCCCTTCCTAACTGCATTGTGTGTGTACCTATACCACATGGGCTGCAGCCGGTCAAGGGGGCAGCTCACCACCACCTTCTCAAGGGCAACTAGGGATAGGAAATAAATGCTGCATCAACCAATGCAGCCCATAATCCGTGAATGGGTAAAAATTAAAATCAGCATTGTCATATCATTTGGCACTGCAATGTTGAAGGGCCGAACGGCATGCAGTTGCTTATATGCCTGATATTTGAATGCCTGCTATGTGCTTTGCTCTTTAAATCATCTCTGTTTCTGTTTTTTCCTTATTTCTGATAGTCTGTCCCTTTAACTGATGCTGGATTTGTAATCATCGTATTTTATGTGAAACATTTAGATCAACTATTAGCAAATTCTTCTGATCTGCTGCTCATGAATCGATATCGAGAATTAATGCCTCGGGGACTGCATCATAGTCAGGGTAAATAGCATGAATATGTTTGTTTTAGAAACCATAGCATAGTTGCAGGGGCTTGAAAGCAAACAAGTTGACAAAGCTATGGAATAAATTAAATTCAAATGATAATTATCATGTTGGATCTCAACTACAGCAATTACGCTTGCAAGGAGAGGTTGGGAAAGGTACCCAAGTGGCTATTTTATGTACGTTAAAGGACTCAACCATTACTCAGTTAATAGGAGGTGCACCAAAATATCGCTGTAGAATTCGGATTTCGAATATAAGCCACAGGAGAAATGGGTAAAGGTTTTAGGTGTAAATGGGATCGTCATCTGTCAGAAATTAATTGCTTGTTCTGACAAGGTTTTGGAAAAAAATAAATAGAAGCAAGAAAATCATTTAAAAAATATTGTTTGAAAAAACCTTATATTCTGGCAATGGAAATACAATTTGTGTAAATAAACTGGAATAGAATATTGACGAACAGATCTGAAAATATTTTATAAATTGATCAGTAGGAGAATTAATCAGGAGAAATATAATAAAAACAAAATAGCCAATAATAACATTCACTGGATCAATAAATCGAATAGAACAAAACTAAATTTAAAGCCTGATGCCTGCAGTAAGTACTATGACAACAATTACGAGGGTAAGGAAAAGCAGGCCTCTCTCGCTCTCTATCTCTCTCTTTCTGTTTCTCCGGCTGACCCTCTCGCACATGTTTAATTTTGGAACGTATAACATCACACAAGTCCACCAAACAGACTGAACACATTTAACGTGAAGACTTCAGCAATTCCATCCCCATCAAGATTATCTTTCTGTCATTTTACTCGAGGAAAGTTTCATTTTGCTTTGAACCTCTGGCGCAGAACAGACTCATCATTTCACCCACTTCCATTACTCAGCACGGTTTGATATATTTCATCTTAAAGTGATTTACATGTACTCGCTTAGGTATACATGTTTTTAGGGTAGAGATACGGAACAAGGGTCAGACTATTATGAGTAAGATGTGAAGATTTCTTTTTTCACTCAAAGCGTTGTGAATGTTTGGACTTTTCTGCCACACAAAGCAACAGATTTCTCGGTTGTTAAGTGTAATCAAGGCATGATTTAATCAAACTTTAATGTAATTGGGATGAAAGGCTATATGGAGTTTGTTAGCGTTTGAAGAAATATGTAATATTAGATGCAGTTGAATTGAAAGGGGCTGCAAGCTGAGATGGCAAATTGAACCGTTCCTTCATCTTAGGCACCGATGATTAAATGTGTTCACTGTGGTCATCGCCTATGTTTTTGTCCCTTTATTCTTCACAGTCTGTCTCCACCTGCTTGTTACTGATGCCTATATTTGTGTCATTGGCAATTTACATTCGTGGCCTTCTAAACTTCATCTAAGATATTAGTCACTACATTGAATAGTTGAGATCCTTGTGGGACACCGGAAGTCACAGCCTGCCAATCGTTATCGTTATCCATTGCCTCTGCCCTCTGGCTTCTTTCCACTGATCCTTAGCCAAAGTAAAATTGTCTTCAATTACATTAATATGAAACTTAATTGGCACTCTCTTATGCACGACTTTATCAGATGTCCCCTGGATGTTGATACACATAGAAATCATAGACGTTCCTCTGTAAAACACTTGAGTAATAACTTCAAAACATTACATGCAATTCTTCAGGCAGAACTTGCCCTTTAAAAAGAATGTTGGCTTTCTCTGATCAGCTGAAATATTTCAATATGTTCACATGCACTTTTTATCATAGTGACCGGTCGTAACTTCCCAACCAGAAAACTTGGTCCAGCTGAACTAAAATTCCCTGTTCCCTGCTGATCAATTTCTTAAACGGCTGATCGAAATGCAAGATTTTCTAAACTTAAGGAGTGGTAGCCAAGTGTACAGAATTGTAGAAGTTTCTAGTTAAAAAGACCTGTAGCGTTTGACTATATACTTTAGTATCCGGAAATAAAACAATCTGGTCATGAAAATTTGTAAGTGCTTTGTACCATTAATTTATCCAATACTATTCTCCTGCTGACGTGAACTTTGTGGAGCCTTTTGTTTCTGATTTACTATTAATTTCCGCAGGATGCCTCGCCTGGTGACCTCTCCCCTCAATTCAAATACGACAGGAATGCAATTATAATGAATAGTAAAAAAAAAGAACTGTTGATGCTGGAAATCCACAACAAAAATAAGAATAAAAATACCTAGAAAAATTCAGCAGGTCTTATAGAATAATTCAAATTTATTCAGATGGCGTCAATGTCAGATGCAACTTTCCTCACATCGCTTCTGGCTATTCCATTCTTAGAAACATGGAACATCAGAGCAGGTGTAGGTTACTTAGCCCGAATACAATGTTCCGCAATTGAATCTCATTATGGTGATGCTTTACCGAAAATCTGTGCTCTATTGCTCTCCCCAGGTTTCTTAACACGTTGAACGTCCATAAATCTACCTATTTCCGTCTTAACTACATTCGGTGATCTGGCCAACACAGCCATATGTAGGATGGATTGCCATATGTCTACCTGAAACAGAGTGAAAAAGTTTTTCCTCATTGCAGTCCCAAATGCATAACCCGTTACCTCAGATTATGGCCACAGTATTTCGAGCCACCAATAAAGGAAACATCATCACTGCATTATGTATGTCCATCCCTGTCAGAATGCTGTTCATTCAATGAGACCCCCTCCCATTCACCTAAACTCCAGCAAATACAGGCTTAAGCAGCCCTATTTCTCTTCATGCGGCAATCCTGCCATCCCAGGAACCATTCTGCTGAACATTCTTTGCACTCCCTATGTGGAAATGCATAATTCCCTAGGGAGGGAGAACAAAACTGCGCACAATACTCCACGTGTGGTCTCACCAAGCGCCAGTAATGCTGCAGGAAGCCATCCAAACTCCTCTCATCAAGCCCTCACGCAATGAATCTTAAATCACCAATTCCAAAAGTTCTCCCTTAACTCTTCTACTATTTGCAAACCATTATCAAAGCTTTAATGGTTATTCTGGTATTCTGTCCAAGTTTCTTTAAATATTGTCCTTTTCTGATCCTTCCTTTTTGACCTGTCAGCATTTTTTGCTCTTTGTATCGTTCCCATGAAGCTGGATCTGTGCTTATGCATTTATTTACTCATTTATTTTATTTTCATGCCATGGTTTTCTTCACTCCTAGTTGCCCGTGAATGTCGTTTTGGCAAGTGGAAGTATTTCATGTTTGTATATAAGTTGGTCCCAGCACCCAATTAAATTATCTTTCAGCAACCCTCCAATATTGTTTGTCCTCCACAGTCACAGCTTGGTACCCTCATGTTTACCAGAGAGGAAATATTCTCAGACAAATCAAGAATCTCGCCACTCCTCTTGCATGTGATGGTCTGCGTAACCCATACGTCATGGAGGATGCATTGAAAAATATGTAAGTAAGGCTAATATAAAATTAATAACTAGTACACAATTGGTATCCAGGGTACGGGAATGGATCTCAGGAAGGAATGCTCAGAAAAAAATAATGAAATTTAAAGGGATAAAATAACAACGTGTATTTTTTTAATAACGTGAACAATTGGCTTCAGAATAATACATATTAAGCTGAAAATTAAGAAGAAGCTGATCACAATAAAGCACCATGGCAAAAAGCACCTTTCAACAAAATTGAAAGTAAAGTGAAAGGTAATCACAAAATGCAATGAACAGAAAGAAGAATACAACAAAGAGGAACTGGTAGCGTTTAGAATTAAAGTAAGGATTAGAAGTTAGGGAGGCAAAGTGGAACTATGAGAATTAATTTTCATCTTACATAACAAGAAACACTAAAGCATACCATAGGGAAGCTAATATCAAAAAGGATGCAGCATTATAGAAAGGAATGTGATTTAAATGGAGTGGTTGCAGAAGAGATCACCAGGATGTTGCCTAGGATGAAACATTTAAGTTATGAAGGGAGGTTGTAAAGATTCGGTTAGTTTTCTTTGGAGCAGAGAAGGCTGAGGGGCGACCTGATCGAGGTGTACAAGATTATGAGGAGCATGGACAGGGTGGAGAATTAACAGCTGTTCCCCTTATTTGAAGGGCCAGTCACGAGGGAACACAAGTTCAACGTGAGGGGCAGGATGTTCAGGGGGATATGAGGAATAAAGTTTTTAGCCGGAGGGTGGAGATGGTCTGGAATGGACGGCCTGGGAGGGTGGCGAAGGCCGGTTGTCACACATCCAATCTAAACACCTGAATGAGCACTTGGCACATGAGAACATTCAAGGCTATTACCAAGTGCTGGTAAAGGGGATTAGGTAGGTATGTCAGGTGTTTCTCACATGTTGGTTGCGGACTCGATTAAATTAATGAAGGGCCTCTTATGCGCTGCATGATTCTGTGATTAATTCAGGTTCATTAACCGGCGGACAGTGTATCTCAATTTATGAGCTGAGAAACAACAGATACTTATTGCCCCTAACGTTTAGAAATCAACGTGACAATACACATTTACAGTCACAACATTTTCCTCATTCTCCCTTGTGGAGGAGTCAAAACCCCACAGACCAGATATCCCTCTCTTTCTGTCTCATTCATATTGATTGGCGTGTTTCCTTTTTAGTTGCTGCTCTATCTCTGCCCCTCTCGCATATCTGTGCCAACGTTCCAAATTAAGACGGCTCCTATAACATTTTTTTTTTGTGCCAGACAATAACTTATTGTGTCATGTTATTCTTTGATCGATGTCACTGGCAAGGTCGGCATTTATTGCCCAACCCTAATCGCCTTTGAACCGAGTGGCATACAAGTCGTTTTCAGTGGGTAATTGAGAGTGAAACATTTTGTAGAAGACCTGAAGTCACATGCAGGCCAGGCCAAGTAAGGATGGCAGGTTTACTTTACTTAAGGGCATTAGTGGACCAGATGGATTTTTACGAAAACCGTGTCAATGTCACCGTGGCTGAGACTAGCTCCCCAATTCCTGTTTATCAATTGAATTTAAATTTCACCAGCTGCCGTGGTGCAACTTGAGCCGTGGTCATCTAGATTACTAGGCTTCTGACGTTACCGCTATGCCACCGTACTCCGCCCCTCCACCCCCACAACCCTACCCAACGCCCACCCCCCCAAACCCCGCACGCTGCGTGAGCCAGCCTCAGCTGCTGCTTCCACAATTTTAAAACGAACTTTCATGCATGTGTCAAAGTGGCGTTGAGTCTTGCACGATATTGTTTTAAATCTGAGGGAAGTTAATGTTTGGATTATGCTGCAGTTCAGCTTCCCTTCCATGGCTCAGCAGAATTCCAGAACCCATTTCTTCCAATTCAATTTGAAGTGTATATATTCAAAGTTTATCTATACTTGCTAGCTGGGAAATCAAAATTGAGACACATCCACTGAGATTAAGACTATTAACCTAGTGGTAATTTTAGGAAAAATGACTTCACACAAGTTTTGTGAACTTTGGAATCATCCACCGCAAAGAATTGTCCATGTTCAGCCGCTATGCATATTTGGGGCTCATTTTGGTAGGTTTTTGGATAATAAGTCATATGAAGATACTGCAGGAAGTTAGTGTTAATGATATATCAGTATTATCACAATGTTGGGCTTTGCCACATCAGCGAGCCGAATGTCAAACCGCTCCTTCTATTTCTGATGTTTCTATCCCTGCGTTGTGCGTTGGTATTTAAATCTTCTTGGTCTTTTTTCCCTTATTTCTAACAGTCTGTCCCGGTAACTGAAGCTGTTTTAGCCAACTTCCAAATTTATCTGAAACATTTGAATAATTTGTATGCAATTGCTGCTGACCTACTGATCAGAATTCCAAATCGAGAACACATTCCTGAGTGAATGCTGCGTCAGTGCCAGGTGAAATAACATGAACAACTCCATTCCAGAAACCATCACAATAATAGGATATTCACCAAAATTGTGCTGACAGGTCTAGATATTGCATAAAATCCATAGGAGGAATGGACTATCACTTTAGCTGGAATTGGGAACTTAACCTGTCAGAAATTAATAGCTTGTTCTGACAAGGATTCGGAAAAACAATATAAGTAAGAAAAGCCCAAAAATAATTGATTGGGGGTTGGGGGAACTAATATTCTGTCAGTGGGAATTTCATCTGAGTAAATGAACTGGAATAGAAAATTGTCGAACAACACAATAAATATTTTAGAAGTTTTAAAGTGATCAGGAGGAAAATATTCCCTAAAATAAAAACAAAATAGGCAGTAATAATACAGCCTGGTTCCAGAAATGAAACAGAACAATATTAAATTTAAAGCAAAATGCCTGCAGTAACTACAGAGACAATAAAGGAGAGAATGACGAAAAGGAAATCTCTCACTTTCTTTCTCTGATTTTCTTTTGTCATATTTATTATAAAGACAGATTTTCCTTTTATCCTCTGACGCAGGCCTGTCTCAAACATCATTCCCGAGCTCGATTTGTAATATTTCATTTGGTGGGACATGTATCTGCTCGGCTATCTATGCATGTTGGGTGGAATGTCTAAGCCCTAGAGAATCGGGACTAGGGACAGCAATTTATAAGTAAGATGTGACCAAATGTATTCACTCAAAGCGTTTTGAATCTTGCAGTTTATATGCCACAAAAAGCAGCAGATTGCTCTGTCGTTTAGTACAATCAGAAATGTTCTAATCAAACATGTTGATGCTTCTGGGATGAAAGGCTATATGGAGAGTTCAGCATTTGAAGACAATAAATTTACGAGATACAATTGAATTGAATAGGGCTGCAAGCTAAGATAACAAAATAAACTAACCTTGTGTCCATGGCTCATGTCCTGATGAACAGATGCGTTCAATATCTTTCTGGTCATCTTCTGTGCTTTCCCTCCCCGTCCAACCACCCTTATTTTCCACAGCCTGTCTCTGGAACTGAAGCGATTTTGTCAGTTTCCAAATTTCCTTCAGCATTTAAATAATTGGCAGCAATTGGTTCTTGCTGCAAACCGCATTTACACCTGGGATACGGGCTGTTCAACGAAGGGCGGATCAGAGACAGTTTAAACAACGAGAAGTGCATTCTTCAGCCCAACTGACATTGGAAGAAATTGGATGAAAATATGTGACCAAAGTCATGAAATGTTTAAATGCCCCACGGAAGGAATGAGTTCAGGCGTAATTTGAAGCAATACCAGCCAGATGTAGGAAGATGAAAATAATAATATTCGCAATATTAATAATAATAAATTATTCAAATAGATTGGGGAAATTGATATTAGCGATTGTGGTTGATTGGAGATATCTGTACACTGACTGGTGTCTCTCAGTCCCCTCTCTCTCTCAGAGGAGATATCTGTACACTGACTGGTGTGTCTCAGTCCCTCTCTCTCTCAGGGAGATATCTGTACACTGACTGGTGTCTCTCAGTCCCCTCTCTCTCTCAGGGAGATATCTGTACACTGACTGGTGTCCCTCAGTCCCCTCTCTCTCTCTCTCTCTCTCTCTCTCTCAGGGAGATATCTCTGAGACTGAGACTGTACACAGTTTTTCACGTTTGCTCCCACCGCTGCTCTGTAAATGCAATCAGAATGAGTTACTACTCTACCCCCAATTGCTTTGCAATAAATGTTTCTCGCTGCTGGTTTGTTTTACCTGGATGTTAACTTTCTGTGATTCAGGTACAAGGAGACCCTGTCCCCTCCGAATGCAAAACTTTCCCAGCTTCTCGCCGTGGAAATAGTTATCCTGCATGTTGCGTTTTCCCTGCCAAAGTGGATCGGTTGAGGGTGAAGTTCTCTCACTCTATTTTACCCTCCATTGCCACAGCCCCTCTCTCCCTGTGAATTTTAACAGAACTGGCCTTAAACGTTCCTTTGCAGCACCCCCCACCCCCCCCCCCCCCCACCCCCACCCCCACCCTCCTGTGGCCTTCCACCTCACACAGTGAGAAACTCCAACGTTAGAGGTTTCGGCGACCGGCTGATTGTGGGATCTTACTGTGCTTGTGTGCACACTCTGAAGCTGGGTCATTTCGGGGAGATCGGTGAAGGATTTTGTGATGTCCCTGCTCCCTTCCCCCCCCACCCCCCACCCCCCTTCCGACCTTCATTCCATCCTTGCTATCTGCTGGGTGTAATACTCGGTATTGTTTGTTAAACCCCTCACTACGGCGAACCCCGAGTGTTCTCGTATTTCTTTCAAACATTCAACGGACAGTGAATCCTCTTTGCCCAAGAGTAGGGCTGGTGGAAGACCAGAAATATAATTCAAAGTCAGGACCGTGAGTGGCTTGGAGGGGAACTTCCAGGTGGTGGTGTTCCCCATGTGTGTGCTGCCCTTGTCCTTCTAGATGGTAGTGGTCGTGGGTTTGGAAGGTGCTGTCGAAGGAGCTTTGGTGAGTTCCTGTGTTGCATCTTGTAGATGGTACACACACTGTTGATACTGTGCGTCGGTGGTGGAGGGAGTGAATGTTGAAGGTGGTGGATGGGGACTGAGTATTTACACAACACAAAACCTCAAACACTTGGAAAACACAAAAAAAGAAAGAAAAGCTACTTTCTTGAAACTCTCCCAGGCGGTCTGAAAGGTCCACTTCCACATGTTCTGTGTAAACGATTCAGTTTTTAGCACATAGAGCCTCTAAGGGAGACTACTCCTCTCTAGAGCTTGATGCAACGCATCCACGCATGGAAATAAATTTCAATGCTTCTACCGAGAAAAGCTGGCTGGAAAATCAACTCTCCGACAGGCTCCGAACTGTAAGTACAGAGAACAGGCTTTCCAGCTGTCTCATCATTTGCAGAGGTTTCCTCAGAGAGCAGGATTTAAACCTCATGGGCTTTGCCTGTTAACTCGCTTTGCCCTCGCCCCGTCCAGCTTTCCTCCGGCTGCTCCCTTTGTTTTGTGATTTTCCAACGTGAAATGAATAATTATTCGACGCCCCTCCCCTCACATTTTGACAAATTTAAGCAGCACCGCCCTTGTGTCTGTGTTTGGGGGGGACTGTCCCTCCCTAGTGGCACATTCAGTAGATAGAGGGAGAGTCTCTTAGATCAGGCTGTTGAAAATGGAATTCTCTTACACACGTCCGTTCCTGCCTCTTTTTGTTTTTTTCTTCACCCCCTCTCTGTTACTCTCTTTTAATTTCTATCTTTCCCTTTCTCCCTCCTGACTCTCTCGTTCTGTTTTTCTTCCTTATCTTTCTCTTTCCCTTAGCCTGGAATATATCTCACCCGTCTCTTCCGTTACAAGTATAATTTTGCGAAAACCAGTTTGTCTGTTTCCAGTTCAACTCTTAACTCTTCCAATCCAGGTTCCTGATTGCCGGCCGCGAGTTTTTAAACATTTCCCTTACGAATTCTAAATGAGGCTCCTTTCAATGCGGTTCCTTTGCAGGCATTTGTAGGCTTAGAGCTGCTTAGATAATGACATTGCCTCAGCCCTGAACAGACAAACTCCTCTCTGAGATACTCTGCCTCTCCCTTTGAAAGCAAAGTTTGATCGTATCGCCCGTTCCATTGAAATCCACCTATCCTAACATTAAAACCCCTTCCATTGTCCCAATTTTATTAGTAACACAAACACCTTGCTTGGTGTCTCCAAGCTAGGTGCAATATTTCACCCCCAATCTGCGAATAGTTCACTCAACAAAATGCAAATGTACACTTTTCCTTACTGTTTACATCACAAAACTCCTGTACATCAAAGCACCCAGACTTGTTGGCTTTAATCCAATTAAAGCACCCACACACTCACAACCACAGACGCAGACCATACTACAAGCCCAATTTAAAATAATTATCCATGACATGATATACGTGAATATATCTTCATGACAAGTCCAAGAGCTACAAAGTTACGCTGACCTCGTATCAGACATTCGTTTAGCTCAGATGGAGAACTGCCTCCATTTCTGGGGGTCAACACTTTAGGAGCAGGTGAAGAGAATGAGGAAAAAGATTCATGAGAATGGGTCCAAAAATTCCCATCTTCAGTGAGGAAGATCGATTGAAGAGTTTAGGAATGTTTTCCTTGGAGAAACGAAGGCTCAGTGCAGATTGGATAAATGTGTTGAAAATGATCAGGGAGTCTCTACAGAAGTAGAGCAGCGAGAAACCGATCGGGGATAATGGGGAACTGATTTGAAGCAATTAGCAAAAAATGCAAAATGGAGATGAGGTGTTCGCTAGCCGAGGGGTTAGACACGGGAGAATAAGGCTAATTCCGTGACGATTTCCCCGTAAATTACGACATTGTAGGTTATCCTTCATGTCCCGCAGGGAGGACTCTGACTCTCCTTCTGCTACATTTACATCCGCTCCTCCAGCCATCACCTCTTGCCCGATGGTTCGCTGCTCATTGTCGTGTGACTATTGGGAGTTTGTGGATAAATATTCCATTCATGGACAGGAAACCCTGGGAGATGCTTCTGGGCTGTTCTCAGTTATTGTTTTTTCTTCATGAATTGAATCATTGATATAAGCGGATATTTCACCGCGTTCTTGACCTGCTCCCTGAAAATGGACTGAGTCACCCCGTAAATAAATGTGTTTGTGCAACAACTGAAACTCACCAGCATAAACCCGACTTGTCTTACGATGTATTGAACGTTGTTGTAAGCTGTTCCTGTAATGTTGGAATATAAAAATTCTATAACATTGACTAACCACAGAAGTATGAAGCTGCCGGAAATGGTGAAGAGTAATCTGATAGACTTCCTTCTGCTCTCCATCTCTGGGTCACTCTGGCTCTCTCCCTCGCTCTGACCCCTGTGTCTCTTACGGACTTTATTGGCCACTAAAATATGGCTGACGGTCAGAGCGTTGAACAACAGAATTAAAAAGAATGGGAGGGAGGGGTTGAAAATCGTATAAAACCACTTAAATCCCGCCCATCCAATGTCAGTAAAATAGCTGGGCTTTGTAAAACAGCCCCAGGGGACATTGTCAATTATCACTCCAGGTTCCTGTGTAAAGTAGAAGGGGGTGTTTATTAAACATGACAGAATGTCAGTTGTTGCTGGAACCACAGCCGCAGTTTTCCCGGTGCAATATTTAGCTCTCAGCTTCTGTCAACAAATTGCCACAAATCGATAAAAGGAGAAAGTGATGGTGAGCCAGACAGAACAGCTTTTTGCAGCAGTTCTCATGAGAGAGTTAAAACTACACACAGGGGTGATGTCCAGGAAAGACACTGGGAAATAATGATATTTGATCTGATAGAGAATGACCTCCGTTATAACGACCAGTAGGTCTGCTGTTGCCATAGCCATCAGGTATCGAGTGGTGCAGGTGGAGAGGCCACACTTTCCCCTGGACAGATTAACAATTGCCAGTAAATTAGCTGTAAGTTGGAGAAGGGGAACAAATGCAGAATATTACTGAAAACACGTTTCCCTGTCTGGCCCAGAGAGCAAGGACATGAGTTTAGCATCAGGTAAAACCCCTCGGACTGCACCACCTCCATCCCTGGTTCAGATACTCCCCACAGGATCAGAACACACTGGACAACATTCTCGTCTGGTATTGGACACTACTTGGCTGTGGATATTCCAGGATCAGAACACATTCCCCCTCTGCCCTGGGACATTGAGAAGCTCTGAGATCCACATGTGCACACTTCCGATATATACCCTACTCTGGGACAAGTTCCACCATTGAGCCGAGGATCAGAGGCTGTCCAAAAAAACTGCCTCTCACCTGAAAGGGAATGGGTGTCTGCCAGGCAGAGCAAAATTACTAGGCAGGCATTGCAGAAGCACCCCTTGCTCCATCCCCCTCCGAAACCGATTTTCCATTTCGGAAACAGCTGAAGGAGATGGTTTCTCACGGAAATGCACCAAAAGCCAAGTCCCTGGTACCAATCACGGCTCAGCTGAACAGGGGCGGGGGGGGGGGGAGATGAAAGATTGGGAGAATAATACTGATAGGGGATTCTGTCTTAAGTGGAACAAATAGACCTTTTTGCAGTTGGTGACTTAACAGCAGGATGGTGTGTCGCCTCCCTGGTGCTAGGGTCCAGGATGTCACTGAGTGTCTGCAGGACATTCAGAAGGGAGAGAGTGAACAGCTAGGGGTCATGGCACACATCACTGCCAATGACATAGGTAAAAAAGAGGGATTCAGCCCTGCAAGCAGAATAAGTGGAGCTAGGAATTAAATAAGAACGCAGGAACCCAATGTTAGCAATCTCAGGATTACTGCCAGTGTCACGTGCTAGCGAGATCAGGAATAGGAGAACACACTGGATGAATGTGTGGCTGGAGAGATGGTGCAGGATGCTTGATTCCTGATGCGTGGTGACCGATTCTGGGGAAGTTGGGACTTGGGAACAGCTGCACCCCAGCAGGACCGGGACCAATATCCTCGCAGGTATATTCGCTATGACTGTGGGGGGAGGGTTTAAACTAGAGAGGCTGGGGGATGAGAGGCTGAGGGTGGGCGCAGACACAAGAGAGGGAAACAAAGGCAGAACTGAAAGACAAAAAAGTAATAAAAGCAAAAGCGCAAGGGGAGGAAACAAGGGCAAATAGGGTCAAAGTAAAAAAAAAAGGTGTGTAAAAAGACAAGTCTAAAGGCCCTGTATCGGAATGGGTGGAACATTCATGATAAGGTCAATGAATTAACAGTGCAAACAGTTGTAAAGGGGTCCGATGTGATTGTGATTACGGAGACATGGCTGCAGGGTGACCAAGGCTGGGAACTGAATATCCAAGAGTACTGCCTCTTTAGGAATGGCAGGGAAAACCGGAAAAGGAGTTGGCATGGGCTGGCCTGTTATGGTTGATTTCAGCATGATGGTGAATGAGGATATTGGCTCTGAAAACCCAGAGCTAGAATCTTTCCGGGTGGTGCTAAGCAGAAACAAAGAGCGGAAAAGATCAGTGGGAGTAGTCGATAGGCCTCCAAACAGTAGGGGAAGGGCAGGAGGCAAATAGAGACGCATGTAACAAGGTTGCTGCAGTAACCGTGGGTGAATTTAATTTACCTATAGACTGGGCAAAACAAATTAACAATAATACTGCGTGCAAATGAATTCCTGAAGTGTGTACGAGATGTTTTCTTTACACCAGTATGCCCAGGAAACAACTGGGGAGCAGGTGTTCCCCGGCTTGGTATTGTACAAAGAGAAGCGGTTGGTCAATCATTATTCTGCGGGTCCTGTAGGGAACAGTGACCATAACTTGATCGAATTCTTCATCGGGATTGGAAGTGAAGTGGACCAATTCGAAGCTGGGTTCCTAAATCTGAACAGAGGAAACTAGGAAGGTATGAGGCGTGGGATGCCGAAGGAAGATTGGGGAAGATCTTTAAAGTCATGATGGGCAATTAAGGAGCAAATATATGCATTGCAACAGCTACACATTTCTCCCTGGCACAAAAAAAACACAGCAGGAAAAGTGGCCAAACCAGTGCATACAAAATGTATTAAGGGTAGTATTAGATCCAAAGAGGAGCCACGTAAAGTTGTTAGAAAAAAGTAGCATGCCTGAGGATTGGTAGCAGTTTAAAATACAGAAGAGGAGGACCAAGAGTTTGATTAAGAGAGGAAAAATAGAGTATGAGGGTAAACATGAAAGGAACATAAAAGAGGACTGTAAAAAGCTTCAATAAGTATGTAAGAAGAGAAAAAATTGGTGAAGACAAATGCAGGTCCCTTGCAGTCCGGAACAGGAGGATTTATAACAGAGAACTAGAAAATGGCAGAGCAATGAAACAACTTCCCCAGGAAGACACAAGTATCTTCCCAAAAATACTGGATAACCAAGGGTCTAGTGAGAAGGAGGAATTGAAAGGAATTAGTATGACTAAAGCAATAGTGCTGGAGAAATGAATGGGAGTGAAAACCAATGAACCTCCAGGGCCTGATAATCTACATCCCACGGTACTTAAAGAGGGTTTCCTTCTCTCACTCCTGCTCTCTCTCTATTTTTCTCTCTTGTCCAGTCTCCTTATTTCTCTTTCCCTCTTGCCCAATCTCTCTCTCTTAGAAGCATAGAACCATAGAAAAGGTACAGCACAGGAGGAGTCCATTTGGCCCATCTTGTCCCTGCCAGCCCGAGGAGACCCAGGTGCCGTTTCTAATCCCACCTTCCTGCACCCGGCCCATAGCCCTGCAGCTTACCGCACTTAAGGTGCAGATCCAGGTACTTTTTAAAAGAGTTTACAGTTTCTGCCTCTGCCATCAACTTGGGCAGTGAATTCCAGATACTCACTACCCTCTGCGTAAAAAAAGCTCTTCCTCATGTTCCCCCTACACATTCTGCCACTTATCTTGAATCTATGTCCCCTGGTTCTAGAATTCTCCACCAAGGGAAACAATGTTATCCTGTCCGCTCTATCTATTCCCCTCATCATTTTGTACACCTCAATCAAGTCACAGTCAAAATGGGTTTATGAAAGGGAAATGATGTTTGACAAACCTACCGGAGTTTTTGAAGGGATAAATAGCAGAATTCATAAGGGATAACCAGTGGATGTGGTGTATTTGGATTTTCACACAGCCTTTGAGAAAGACCCACATAAGAGGATAATGTGCAAAGTTCAAGCACATGGGATGGGGGTAACATATTGACATGGATTGAGAATTTGCTAGCAGACAGGGAACAGAGAGTAGGAATAATTGGGTCTTTTTCTGAGTGGCAGACAGTGTTCCGTGGGGTACCGCAGGGATCAATATTTGGGCCCCAGCTACTCACAATATTTATTAATTATTTGGTTGAGGGAGCCAAATGTGATCATTCCAAGTTTGCTGATATCACCAAACTAGGTGGGAACATGAGCGGTGAGGGGGATTTTAAAAGGATGCAAGGCAATTTAGACAAGTTGAGTGAGGGTAAATACATGGCCGGGGCTGCATAATGTCTTTAACAAAGCAGCCGCTACAATTTTACCTCTTCCTGCTACAAAAATAATTTCCAAGTGATGCGGCTGTAACACGAAACTCCAGTCAAATCGTCTCAGATTTTTGGGATGAAATATTAATAAAGAGGGTTAGAGGATTATTCGTCGGTATCAATAATAGTCTCTGCAGAGTTGTGAGATATGTAGATTTCAAAATGTTGTAGAGCCAACATCGAAGTCAATGTCTTTATTCCCACAGTTGGGAACATTTGCTGGCGAGGGTTCAGTCTCCAAGAATAGTAACTAATTGGCCCATTGTTCCCCATCTCATATCCCTGTCATAAAACTGCACCGACACCCACCTCACTTGCATCAACAGGCGATTTCAATGCCTTCCCCTAATTCAGCTCTGCTAAAACTGTTACAGTGCTCAATCCAGCCTCCACACTGTCAAAGGCTCCTTGACAACCCTTTGTCTGCACAATTTTCTGTACACTCTTTAACAAGCGAACCTGGGGATCCACTACAGTGCAGAGAACTGGAGCTAACTCCTGTTAGAATCCATTAATGTGTTTCGACTGCAAAATCTCTCCATCTGTCTGAGCAACTGGGAAATAACTTTCTAATCATTGCCCCTTGATGTTCAATGGCATTACCATCACTGAATCCCCCACTATCAACATCCTGGGGGTTACCATTGACCAGGAACTGAACTGGACCAGCCATATAAATACTGTGGCTACAAGAGCAGGTCAGAGGCTAGGAATCCTGCAGAGACTAACTCACCTCCTGACTCCCCAAAGCCTGTCCACCATCTACAAGAAACCAGTCAGGAGTGCGATGGAATACTCCCCACTTACCTGGATGTGTGCAGCTCCCTCAACACTCAAGAAGCTCGACACCGTCCAGGGCAGAGCTTCCCGCTTGATCGGCACCCCATCCACAAACGTCCACTCCCTCCACCACCGACACACAGTAGTAGCGGTGTGTGTACCAGCTACAAGATGCACTGCAGGAACTCACCAAGCCTCCTCAGACAGCACCTTCCAAACCCACGACCACTACCATCTAGAAGGACAAGGGCAGCAGACACATGGGAACACCACCAACTGAATGTTCCCTCCCAAGTCACTCACCATCCTGACTTGGAAATATATCAGCCATTCCTTCACTGTCGCTGGGTCAAAATCCTGGAACTCCCTCCCTAACCGCACTGTGGGTGTACCTACACCACAAGGACTGTAGCGGTTCAAGAAGGCAGCTCACCCCCACCTTCTCAGGGTCAATGTGGAAGGGTGATATATGATGGCCCTGCCAGCGATGCTCATATCCCATGAATCAATAAAAACCCAGACTCCCTCGAATCCCTTCCTTCATAGAGTTTACCCTCACTGAGGTCTGATTAAACGTGAGGTGATATTCCACTGAATGCAAGAACGTGTTTATTCTGAAAGCCTGTGGATTGTAAACAGAGGTTTACTGACAGTTGAGGTAATTGAATCAAACTGCAGAGATAATATAAGACATTTCACTTAAGGTAATGCGGCCATTGACAGGCTATGTAGATAAAGGTGACCACTCGATCAGCAGGTAACGTGATCTGTCACTGATTGAAACCAGAGAGCAGCTCCCATACAGATTGACACGACTGCAAATGTCCTAGTCACTTACCTGGGACACTGACGATAGCGAGACTCACATAGAATGTTTTATCGAAAACGTCAAATGCTCCAAGCATTTTAACTTAGCAGTGATCTGTCCCTGAAAGCTGCAGGCAACCTCTGCACTAAACTCTGAAGTGACACATTACAAAGCCCTTATTTATACCTTCTGGAATGTCTCCTTGGAGATAGTGAGATTGCAACACCCTTCTACTTAGTTTACTGAATACCTGGAAACAAACATATTAGAGCACCGAGTTAATTCCAGGTAGGAATAGAACATGTTTATCTCGGAGATTCTGTTATTAAAATCAAAATATAATCGTGAGTTTATCAGCCCTGTTCCACTGCACTGGTGGTTGTAGCTGCTCTCTTTAAACGTGGACATTCAGTTAAGTGATTAAATTATTAAAGTTGGCAATTTGTGGATATTTGTTGCTGAAGTCGAATAATCAAGTATCTGAAATCTTCCAAGTGTGCACATTGATACAAAAACACAAGGATACATGAAAAGATTGCACCACTTCAAACCAATCGAGACACTCCAGTTGATGCAGACCTTCCAAACAATATGGACCTTCAAACAGATACAATCCTCTCACAATATGGACCTTCAAAACAATATGGACCTTCGAACAGATACAATCTTCTCACAATATGGACCTTCAAAACAACATGGACCTTCAAACAGATACATTCGTCTCACAATATGGAACTTCAAAACAATATGGACCTTCAAACAGATACAATCGTCTCACAATATGGAACTTCAAAACAACATGGACCTTCAAACAGATACAATCGTCTCACAATATGGACTTTCAAAACAATATGGACCTTCAAACAAATACAATCTTCTCACAATGTGGACCTTCAAAACAATATGGACCTTCTAACAGATACAAACTTCACATAATATGGACCTTCATCACAATATGGACCTTCAAAACAATATGGACCTTCAAACAGATACAATCTTCTCACAATATGGACCTTCAAAACAATATGGACCTTCTAACAGACACAGTCCCTCCAACCAGTATAGACTCACCAAACAATGCTGACCCTGCAAAGGGTACAGACTCTGCAACGCATTCAGAATCTACAACCCTTACAGACCCAGCAACTGATACAGGCCTTCCCAAAAATATTGACTTTTGTATTTTTAAAATCTATTCTTTGATGGGATGTGGGCCTTGCTGGTAAGGTCAGTATTTATTACCATAATTCTTTAACTTTAGCAAAAGAATAGCTCGCCAAGCGATTCCCGAGGGACGTTTCAGAGTTAAGCACGTTGACCTGGGTAAGGAGTCACGTGAAGGCCAGACCGTAGGACCGCAGTTTTACTTCCCGATAGGACATTTGTAAACTAGATGGGTTTTTACCACAATCAATGGTAGTTTCATAGTCACCATTACTGAGGCCAGATTTCAATTCCACAACATTTATAGATCGATTTATTGTGATTAAGTGAATTCGTACACCAGTGGCTGCCTTTTGAACCCGTGTCCCTAGAACATTACCCTGTCCGCCTGGATCACTAATCCAGTGACATGACCACTAGGCCAATGTCACCCCTTGCTGGATTTTTAGAGTTAGGAGCAACAGGCAGCCATTTTCTCCCTGGAGTTTGTTCTGTCATTCAGTATGTTCAGGGCTAATTTTGTACCTCAAATACATTTTGCCGCCCTATCCTCGTATTGTCTAATTCTCTTAGTGTCCAAATATCTATCGATGTCATCTCTGAACAAACTCAAGGATTGGCCATCCACATCTCTGTGGTAGAGAATTCCATAAATTCCCGGCCCTCTGAGTGAAGGCACTCACAGGATCACAGAACTGCTCCGGTTCAGAAGGAGGCCATTCAGCCTCTCATGTCTGCACCAGCCCTCTGGCCATTTTAACTTAGTGCCAATCCCCGGCCTTTTCCCGTTGCGCTGCACATTGTTTCTGTTTACATAATCATCCAATGCCCTCTTGAATGCCTCAATTGAACCTGCCTCCACCACACTTCCAGGCAGTGCATTCCCATCCCTAACCACTCGCTGGGTGAAAAAGTGTTTTTCTCACCTCACATGCGCTTATTTTGGGAAACACTTTAAACCTGGGCCCTCTGGTTCTCAATCAATTTCCAAGTGGGAACAGTTTCTCCCTATCTATTCTGCCCAGACACCTCATGATTTGGAAAACTTCTATCAAGTCTCCTCTTAGCCTTCTCCTCTCCAAGGAGAACAGTCCCAACTTCTCCGATCTTTCTTCATAACCAATCGGGCAATAATTGTTTGGGTTGGGGTTGTCCTGCTTTAAGTGTACAGGACATCCCTGGGAATGTTTTCCCATTGCCGGGTAGATGCCAGTGTTGCAGCTGTACTGGAACAGCTTGGCCAGAGGCGCAGAATGTTCTGGAGCTCAGGTCTTCAGCACAATTCTCAAAATATCGTCACAGTCCATAAGCTTTTCAGCATCCAGTCCCTGCAGCCTTGTCTTGATATCACGTGGCATGAATCAAATGGTCTGAAGTCTGGTCACCTGTGATGCTGGGGAATTCAGGGGGAGGCCCAGATGGATCAGTCACTCAGAACATTCAGCTCAAGGGTTTTGGAAATGTTTCATCCTTGCATTCTGCACTGATGTGCACAGCTCCTGCATCATTGAGGATGGGGACATTTCCTGAACCTCCTCAATCAGTGAGTTGTTTAATTTTTGAACCGTTATTCACCACTTGATATGGCAGGACTGAAGATCCTAGATCTGAGCCGTTGTTTCATGTGGAATTGCACAGCCTTGTCTATCACTTAGCGCTCGTGCTGTTTGATACGCAAGTGGTCCTGTGTTAGAGATTGACCAGGTTTGCACCTTATTTTTGGATATGTCTGTTGCTGCTCCTGGCATGCCCTCCTGCACTCTTCATTGAACCAGAATTGAACCCCTGGTGTTGGGATAATGGTAGAGTGAGGGATATGCCGGGCCATGAGGTGGTATTCGAGTCCAATTCTGCTGCTACTGATGGCCCACAGCACCTCATGGATGCCCCGTGTTGACTTGCCAATGCTGTGGAAAATCCATACCGTTACGATGGTGGTAGCGCCACACAACAGGATGCAGGGTATCCTCAATGTGAAGACGGGACTTCTCCTGCTCAATGACTGTGAGGTGATCACTCCAACCAATACTGTCATGTGCAGATGTATCTGCGGCAGGCAGGTTGGTGACGATCAGGTCAAGTATGTTTTCCCCTCCCTATTGGTTCCCTCACCACCTGCCGCAGACCCAGTCTAGCAGCGATGTCCTTTAGGACTCGGCCAGCTTGGTCTGTAATGGTGTTTCTGAGCCACTCTTGGTGATGGACATTGAAGTCCCCCCACCCAGAGAGCATTCTGCACCCTTACCACCCTCAGTGCTTCTTCCAAGTGATGTTCAACATGGAGGAAGCATTGATTCATCAGCTGAGGGAGGTTGGTACGTGGTCATCAGCAGGAGGTTTCCCTGTCAATGTTTGGCCTGAAGCCATGAGACTTCATGGGGTCCGGAGTCGATGTTGAGGATTCCCAGGGTAACTCCCTCCCGACTGTATCCCACTGTGTCACCAGCTCTACTGGGTCTGTCCTGCTGGTGGGACAGGACATACCCAGTTATAGTGATGGTGGAGTCGGGGACATTATCTGTAAGGCATAGTTGAAAAAGGATGACTATGTTGGGCTGGTGCTTCACTGGTCTGTGAGACAGCTCTCCCACTTAGCCCCCAGATGTTACTAGGGAGGACTATAAGGACTGGATTTGCTTTTATCATTTCCGATGCCTGGGTCGATGCAGGGTGGACTCTCCAGTTTCATTCCTTGTAGAATTTTTCATGGTTTGAAACAACTTAGTGCCGTTGCTGTGGCTCAGGGATCAGATAATGTCCCTCAGATATGGGCGTCAGGTTTCTTTACATAGACGGGATTAGTAAACAAGATGTCTATTTATAAAAAATCGCCCTTGATTTCATGGTCATCTTTAAACTTTTAATTCCAGGTTTTTGATTAATTTAGTTTCCTTTCGAATTTGGGAGGAATCTGAACACGGGCATTACCCTGGCCTCTGGGTTACTGGTCCAGGGACAACCCCACTAAACCATGGCCTCAACAACCCCACCAGCCTCCGCACACAAAGGATCACCCTCTGCCATTTCCACCAACTCCAGCATGATGACCACCACCAAACCCATCTTCCCTTCACCCCCACCCCCCAACCTGTCGACATTCCATAGGGACCGATCCCTCTGGGACACCCTGGTCCACTCCTCCATCACCTCCAACTCCTCATCCTCTTCCCAAAGCACCTTCCCATGCAAACAGGGAAGGTGCAACCCCTGCCCGTTTATCTCCTCCCTCCTCACCGTCCAAGGGCCCAAACACTCCTTTCAGCTGAAGCAGCATTTCATTTGCACCATCTTCAACTTGGTCCACTGCATTCGCTGCTCACACTGTGGTCTCCTCTACATTGGAGAGACCAAATGCAGACTGGGTGACCACTCTGAAGCCAACCTTCGGTCTGCCCTCAAACATGACCCAGACCTCCCTGTCGCTTGCCATTTTAACACTCCACCCTGCTCTCATGCCCACATGTCTGTCCTTGGCCTGCTGTATTGTTCCAGTGAAGCTCAACGCAAACTGGAAGAACAGCACCTCATCTTCCGACTAGGCACTTTACAGCTTTCCGGACTGATTATGGAATTCAACAACTTCAGATCATGAACTCTCGCCTCTATCCTAACACTTTTGAAAGCACATATTTCAACATTCATTCTTAAAAAAATATTTTTAACCGCTTATTTCTATATATTTTTATTTTTATTCATTGTTTTATCCATGTTTTTAATACCCCATTCAATCCTCTTTTCAACCCTCGTCTAATTGAAAGATGAAAAATTTGATTATTTCAATCTGTGGTCCTTAGTGAGACATTCGACAGTTTGACTGGAGAACTGCAGATAAAGATTGCAGTCGTGTCACTGATAGTGAAAGAAAGAGGGAGAGAGGGAGAGAGAGTGAGAGAGAGAGGGAGAGAGAGAGAGAGAGAGCGGGAGTGAGAGGGTGAGAGACAGAGAAAGAAACGGAGAGAGAGGGAGGTAGGCAGAGAGACAAGGAGAGCAATGAGGTTGATAAAAGGAGAGATAGAGAAAGAGAGAGGCAAGGAGATAGAGAGAGAGACAGTGGCTGAGAGAGAGACAGAGTGAGAGAGTGAGTGAGAAATAGATACAGTGAGAGAGAGGGAGAGAGTGAGAGAGACAGGGAGGCACAGGGACAAGGCGAGCAGTGAGGTTGAGATGAGGATAAAGAGAGACAGAGAGAAGGAGAATAGGAGAGAGAGTGAGTGAGACAAGGAGAGATAGAGTGAGAGAGAGGGAGGCAGAGACAGAGAGAAAGGAGAGAGTGAGAGTGAGACAAGGAGAGAGAGAGAGAGAAACAGAGAGAGAGAGAAAGATAGAGAAAGAGAGTGAGAGAGGGAGAGAGAGGGAGAGACAGGCAGGCATAGAGACAAGGAAAGCTGTGCGGGTGAGACAAGGAGAGAGATATGGAGAGAGAGTTGGTAAGACAAGGAGAGAGAGAGAGAGAGATTGAGAGAGAGAGACAGAGTGAGATAAAGAGAAAGAAAATCAGACAAGCAAAGAGACAAGGAGAGCAGTGAGGTTGAGACAAGGAGAGAGAGAGAAGGAGAGAGTGAGAGTGAGACAAGGAGAAAGAGAGAGGCAGACAGAGAGAGAGAGGAGAAAGATAAACAGACAGCGAGTGAGATAGAGAGGCAGACAGAGAGAGAATCAGACAGAGAGAGAGAGAGAAACAGACAGAGAGAAAGAGAGAAACAGAGAGAGAGAGAGAGAGAGAGAGATAAACAGACAGAGAGAGAGAGATAAACAGACAGAGAGAGAGAGAGAAACAGAGAGAGAGAGAGAGAGAGAGAGAGAGAGAGAAACAGACAGAGAGAGAGCGAGAGAGCCTTAATTCTTTGCAATTCAATTCGTGAATGACCAGAGCATGTGGATCAGCATTTAGGAAGCGATTGGAGATGATGTTTTTGAAATTTTTTTGAGGGAACATAATCAATGCTGGGCGATGAAACTTCATTAATTTTGTCAGCTAATTGATGTGATCAGAATTGTCCAGTGGAATCTCAGTGCTAAATATAAACCGTCACAAGCGAAATTAGCTCACATTCAGAGTCTTCTTGTTCAAGTTAAAAAAAATAAACTGCAACTTTCAATTCCCGGAGGTGATCCCACAGGGTATAAATTAAAGACTTTGTGAATGTATCTCCCGCAGTTTAATACAGAGAGATTGTCGCTGCTCTAAGGGACAGCCACTTCACTGGGAATATGATTGAAACGTTTAATAGTTTCAAGGAAATATATTACCTGATCCTGGCAATCATTGGTGTCGCCGGTAAGTGAACAGAAGATTTGAATATCTGTGAAGCTGGGTGTGAGCTGGTTTGTTATTTTATTCTGCTGCTCATAATGTTACAAACAGAGCTCTTGGTGGATTTATAAAAACACCCGATCAATGGGAGCATTTTCTACCGTCACATAACCACAATCGTCTCCAGTGAATTATTCTACTGCCACAACTGAATTTCAACCTCTGCTTATAATTCGTATACGCTGTGAAATATCAAGTTCTATTTTCCAGAGGAATATCTGGTTCCGTTATCTGTCGGTGTAGAATTGTACTTAGTGCAGGTTACAAACTTGGGTTGAGTACATGATCACAGTGACCGTGTGTTACTGGGAGATTCTGTCAGTGTACAATTGTACTGAGTGTGGGTGAGGGACCGGAGAGCAGCACCAGATCACAGTGACCGTGTGTTACTGGGAGATTTTGTCAGTGTACAATTGTACTGAGTGTGGGTGAGGGACCGGAGAGCAGCACCAGATCACAGTGACCGTGTGTTACTGGGAGATTCTCTCAGTGTACAAATATACTGAGTGTGGGTGAGGGACCAGAGTACAGCACCAGATCACAGTGACCTTGTGTTACTGGGAGATTCTCTAGGTGTACAATTATACTGAGTGTGGGTGAAGGACCAGAGTACAGCACCAGATCACAGTGACCGTGGATTACTGGGAGATTCTCTCAGTGTACAATTATACTGAGTGTGGATCACTAACCGGAGAGCAGCACCAGATCACAGTGACCGTGTGTTACTGGGAGATTCTCTCAGTGTACAATTGTACTGAGTGTGGATCACTAACCGGAGAGCAGCACCAGATCACAGTGACCGTGTGTTACTGGGAGATTCCCTCAGTGTACAATTATACTGAGTGTGGATCACTAACCGGAGAGCAGCACCAGATCACTGTGACCGTGTGTTACTGGGAGATTCCCTCAGTGTACAATTATACTGAGTGTGGATCACTAACCGGAGTGCAGCACCAGATCACAGTGATCGTGGATTACTTGGAGATTCTCTCAGTGTACAATTATACTGAGTGAGGAGCACTAACCGGAGAGCAGCACCAGATCACAGTGACCGTGGATTGCTGGGAGATTCTCTTAGTGTAGAATTGTACTGAGTGTGGGTGAGGGACCGGAGTGCAGCACCAGATCACAGTGGCCGTGTGTTACTGGGAGATTCTCTCAGTGTACAATTGTACTGAGTGTGGGTGAAGGACCGGAGTGCAGCACCAGATCACAGTGATCGTGGATTACTTGGAGATTCTCTCAGTGTACAATTGTACTGAGTGTGGATCACTAACCGGAGAGCAGCACCAGATCACAGTGACTGTGTGTTACTGGGAGATTCTCTCAGTGTACAATTGTACTGAGTGTGGGTGAGGAACCAGAGTGCAGCACCAGATCACAGTGACCGTGGATTACTGGGAGAATGTGTCACTGAAGAATTTAGTTACTGTGCGTCACTCATCTGGAGAGGTAGCGGCTGGGGAAGGTTAACTGACCCCAGTGACCATATGTATCTGGGAGTATCTGTTAGGGTAGACTTGCACTGTTTTTGGGTCAATAATTGGAATGAAACAAAGCGGATTGATTCTGAATGGCTGTTTTAGGTGGTGGATCTCTCCATTCCATGTTACTGCCTCTCTTTTTTAGGGATGTTGTCTTTAAAAGATGGGTAGATTATTTCTGTTGTATGTTTCTAAGTGAAGGCACTGAAAATGATTGATTTTGGCCTGTCTCCTGTTGAACTGATCCAACAGGAACAGATATTTACTTTAAGGTAAACAGGGGAGCAACATAGACTAATGAATAGGTCAGAAAATGTGGAGCAATGGGACAAGTGGCCGAATGGATCCCTCGCTCTCTACGAGACAGGAAGCAGACAGAGGGAGGAAAGGGTCGTTATTCAGAGAGGGAGAGGGTGGGAAGTGGTGTTACAGAAGGTTCAGTGCCGGGATCGCTGTTCTTGACAATGCATTAGTAACTTGCAGATTTGAATCAGAATCACAATTTCTACATGTAGAGATGACACCAGCTTGAGTCGGGGTGTGGTCAATACTGCAGAGGACTGAAAAAGTAGAACAGTTATAATAAACATCTATCAAAATTCTCAGAGCGCATACATAATTCTGGATAGAGTTCTGATCAGATAATGTAGAAAAAAATTAGATACACAGTCTCTGCCTCCAGTGGAGAGAGGATTTGTATGTGTGATGTCAGATACACGTGGGTAAAAATATCAGGATCGGATTGACGGGCTGTGCCCTTATCTCTTGAAAAAGGAAGGGTGAAGGGTGAGCTAATTAGAATTGTAACATGATGGCAGGTTTTGATAGGGCGGGCACAGAGAGAATATTTATTCTGGTGGGGAGGGTGGAACTGGAGCCTATCAGTATGAGAGAGTTACCTGGAAAGCCCATCAGGAGTTCATAGGGAGCTGTTTAACCCATAGAGCAGTGAGAATGTGCAACTCACTACCACACAGAGTGTGTGATGTGAATAGTTTAGATTCATTCATGGGAAGAGGGATAAGAATATGAGGGATAAAGGAATAATGGATTACGATGTCAGATTTAACTGTTGAAATCTGAGTGGAGATGGGAATGGATCTTCGACATTGAAATGAGCTGCTTAGGGTGAATGGCCTGTATCTGTTCTGTATATCCGAACCCATCATATTTAATGCTTCCCCGTCTCAATTTCGTCACCTGGAATTTCGCAGGTTGGTGGCGGGTTGGAGTGGGGTGTGGATTTTAATTTCAAATTTTAGCCTCTGACACGGCCAAAAATGACACCTTTTGCTGCTTAAATCTCGGTCTTACTTTCCGTGCCAGACACAGGGACTGTTTGATCAGTTAATTTCCAGTCACTTTTCCCTTCTCTCTCCTACAGTTAATTTGCTGGCGATTGTTATCCTAATCCGGGGAAAGTGTGGTCTCTCCACCTGCACCACTCGCTACCTGGTGGCCATGGCAACGGCGGACCTACTGAGCATTATCACAGAGGTCATACTCTGGAGGGTCGTTTATTATTATTTCGGACAGAGTTTCCTGGACATCACCCCTGTGTGTAGTGTTCTCACTGTCCTGATTCGTGCATCCACAGACTGTTCAGTCTGGTTCACCGTCACTTTCTCCTTTGACCGATTTGTGGCCATTTGTTGGCAGAAGCTGAGAACAAAATATTGCACCGGGAAAAGTGCGGCCGTGGTCTTAGTGACCACAGGCATTCTGAACTGTTTAAAAAACATCCCACACTACTTTACAAAAGAACCCGGAGTGATAATCAACAACGTACCATGGTTCTGTAATGTAAAGAGAAGCTATTACACTGACCCCGGGTGGGTGGGATTTGACTGGTTTGACACGGTTTTAACGCCACTGCTCCCATTCGCTTTAATCCTGTCGCTCAACGCTCTGACCGTCAGACACATTCTAGTGGCCAGTCGGGTCCGGAAGGGACTGAGGGGTCAGAGCCAGGGGGAGGATCACAGTGACCCAGAGATGGAGAGCAGGAGAAAGTCTATGATTTTACTCTTCACCATCTCGGGCAGCTTCATCCTCCTGTGGTCGGTGAATGTTATTGATTGTTTATACTATACTATTACAGGAACAGATCCCAATGATTACACCGAGTCTGAATACATATTTCAACAAGTCGCATTGATTCTGCTGAATTTCAGTTGCTGCACAAACACTTTTATTTACGGGGTCACTCAGTCCAGGTTCAGGGAGCACGTCAAGAACGCGGTGAAATGTCCGCTCACATCAATTAGACAATTAATTAAGAAAGAAAACTATTGAGGGAAACAAACCCTCTTACATCCACAGCCAATGAGCCGCTGGGCGACAGCTGCCTCAACCAATCACAAAAGCTCATCGCCCATTGGGCAGCACCACTCAATGGCCCCATGCCCACTCAACCAATGAGGGTACTCCTCCCGCCGACTCACAGGGACTCTAGCCAATCAGTGGGTTCTGCCTTTTTTTCTTGCCGGCAACCCACCCGGCCCTGGTAGCAGGCGAATATAACTTCTCCGAACTGTGTCTAAAACGTTGACATCCATCCTTAAAATCAGGGAGCATCACTGCACCTATCAGTCCAAATGGGGTTTCACCAGTGCCCTGGACCAATGAAGCATTACCTCCCTGCTCTTGTATTCAAATCCCCTCACAATAAACCATAACATCCTATTAGTTTTCCTAATTACCTGCTGGACATGCACGCTAGTCTTTTGTTAATTGTGCACTAGGACACCCAGATCCCTCTGCATCTCCGAGCTCTGCAATCTCTCGCCATTTCGAGAATGAGCTTCTTTTTTATTCCATCTGCAAAATTGGGCAATTTCACATTTTCCCCACATGGTGTTACATTTCCCCAACCATTGCCCACTCACTTCTCCTATCTCTTCCCCTTAGTAGCCTCGTTATGTTCTCCTCACAATTCACTTTCCTACCTAAATTGTAGCCATCAAGTCATTTCACAACCAGACATTCGGTCCCTCAATCCAAGTCCGATACATGAATTATAATAAGTTGAGATTGCAGCATTGATCCCCTCGTCATATTCTGTCAATCAGAGAAAGCACCATTTTTCCTATTCTGTTTCCTATTATCCAGCCAATCTTCAACCCATGCCAATAGATTACCCCCTGCATCACGAGCGTTTATGTGGTGCAATAACCTTTCATGTGGCGCTTAATCAAATGCCTTCTGGAAATCTAAGGACATTACATCAACCAGTTCCCCTGTATCCACAGCAGATGTGACTCTCTCAAAGAACTCCAAAAAATTGCTTAAACATGTTTACCTTTCGCAATATCATGTTGACTCTCCCTGATTGTCTTTAATGTATCTAAGCGCCCTGCCACAACAATTTCAATAATACATTTTAACATTTTCACGATGATAGCTGTTAAGCTAACTGGCCTGAAGTTTCCTCCTCTCCATCCCCCTTCATTTTTGAAAAAGGGAGTTATATTGGCTAATTTCCAATCAAATGGAATGTTTCCCAAATAGGAGAAGTTGTGTTAAACTGAAACCAACGCACCAGCTAAACCCATTACCCACATCTTTCATGGCCCTAGGATGAAGTCCTTCAGTACCTGAGGACTTGTTAGCCTGCATGTCCAATAAGCTTGCTCAGTACCACCTCCCTGGTCAATGTGAATAACCTGAGTTCCCCTCTCTCTCTCTCTTCCCTTTCCCGATTTACAGTTACTTCTGAAAGGTTCGTTGTGTGCTGTATGGTGATGACTGGTGCAAAATAGAAGTTCAATTCACCTGCCATCTCTTTATTCCCCACGATTAATTCCACAGGATCAATAGCAAGAGGTCAAACGCTCACTTTGTTAACTGTTTTCTTATTTAAAGATTTTTAG